>NC_133406.1:103632884-103939423 GCF_049350105.2 Macaca mulatta | reverse complement strand
AAACTGTTGTGTGTCATGTGAATTAAAATCGCACTGTTAAGCTTCCCTTTTCATTGAGCGTTTTCTAACACTGTTTATGTTTAACGTGCGAAGGGATACTCTGGAGCGCTTTGAAGCTTATGGTGAAAAAGAAAATAAGTTCAGATAGAAACTGGAAATGAAGCTTTCTGAGGAACTGCTTTGTTATGTGTGCATTTCACTCACAGAGTTATACCTTTCTTCTCACAGAGGATTGGGGAATCACTTTTGGAGAAAAAGCTACCAAGGGACATGCGGGAGTATATGGACATCTATGGTGAAAAAGGAAATATCCTCAGACAAAAACTGGAAAGAAGCTTTCTCTGAAACTGCTTTGTGATAGATATGTTTATTCATCTCACATAGATAAAACTTCCTTTATACTATGTAGTTTGGAAACTCTATCATGGACGGATCTGCAAATGGACATTTGGCAGCACATTCAGGACTATGGTGAAAAAGGAAATATCTTCAGATAAAAATTGGAAAGAAGCTTTCTGTGAGTCTGCTTTTTTCTATGTTTATTCATCTCACAAGGATAAAGCTTTCTTTACATTTCAGGTTGGAAACTCTGTCATAGATGGATCTGGGAAGGAATATTCGGGAGCAAATTCAGGACTATGGTGAAAAAAGAAATATCTTGAGATAAAAACTGGAGAGAAGCTTTCTGAGAAACTACTTTGTGATGTGTGCATTCCACTCAGGGAGCTATACCTCTTTTCTCATAAGGCAGTGTTGAACAATGTTCCTGTAAAATGAAAAAGTGATTTCGGAGTGCTTTGAAGACTATGGCGAAAAGTGAACTATTCTCAAATAAAACCAAGAAAGAAGCATTCCAACAAACTGCTCTCTGATATGTCCATTCATTCAAATAGTAAAAGCTTACTCTACATTGCGCAGTTTGGAAGCTCTGTCTTTGAGAAATCTGCGAAGGGATATTAAGTTGCGCCCAAAGGCCTATGGTGAGCAAGGAAATGTCTTCCGGTGGAAACTGGAGAGAAGATTTCTGAGCAACTGATTTGTGAAGTGTGTTTTCAACTCAGAGGTAAATCATTATTTGGATTGAGCAGTTTGATATCTCTGTTTCTGTGGAATCTGAGGAAGGATATTTGAGAACACTCTTTAGAATATGGAAAAAGAAATATCCTCAGATAAAAACCAGAAGGAAGTTTTCTGTGAAACAGTAATGTGTCGCGTGAATTCCTATTGCTCAGTTAAGCTTCTCTTTTCATTGAGCAGTTTTCTAACACTGTTTATGTTTAGTGTGCAAAGGAATATTGGGGAGTGCTTTGAGGCTTACATGAAAAAGGAAATATGTTCAGATAGAAACTGGACAGAACCTTTCTGAGGAACTGCCCTGTGATGTGTGCATTCCACTCAGTGTTATACCTCACTTCTCATACAGGAATGGGGAAACCCTTTTGGAGAAAAAGGTACCAAGGGATATCCAGTAGCATTTTGATGCCTATGGTGAAAAGTGAAATAGCCTCAGACAAACTTTGGAAAGAAGCTTTCTGTGAAACTGTTCTGTTCTATGTGTATTCATCTCACATTGATAAAGCTTTCTGTACATTATGCAGCTTGGAAACTCTGTCATGGATGGATCTGTGAAGGGACATTCAGGAGCACATTCTGGACTATGGTGAAAAAGGAAATATCTTCAGAAAAAAACTGGAAAAAAGCTTTCTGTGAAACTGCTCAGTGATGTGTATTCATTTCACATAGATAAAGCTTCCCTTACATTACTCAGCTTGGAAATTCTGTGATGGTTGGATCCGTGAAGGGACATTCGGGAGCACATTCAGTACTATGGTGAAAAAGGAAATATCTTCACATGAAAAGTGGAGAGAAGCTTTCCGAGAAACTGCTTTGGTATGTGTGCATTCCACTCAGAGAGTTATACCTCTTTTCTCATAAGGCAGTGTTTGAACAGTGTTCCTGTAAAATCGAAAAAGTGATAAAAGTGATAGTTGGGAGCGCTTTGAAGACTATGGCGAAAAGTGAACTATCCTCAAATAAAACCCAGAAAGAAGCATTGCAAAATACTTCTGTACGATATGTGCATTCACTTCACAGAGTTAAAGTTTATTCTACTTTGCCCAGTTTGGAAATTCTGTCTCAGAGGAATCTGTAAAGGGATATTAAGTGGAGACCGGAGGCCAGGGGTGAGCAAGGAAATGTCTTCCAATGAAAACTGGAGAAATCTTTATGAGCAACTGCATTGTGATGTGTGCATTCATCTCATAGAGTTCAATCATTTTTTGGATTGAGCAGTTTGAAATCACTGTTTCTGTGGAACCTGAAGAAGGACATTTGGGAACGCTCTTTAGAATATGGAGAATGAAATATCCTCAGATAAAAATCAGAAGGAAGCTTTCTGTGAAACTGCTGTGTGTCCTGTGAATTTCTCTTGCTCAGTTAAGCTTCTCTTTTCATTGAGCAGTTTTCTAACGCTGTTTATGCTTAGTATGCCAAGGGATATTCGGGAGCGCTTTGAGACTTACAGTGAAAAAGGTAATATGTTCAGATAGAACCTGGAGAGAAGCTTTCCAAGGAACTGCTTTGTGATGTGTGCATTCCACTCACAGTGTTATACCTCACTTCTCATACAGCATCAGGGAAACCCCTTTGGAGAAAAAGATACCAAGGGATATTCGGGAGCACATTCAGTACTATGATGAAAAGGGAAATAGCCTCAGACAAAAACTGGAAAGAACCTTTCTGTGAACCTGTTCTGTGATATGTGTTTTCATCTCATATAGGTAGAGCTTCCTTTGTATTACGCAGCTAGCAAACTCTGTCATGGATGGATTTGCGAAGGGACATTCGGGAGCACATTCAGAACTATGGTGAAAAAGGAAATATCTTCAGATAAAAAGTGGAAAGAAACTTTCTATGAATCTGCTTTTTGCTATGTTTATTCATTTCACATAGATAAAGTTTCTTTACATTACGCAGTTTGGAAACTCCATCATGGATAGATCCGCGATGCGATATTCGGGATGACATTCAGGCCTATGATGAAAAAGGAAATATCTTCAGATAAAAACTGTAGAGAAGCTTTCTGAGAAACTGCTTTGTGATGTGTGTATTACACTCAGGGAGTTATACCTCTTTTCTCCTAAGGCAGTGTTTGAACGCTGTTCCTGTAAAACCGACAAAGTGATATTTTGGAGCGCATTGATGACTATGGCGAAAAGTGAAATGTCTTCAAATAAAACTTAGAAAAAACCATTCCAAGAAACTACTCTCTGTTATGTGCATTCATTTCACAGAGCTAAAGCTTACTCTACATTTCCCGTTTTGGAAACTCTGTCTTTAAGGAATCTGCAAAGGGATATTAAGTGGCGCCCGCAGGCCTGTGGTGAGCAAGGAAATGTCTTCCATTGAAAACTGGAGAGAAGCTTTCTGAGCAACTGTTTTCTGATGTCTGTATTCATCTCATAGAGTTAAATCATTCTTTGGATTGAGCAGTTTGAAATCAATGTTTCTGTGGAATCTGAGAAAGGACATTTGGGAACGCTCTTTAGAGTATGCTAAAAAAGAAATACCTTCAAATAAAAACCAGTAGGAAGCTTTCAGTGAAACTGCTCTGTAGCGTGCTCCACTTACATAGTTCAGCTTCTCTTTTCATTGATCAGTATTCTAACACTGTTTGTATTTAGCGTGCGAAGGGATATTCTGGAGTGCTTTGAGGCTTACGGTGAAAATAGAAATATCCTCAGATAAATGCTGGAGATATGCTGTCCAAGGAACGGCTTTGTGACACGTGAATTCCACTCAAAGAGTTATACTTTTCTACTCATAGAGTACTGAGGAATCCCTTTTGGAGAAAAAGGTACCAAGGGACATTCGGGAGTATATGGACAGCTAAGGTGAAAAAGGAAATATCCTCAGAGAAAAATTGGAAAGAAGATTTCTGTGAAACTGCTTTATGATGCATATATTTATTCATCTCACGTATATAAAGATTTCTTTATATGACGCAGTTTGGAAACTGCATCATGGACGGATCCATGAAGGGACATTCGGGAGCACATTCAGGCCTATGGTGAAAAAGGAAATATCTTGAGGTAAAAACTGGAGATAAACTTTCTGAAAAACTGCTTTGTGATGTGTGCATTCCACTCAGGGAGTTGTACCTCTTTTCTCATAAGGCAGTGTTTGAACACTGTTCCTGTAAAACCCAAAAGGTGATATTTCAGAGCGCATTGGAGACTATGGTGAAAAGTGAAATATCCTCAAATATACCCCAGAAAGAAAGGTTCCAAGAAACTGCTCTACATATGTGCATTCATTTCACAGAGTTAAAGTTTTCTCTATGTTTTCTAGTGTTGAAACTTTGTCTTTGAGGAATCTGTGAAGGGATATTAAGTGGCGCCCGGAGGCCTGTGGTGAGCAAGGAAATGTCTTCCGATGAATAATGGAGAGAAACTTTCTGAGCAACTACTTTGTGATGTGTGTATTCACTTCAAAGAGTCAAACCACTTTTTGGATTGAGCAGTTTGAAATCACTGTTTCTGTGGAATCTGAGGAGGGACATTTGGGAATGCTCTTTGGAATATGGAGAAAGAAATATCCTCAGAGAAAAACCAGAAGGAAGCTTTCTGTGAAACTGCTATGTTTCATATGAATTCCTCTCGCTCACTTAAGCTTCTCTTTTCACTGAGTAGTTCTCTAACACTGTTTATGTTTAGCGTGAGAACACATATTCAAGAGTGCTTTGAGGCTTAGGGAGAAAAAGGAAATATGTTCAGATAGAAAGTGGAGAGGAGCCCCCGAGGAACTGCTTTGTGACGTGTTCATTCCACTCACAGTGTTATACCTCTCTTCTCATACACCATCTGGGAAACCCTTTTGCAGAAAAAGGGACCAAGGCATATCCAGGAGCATATTGACGCCTATGATGAAAAGACAAATAAACTCAGAGAAAAACTGGAAAGAAGCATTCTATGAAACTATTCTGTGATATGTGTTTTCATCTCACATAGATAAAGCTTTCTTTACATTGCACAGCTTGGAAACTTTGTCATGGACGGATCCGCGAAGGAAAATTCGGGAGCACATTCAGGACTATGGTGAAAAAGGAAATATCTTCTGATAAAAACTGGAAAGAAGCCTTCATTGAGTCTGCTTTTTGCTATGTGTATTATTCTCACATAGGTAAAGCTTTCTTTACATTATACAGCCTGGGAACTCCGTCATGGACGGATTCACAAAGGAACATTCGGGAGCACATTCAGGACTATGGTGAAAAGGGACATCTCCAGATAAAAACTGAAGAGAAGCTTTCTGAGAAACTGCTTTGTGATGTCTGCATTCCACTCAGAGAGTTTTACCTCTTTCCTCATAAGGCAGTGTTTGAACACTGTTCCTGTAAAACCAAAAAAGTGATATTTCATACCGCACTGAAGACTATGGAGAAAAGTGAAATATCCTCAAATAACACCCAGAAAGATGCGTTCCAAGAAACTGCTCTCTGATATGTGCATTCTTTTCACAGAGTTAAAGCTTACTCTACATTGCCCAGTGTGAAAACTTTGTCTTTGAGGAATCTGCATACAGATATTAAGTGGCACCTGGAGGCCTGTGGTGAGCAAGAAAATGTATTCTGTTGAAAATCTGAGAGAAGATTTCTGAGCAACTGCTTTGTGATGTGTGTATTCATCTCTTAGAGTTACATCATTCTTTGTATTGAGAAGTTTGAAAACACTGTTTCTTTGGAACCTGAGAAAGGATATTTGAGAATGCTCTTTAGAATATGCTGAAAGGAAATACCCTTAGATGAAAACCAGAAGAAAACATTCTGTAAAACTGCTCTGTGTCATGTGAATTCTGCTCACACAGCTCAGCTTCTCCTTTCTTTGAGCAGTATTCTAACACAATTTTTGTTTAGTCTGTGAAGGTATATTCGAGAGTGCTTTGAGGCTTATGGTGAAAATATCTTCAGATAGAAAATGGAGAGAAGCTTTCCGAGGAGCTGATTTGTAACACGTGCATTCCTCTCCCAGTGTTATACCTTTCTTCTCATGGAGGATTGTGGAATCACTTTTCGAGAAAAAGCTACCAAAGGACATTCATCATACGGAAGGATATGTTGAAAAAGGAAATATCCTCAGAAAAAATCTAGAAAGAAGCTTTCTGTGAAACTGTTCTGTGATAGATATGCTCATTCATCTCACATAGATAAAGCTTTCTTTATATTACGAAGCTTGGAAACTCTGTCGTGGAAAGATCCACGAAGGGACATTCGGGAGCACATTCAGGTCTATGGTGAAAAAGGAAACATCTTCAGATGTAAACTGGAAATAAGTTTTCTATGATTCTGCTTTTTGCTATGTTTATTCATCTCACGTAGATAAAGCTTTCTTTACATTACACAGGGTGGAAACTCCGTCATGGACCGATCCGTGAAGGGACATTCGGGAGCAAATTCAGGACTATGGGGAAAAAGGAAATATCTTCAGGTAAAAACCAGAGAGAAGCTTTCTGAGAAACTGCTTTGTGATATGTGCATCCCACTCAGGGAGTTATAACTCTTTTCTCATAAGACAGTGTTTGAACACTGTTCCTGTAAAACCAAAAAAGTGATACTTCCTAGCGCATTGAAGACTACGATGAAAAGCGAAATATCCTGAAATAAAACCCATAAAGAGGCGTTCCAAGAAACTGCTCTCTGATATGTACGTTCATTTCACAGAGTTAAAGCTTACTCTGCATTGCCCAGTTTGGAAACTCTGGCTTTGAGGAACCTGTGAGGGGACATTAAGTAGCGCCTGGTGGCCTGTGGTGAGCAAGGAAATAACACATTGAAAACTGGAGAGAAGCTTTCTGAGCAACTGCTTTGTGATGTGTACAATCCACTCAGGGGTTATACCTCTTTTCTCACAAGGCAGTGTTTGAACAGTGTTTGTGTAAAACTGAAAAAGCGATATTTCTGAGCGTGTTGAAGACTATGGCGAAAAGTGAAATATCCTCAAATAAAACACAGAAAGAAGAGTTCCAAGAAACTGCTTTCTGATATGTGCATTCAGTTCACAGAGGTAAAGTTACTCTACATTTGCTGTTTGGAAATCTGCAAAAGGGTATTAAGTGGCGCCCAGAGGCCTGTGGTGGGCGAGGAAACATCTTCCGATGAAAACTGGAGAGAAGCTTTATGAGCAACTGCTTTGTGACGTGTGTATTCATCTCATAGAGTTAAACCATCCTTTAGATTGAGCAGATTGAAATCACTGTCTGTGGAATCTGAGGAAGGACCTTTGGGAACGCTCTTTAGAATACTGAGAAAGAAATAACATCAGATAAAAACCAGAAGGAAGCTTTCTGTGAAACTGCTGAGTGTGAATTCCTCTCACTCAGTTAAGCTTCTCTTTTCATTGAGCAGTTTTCCAACACTGTTTATGCTTAACGTGCAAAGGGATGTTCAGGAGCACTTTGAGGTTTACAGTGAAAAAGGAAATATGTTCAGATAGAAACTGGAAGTGAAGCTTTCCTAGGAAATGCTTTGTGGCATGTGCATTCAATTGACATTGTTATACCTCTCTTCTCATACAGCATGGGTGAAGCCCTTTTGGAGAAAATGCTACCAAGGGATATTTTGGAGAATATTGACGCCAAAGGAGAAAATGAAATAGCCTCATACAAAAACTGGAAAAAAGCTTTGTGTGAAACTGTTTCGTGCTATATGTATTCATCTCACATATATAAAGCTTTCTTTTAATTACACAGCTTGGAAACTCCATCAAGGACAGATCCGTGAAAAGATATTCGGGATCACATTCAGTCATATGGTTAAAAAGGAAGTATTGTCAGATAAAAACTGGAAAGAAGCTTTCTGAGAAACTGCTTGATGATGTGTGCATTCCACTCAGGGAGTTATACCTCTTTTCTCATAAAGCAGTGTTTGAACACTGTTCCTGTAAAACCGAAAAAGTGATATTTAGGATCACATTGAAGACTATGGTGAAAGGGAAATATTCTCAAATAAAACTCATAAAGAAGCGTTCCAAGAAACTGCTTTCTGTTTTCTGCATTCGTTTCACAGAGTTAAAGCTTACTCCGCATGGCCCAGTTTGGAAACTCTGTCTTTAAGGAATCTGCATAGGGATATTAAGTGGCGCCCAGAGGCCTGTGGTGAGCCAGGAAATGTCTTATGATGAAAACTGGAGAGAAGTTTTCTGAGCAAGTGCTTTGTGATGTATGTATTCATCTCTTAGAGTTAAATCATTCTTTTGATTGAGCAGTTTGAAATCAATGTTTCTGTGGAACCTGAGAAAGGACATTTGGGAACGCTCTTTAGAATATGCTGAAAAAGAAATAGCCTCAGATAAAAACCAGAAGGAAGCTTTCTGTGAAACTGCTCTGTGTCGTGTGAATTCAACTTGAACAGTTAAGCTTCTCTTTTCTTTGAGCAGTATTCTAACACTGTTTTTGTTTAGTCTGCAAAGGAACATTCGGGAGCGCATTGAGGCTTATGGTGAAATCGAAAACACCTTCAGATAGAAACTGGAGAGAAGCTTTCTGAGGAGTTGCTTTGTGACGTGTGCATTCCACTCACAGAGTTATACCTTTTTTTCCATAGAGGATTGGGGAATCCCTTTTGGAAGAAAAGCTACCAGGGGACATTCGGGAGTATATGGACAGCTATGGTGAAAAGGAAATATCCTCAGAAAAAAATTGGAAAGTTCTCTGTGAAACTGCTCTGTGATATGTGTATTCAATCCGCATAGATAAAGCTTTCTTTACATTACACCACTTGCAAACTATCATGAAGGGATATAAGTGCGCCTGGAAGCCTGTGGTGAGCAAGTAAATGTCTTCTGATGAAAACTGGAGAAATGCTTTCTGAGCAACTGCTTTGCGATGTGTGTATTCATCTCATAGAGTTGAATCATTCTTTGGATTGAGCAGCTTGAAATCACTCTTTCTGTGAGTTCTGAGGAAGGACATTTGGGAACGATCTTTAGAATATGTAGAAAGAAATATCCTCAGATAAAAACCAGAAGGAACACTTTCTGTGAAACTGCTATGTGTCATGTCAATTCCTCTCACTCAGTTGAGCTTCTCTTTTCATTGAGAAGTTCTCTAACACTGTTTATGTTTAGCGTGAGAAGGGATATTCAAGAGTGCTTTGAGGCTTATGGTGAAAAAGGAAATATGTTTAGATAGAAACTGGAGAGAAGGTTTCCAAGGAACTGCTTTGTGACGTGTGCATTCCACTCACAGTGTTATACTTCTCCTCTCATACTGCATTGGGGGAACCCTTTAGGATTAAAAGGTACCAAGGGATATTCGGGGGCATATTGATGCCTATGGTGAAAAGGGAAATAGCCTCAAACAAAAACTGGAAAGAAGCTTTCTGTGAAACTGCTCTGTGATATGTGTATTCATCTCACATAGAAAAGGCTTTCTTTACATTACACAGCTTGGAAACTCTGTCATGGACGGATCCGTGAAGGGACATTTGGGAGCACATTCAGTACTATGGTGAAAAAAGAAATATCTTCAGATAAAAACTAGAAAGAAGAATCTGCTTTTTGCTATGTTTATTCATCTCACAAGGATATAGCTTTCTTTACATTTCAGGTTGGAAACTCTGTCATAGATGGATCCAGGAAGGGACTTTCGGGAGCAAATTCAGGACTATGGTGAGAAAGGAAATATCTTCAGATAAAAACTGGAGAGAAGGTTTCTGAGAAACTGCTTTATGATGTGTACATTCCACTCAGGGAGTTTTACCTCTTTCCTCAAAAGGCAGGGTTTGAACACAGTTCCTGTAAAACCGAAAAATTGATATTTCCGAGCGCTTTGAGGACTATGGTGAAAAGTGAACTATCCTCAAATAAAACCAAGAAAGAAGTGTTCCAGGAAACTGCTCTCTGATATGTGCATTCACTTCACAGAGTTAAAGCTTACTCTACATTGCCCAGTTTGGAAACTCTGTCTCTGAGGAATCTGCGAAGGGATATTATGTTGCACCTGAAGGCCTGTGGTGAGCAAGGAAATGTCTTCTGTTGAAAACCGGAGAGAAGGTTTCTGAGCAACTGCTTTGTGAAGTGTGTATTCATCTAATAGAGTTAAACCATTCTTTGGATTGAGCAGTTTGATATCACTGTTTCTGTGGAATCTGAGGAAGGATATTTGGGAATGCTCTTTAGAATATGGAGAAGAAATATCCTCAGCTAAAAACCAGAAGGAAGCTTTCTGTGAAACAGCTATGTGTCGTGTGAATTCCTCTCGCTCAGTCATGCTTCTCTTTTCATTGAGCAGTTTTCTAACACTGTTTATGTTTAGTGTGTGAAGGAATATTTAGGAACACTTTGAGGCTTACGGTGAAAAAGGAAATATGTTCAGATAGATACTGTAGAGAAGCTTTGCAAGGAACTGCTTTGTGACGTGTGCATTCCACTCACAGTGTTATACCTCTCTTCTCATACAGGATTGGGGAAACCCTTTTGGAGAAAAAGGTACAAAAGGATACTCGGGAGCATATTGACGCCTATGGTGAAAAGGGAAATAGCCTCAGACAAAACCTGGAAAGAAGCTTTCTGTGAAAGTGGTCTGTGCTATGTGTATTCATCTCACATAGATAAAGCTTTCTTTACATTACGCAGCTTTAAAACTCTGTCATGGAGGGATCCGTGAAGGGACATTCGGGAGCACACTCAGGACTATGGTGAAAAAGGAAATATCTTCAGACAAAAACTGCAAAGAAGCTTTCTGTGAAACTGCTCTGTGATATGTATATTCATATAACATAGATAAAGCTTACTTTACATTACACAGCCTGTAAACACTGTCATGTACGGTTCCGCAAAGGGATATTAGGGATCACATTTAGGCCTATGATGAAAAAGTAAATATCTTCAGATAAAACTTGAGGGAAGCTTTCTGAGACAGTGCTTTGTAATGTGTGCCTTCCACTCAGGGAGTTATGCCTCTTTTTTCGTAAGGCAGTGTTTGAACACTCTTCCTGTAAAACTGAAAAAGCGATATTTCAGAGCGCATTGAAGAGTATGGCAAAAAGTGAGATGTCCTCAAATAAATCCCAGAAAGAAGCATTCCAAGAAACTGCTCTCTGATATGTGCATTTATTTCATAGAGTGAACCTTACTCTACTTTGCCCAGTTTGGAAACTCTGTCTTTGAGGAATCTGTGAAGGAATATTTAGTGCCGCCCGGAGGCCTTTTGTGAGCAAGGAAATGACTTCCAATGAAAACTGGAGAGAAGCTTTCTAAGTAACTGCTTTGTGATGTGTGAATTCATATCATAGAGTTAAACCATTCCTTGGATTGAGCAGTTTGAAATCACTGTTTCTGTGGAATCTGAGGAAGGACATTTGGGAACGATCTTTAGAATATGGAGAAAGAAATATCCTCAGATAAAAACCAGAAGGAAGCTTTAAATGAAACTGCTATGTGTCATGTGAATTCCTGTCACTCAGGTAAGCTTCTCTTTTCATTGAGCAGTTTTCTAACACTGTTTACGTTAATCTGCGAAGTGATATTCAGGAGCACTTTGAGGCTTACAGTGAAAAAGGAAATATGTTCAGATAGAAACTGGAGAGATGCCTTCCGAGGAACTGCTTTATGCTGTGTGCATTCCACTCACAGTATTATACCTCTCTTCTCACAGAGCATCAGGGAAACTCTTTTGGAGAAAAAGGTACCAAGGAATATTTGGGAGCACATTGACGCCTATGATGAAAAGTGAAATAGCCTCAGACAACAACTGGAAAGAAGCTTTCTGTGAAACTGCTCTGTGATATGTGTATTCATCTCATATAGATAAAGCTTTCTTTACATTACACAGCTTGGAAACTATGTCAGGGACGGATCCATGATGGGACATTCAGGAGCACATTCAGGACTTTGGTGAAAAAGGAATTATCTTCAGATAAAAACTGGAAATTAGTTTTGTGTGAATCTGTTTTTGTTATGTTTATTCTTCTCACTTAGATGAAGCTTTCTTTATATTACGCAGCTTGGAAACTCTGTCATGGACGGATCCACGAAGGGCATTCGGGAGCACAAGCAGGACTATGGTGAAAAGGGAAATATCTTCAGATAAAAACTGGAAAGAAGTTTATGGGAATCGGCTTTTGCTATGTTTATTCATCTCACATTGATAAAGCTTTCTTTACATTACACAGCCTGGAAACTCTGTCATGGATGGATCCGCAAAGGGATATTCAGGATCACATTCAGGCCTATGGTAAAAAAGGAAATATCTTCAGATAAAAACTGGAGAGAAGCTTCCTGAGAAACTGGTTTGTGATGTGTGCATTTTACTCAGGGAGTTATGCCTCTTTTCTCATAAGGCAGTGTTTGAACACTGTTCCTGTAAAACTGGAAAATTGATATTTCGGAGCACATTGAAGACTATGGCAAAAAGTGAAATATTCTCAAATAAAACCCAGAAAGAAGCATTCCAAGAAGCTGCTCTCTGATATGTGCATATATGCATTCATTTCACAGAGTTAAAACATACTTTATGTTGCCCAGTTTGGAAACTCTGTCCCTGAGGAATCTGCGAATGGTTATTAAGTGGCACCCAGATACATGAGGTGAGCAAGGAAATGTCTTCCGATGAAAACTGGAGAGAAGCTTTCTGAGCAAATTCTTTGTGATGTATGTATTCATCTCATATAGGTAAACCATTCTTTGGATTGAGTAGTTTGAAATCACTGTCCTGTGGAATCTGAGGAAGCACATTTGGGAACGCTCTTTAGAATATGGAGAAAAAAATAACATCAGATAAAAACCAGAAGGAAGCTTTCTGTGAAACTGCTATGTGTCGTGTGAATTCCTCTCACTCAGTTAAACTTCTCTTTTCATTGAACTGTTTTCTAACACTGTTTCTGTTTAACGTGTGAAGGGATATTCAGGAACACTTTGAGGCTTATGGTGTAAAAGGAAATATGTTCAGATAGAAACTGGAGAGAAGCTTTCCGAGGAACTGATTTGTGATGTGTGCATTCCACTCACAGTGTTTCACCTCTCTTCGCATACAGCATCGGGGAAACCCTTTTGGATAAAAAGCTATCAAAGGACATCGGGGGCATATTAACACCTATGGTTAAAAGTGAAGTAGCCTCAGACAAAAAGTGGAAAGATGCTTTCTAAGAAACTGTTCTATGATATGTGTATTCATCTCACAGAGATAAAGCTTTTGTACATTACACAGCTTGGAAACTCTGTCATGGATGGATCCGTGAATGGACATTAGGGAGCACATTCAGGACTATGGTGAAAAAGGAAATATCTTCAGATAAAACCGGAAGGAAACTTTCTGTGAATCTGTTTTTTGCTATGTTTATTCATCTCACATAGATAAAGCTTTCTTTACATTACGTAGATTGGAAACTCTGTCATGGATGTATCCGTGAGGTGATATGCGGTATCACATTCAAGCCTATTTTGAAAAAGAAAATATCTTCAGATAAAAACTGAAGAGAAGCTTTCTGAGAAACTGCTTTGTGATGTGTGCATTGCACTCAGGGAGTTATACCTCTTTTCTGATAAGGCAGTGTTAGAACACTGTTCCTGTAAAACCAAAAAAGTGATATTTCGGAGCGCATTGAAAACTATGGCAAAAATTGAATTATCCTGAAAGAAATTCAGAAGGAAGCGTTCCAAGAAACTGCTTTCTGATATGTGCATTCACCTCACAGAGATAAAGATTACTCTACATTGCCCAATTTGGAAACTCTGTCTTTGAGGAATATGTGAAGGGATATTAAGCGGCGCCCGGAGGCCTGTGGTGAACAAAGAAATGTCTCGATGAAAACTGGAGAGTAGCATTCTGAGCAACCGCTTTGTGATTTGTGTGTTCATCTCATAGAGTCAAATCATTCTTTGGATTAAGCAGTTTGAAATCATTGTTTCTCTGTAATCTGAGAGAGGATATTTGGGAACGCTCTTTAGAATATGCTAAAAAAGAAATACCCTCTGATAAAAGCCAGAAGAAAGCTTTCTGTGAAACTGCTCTATGTCATGTGAATTCCACTCACACAGTTCAGCTTCTCTTTTCATTGAGAGTATTGCAACACTGTTTATATTTAGCGTGCAAAGGGATATTCGGGAGCGTTATGAGGCTTACAATGAAAATGGAAATATCAGACGAGATCGGGTTTGATCATGGGGGGCTGAGGTGGGAGGGATTGCATTGGGAGTTATACCTGATGTAAATGACGAGTTGATGGGTGCTGACGAGTTCATGGGTGCAGCACGCCAACGTGGCACAAGTTTACATATGTAACAAATCTGCACGTTATGCACACGTACCCTAGAACTTAAAGTATAATAATAATAATAATAATAAAAAGAAAATGGAAATATCTTCAGATAAAAACTGGAGATATGCTTTCCGAGGAACTACTTTGTGACGTGTGCATTCCACTCACAGTGTTATACATTTCTTTTCATAGAGTACTGGGGAATCCCTTTTGGAGGAAAAGCTACCAAGGGACATTCGGGAGTATATGGACGGCTATCATGAAAAAGAAAATATCCTCAGAGAAATATTTGAAAGAAGATTTCTGTGAAATGGCTTTGTGATAGATATATTTATTCATCTCACATAGATAAAACTTTCTTTATAGTACACAGTTTGTAACCTACGTCATGGACGGATCCGCGAAGGGACATTCGGGAGCACTTACAGGCCTATGGTGAAAAAGAAAATATCTTCAGATAGAAACTGGAGAGAAGCTTTCTCAGAAACTGCTTTGTGATGTGTGCATTCCACTCAGGGAGTTGTGCCTCTTTTCTCATAAGGCAGTGTTTGAACGTCGTTCCTGTAAAGCTGAAAATGTGAAATTTCAGAGTGCATTGAAAACGATGGTGAGAAGTGAAATATCCTCAAATATAACACAGAAAGAAGCGTTCCAAGAAACTGCTCTCTATATGTGCATTCATTTCACAGAGTTAAAGCTTTCTCTATGTTGTCCAGTGTGGAAACTCTGTCCTTGAGGAATCTGCGAAGGGATATTAAGTGGTGCCCAGAGGCCTGTGGTGAGCAAGGAAATGCCTTCCGATGTAAACTGGACAGAAACTTTTTGAGCAACTGCTTTGTGATGTCTGTATTCATCTCATAGAGTTAAAGCCCTTTATGGATTGAGCAGTTTGAAATCACTGTTTCTGTGGAATCTGAGGGGGGACATTTGGGAATGCTCTTTAGAATATACTAAAAAAGTGATACCCTCAGAAAAAAACCAGAAGGATGCTTTCTTTGAAACTGCTCTGTGTCATGTGAATTCCACTCACACAGTTCAGCCTCACCTTTCATTGAACAGCATTCTAACACTGTTTTTGTTTTGTCTGCGAAGGGGTATTCCGGAGCGCTTTGAGGATTATGGTGAAAACGGAAATATCTTCAGATAGAAACTGTAGAGAATCCTTCTGAGGAGAAGCTTTGTGACATGTGCATTCCACTCACAGAGTTTCACCTTTCTCCTCATGGAGGGCTGGGGAATCCTTTTTGGAGAAAAAGCTACCAAGGGACATTTGGGAATATATGGATGGCTATGGGGAAAAAAGAAATATCATCAGACAAAAATTGGAAAGAAGCTTTCTGTGAAACTGCTTTGTGATAGATATGATTATTCATCTCACATAAATAAAACTTTCTTTATATTACTTAATTTGGAAACTCTGTCATGGAAGGATCTGCAAAAGGACTTTTGGGAGCAAATTCAGGCCTATGGTGAAAAAGGGTGTATCTTCAGATGAAAACTGGAGAGAAGGTTTCTGAGAAACTGCTTTATGATGTGGGCATTCCACTCAGGGAGTTTTACCTCTTTTCTCATAAGGCAGTGTTTGAACACTGTTCCTGCAAAATCAAAAAGTGCTATTTCGGAGCACATTGAAGTCTCTGGCGAAAAGTCAAATATCCTCAAATAAAACGCAGAAAGAAGTGTTCCAAGAAACTGCTTTCTGATAGGTGCATTCATTTCACAGAGATAAAGCTTACTCTACATTGCCCAGTTTGGAAACTCTGTCTTTGAGGAATTTAGGAAGGGATATTAAGTGGCGCCCAGAGGCCTGTGGTGAGCAAAGAAATTTCTTTGGATGAAAACTGGAGAGAAGCTTTCTGAGCAACTGCTTTGTGATGTGTGTATTCATATCATAGAGTTAAACCATTCTTTGGAATGAGCAGTTTGAAATCACTGTTTCTGTGGAATCTGAGGAAGGACTTTTGGGAACACTCTTCAGAATATGGAATAAGAAATATCCTCAGATAAAAACCAAAATGAACCTTTCTGAGAAACTGCTATGTGTCACGTGAATTCCACTCATTCAGTTGAGCTTCTCTTTTCATTGAGCAGTTTTCTAACACTGTTTATGCTTACCATGGGAAGGGATATTTGGGAGCCCTTTGAGGTTTATGGTGAAAAAGGAAATATGTTCAGATAGAAACTGGATGTGAAGTTTTCCGAGGAACTGCTTTATGACATGTGCATTCCACTGACAGTGTTATACCTCTCTTCTCATACAGCATTGGTGAAACTCTTTCGGAGAAAACGCTACCAAGGGATATTCAGGAGAATATTGATGCCAATGGTGAAAAGGGAAACAGCCTCAGACAAAAACTGGAAAAAAACTGTGTGAAACTGCTCTGTGCTATATGTATTCATCTCACATATGTAAAGTTTTCTTTCAATTACACAGCTTGGAAATTCCTTTCAAGGACGGATCCACAAAGGGATATTCGGGATCACATGCAGTCATATGGTTAAAAAGGAAATATCGTCAGATGAAAACTGGAGAGAAGGTTTCTGAGAAACTGTTTGCTGATGTGTGCATTCCACTCAGGGAGTTATACCTCTTTTCTCATAAGGCAGTGTTTAAACACTGTTCCTGTAAAACTGAAAAAGTGATATTTAGGATTGCATTGAAGACCATGGCAAAAAGGGAAATATCCTCAAATAAAACCCAGAAAGAAGCGTTCCAAGAAACTGCTCTGTGTTTTGTGTATTCGTTTCACAGAGTTAAGTTTACTGTACATGGCCCAATTTGGAAACTCTTGTCTTTGAGGAATCTGCAAGGGGATATTAATTGCCGCCCAGAGGCCTGTGGTGAGGAAGGAAATGTCTTCCGATGAAAACCGGAGAGAAGTTTTCTGAGCAAGTGCTTTGTGATGTGTGTATTCATCTCACGGAGTTAAACTATTCTTTGGATTGAGCAGTTTGAAATGACTGCTTCTTTGGAATCTGAGGAAAGACATTTGGGAATGCTCTTTAGAATATGCAGAAAGAAATATCCTCAGATAAAAACCAGAAGAAAGTTTTTTGTCAAACTGCTATGTGTCCTGTGAATTCCTCTCACTCAGTTAAGCTTCTCTTTACATTGAGCAATTTTCTAACACTGTTTATGTTTAGCATGTGAAGGGATATTTGGGAGCGCTTTGAGGCTTACGGTGAAAAAGGAAATATGTTCAGATAGAAACTGGAGAGAAGCTTTCGGATTAACTGCTTTGTGACGTGTGCATTCCACTCACGGTGTCATACCTCTCTCCTTATACAGCGTTGGGGAAACCGTTTTGGAGAAAAAGGTTCCAAGGGATATTCGTGAGCATATTCAGGATTATTTTGGAAAGGGACATTTTGAAAAGGATTATTTTGAAAAGGATTATTTTGAAAAGGATTATTTTGGAAAGAGCCTCAGACAAAAACTGGAAAGAAGATTTCTGTGGAACTGCTCTGTGCTATGTCTACTCATTTCACATAGGTAAATCTTTCTTTACATTATGAAGCTTGGAAACTCTGTCATGGACGGATGCATGATAGGACATTTGGGAGCACATTCAGTACTATAGTGAAAAAGGAAATATCTTCAGATAAAAACTGGAAAGAAGTTTCTATGAATGTGCTTTTTGCTATGTTTATTCATCTGACCTAGATAAAGCTTTCTTTACATTACGCAGCTTGGAAACTATATCATTAGCGGATCCACTATGCAGCTTGGAAACTATGTCATGGATGGATCCACAAAGGGACATTCAGGACCACATTCAGGACTCTGGTGAAAAAGGAAATATCTTCAGATAAAAACTGGAGAGAATAGTGCTGCAATAAACATACGAGTGCATGTGTCTTTATAGCAGCATAATTTATAATCCTTTGGATATATACCCAGTAATGGGATGGCTGGGTCATATGGTACATCTAGTTCTAGATCCTTGAGGAATCGCCATACTGTTTTCCATAATGGTTGAACTAGTTTACAATCCCACCAACAGTGTAAAAGTGTTCCTATTTCTCCACATCCTCCAAAGACTTGGAATCAACCCAAATGTCCATCAGTGACAGATTGGATTAAGAAAATGTGGCACATATACACCATGGAATACTATGCAGCCATCAAAAAGGATGAGTTTGTGTCCTTTGTAGGGACATGGATGCAGCTGGAAACCATCATTCTTAGCAATCTATCACAAGAACAGAAAACCAAACACCGCATGTTCTCACTCATAGGTGGGAACTGAACAATGAGATCACTTGGACTCAGGAAGGGGAACATCACACACAGGGGCCTGTCATGGGGAGGGGGGAGGGATTGCATTGGGAGTTATACCTGATGTAAATGACAAGTTGATGGGTGCAGCACACTAACATGGCACAAGTATACATATGTAACAAACCTGCACGTTATGCACATGTACCCTACAACTTAAAGTATAATAATAATAAATAAATTAAAAAAAAAAACTGGAGAGAAGCTTTACGAGGAGCTGCTTTGCGACATACGCATTCCACTCACAGAGTTATACCTTTCTTCTCATAGAGGATTATGGAATCCCTTTTGGAGAAAAAGCTACCAAGGGACATTTGGGAGTATATGGACGGTTATGGTGAAAAAGGAAATATCCTCATACAAAAACTAGAAAGAAGCTTTTTGTGAAACTGCTTTGTGATAGATATGTTTACTCATCTCACATAGATAAAACTTTCTATATATTATGCAGTTTGGAAACTCTGTCAGGGACGGATTCCCTAAGGGACATTTGGGAGCACATTCAGGCCTATGGTGAAAAAGGAAATATATTCAGATAAATACCAGAGAGAAGCTTTCTGAGAAACTGCTTTATGATGTGGGCATTCCACTCAGGGGATTATACTTCTTTTCTCATTAGGCAGTGTTTGAACACTGTTCCTGTAAAACCGAAAATGTGATACTTTGGAGAGCATTTATGTCTATGGCGAAAAGTGAAATATCCTCAAATAAAACCCAGAAAGAAGTGTTCCAAGAAACTGCTCTCTGATATGTGCATTCTTTTCACAGAGTTAAAGCTTACTCTACATTGCCCAGTGTGAATACTCTGTCTTTGAGGAATCTGCATAGGGATATTAAGTGGCACCCAGAGGCCTTTACTGAACAAGGTTATGTCTTCCGTTGAAAACTGGAGAGGAAATTTCTGAGCAACTGCTTTGTGATGTGTGATGTGTGTAACTCTTAGAGTTACATCATTCTTTGGATTGAGCAGTTTGAAATCACTGTTTCTTTGGAACATTAGAAAGGATATTTGAGAATGCTCTTTAGAATATGCTGAAAAGAAATACCCTCAGATGAAAACCAGAAGGGAGCTTTTTGTAAAACTGCTCTGTGTCATGTGAATTCCACTCACACAGTTCAACTTTTCTTTTCTTTTTTCTTTTTTTTTTTTTTTGAGATGGAGTCTTGCTCATTGCCCAGGCTGGAGTGCAGTGGCACCATCTCGGCTCACTGCAAGCTCCACCTCCTGGGTTCACGCCATTCTCCTGTCTCAGCCTCCCGAGTAGCTGGGACTACAGGCGCCCACCACCACGCCTGGCTAATTTTTTGTATTTTTAGCAGAGACGGGGTTTCACCGTGTTAGCCAGGATGGTCTCGATCTCCTGACCTCGTGATCCGCCCGCCTCGGCCTCCCAAAGTGCTGGGATTACAGGCGTGAGCCACCGCGCCCGGCCTCAACTTTTCTTTTCTTTGAGCAGTATTCTAACACCGTTTTTGTTTACTCTGCGAAGGGATCTTTGAGAGTGTTTTGAGGCTTATGGTGAAAATGGAAATAACTTCAGATAGAAAATGGAGAGAAGCTTTCTGAGGATCTGATTTGTGACGGGTGAATTCCACTCACAGAGTTATACTTTTCTTCTCATGGAGGATTGTGGAATCCCTTTTCGAGAAAAAGCTACCAAAGGACATTCATCATATGGACGGCTATGTTGAAAAAGGAAATATTTTCAGAAAATATCTAGAATTACGCTTTCTGTGAAACTGCTTTGTGATAGATATGTTCATTCATCTCACATAGATAAAGCTTTCTTTACGTTACGAAGCTTGGAAACATTGTCATCCAGAGATCCGTGAAGGGACATTCGGGAGCACATTCAGGACTATGGTGAAAAAGGAAACATCTTCAGATGTAAACTGGAAAGAAGCATTCTGTGAATCTACTTTTTGCTATGTTTATTCATCTCACATAGATAAAGTTTTCTTTACATTACACAGGTTGGAAACTCCGTCATGGATGGATCCACGAAGGGACATTTGGGAGCACATTCAGGACTATGGTGAAAAAGGAAATATCTTCAGATAAAAACCAGAGAGAATCTTTCTGAGAAATTGTTTTGTGTTATGTGCTTTCCACTCAGGGAGTTTTAACTCTTTTCTCATAAGGCAGTGTTTGAACACTGTCCTGTAAAATCAAAAAAGTGATATTTCGGAGCTCATTGAAGACTATGGCAAAAAGCGAAATATCCTGAAATAAAACCCAGAAAGAAGCGTTCCAAGAAACTGCTATCTGATATGTGCATTCATTTCACAGAGTTAAAGCTTACTCTACATTGCCCAGTTTGGAAACTCTGTCTTTGAGGAATCTGAAAGGGGCTATTAAGTGGTGCCCGGAGGCCTGTGGTGAGCAAGCAAATAATGTGTTGAAAACTGGAGAGTAGCTTTCTGAGCAACTGCTTTCTGATGTGTGCATTTCATTCATAGGTTATATCTCTTAACTCACAAGGCATGGTTGGAAGATTGTTCCTGTAAAACCGAAAAAGCGACATTTCTGAGCACATTGAAGACTATGGCGAAAAGTGAAATATCCTCAAATATACCACAGAAAGAAGCATTCCAAGAAACTGCTCTCTGATATGTGCATTTAGTTCACAGAGGTAAAGCTAACTCTACATTGCCCTGTTTGGAAATCTGTGAAGGGATATTAAGTGGCTCCCAGAGGTCTGTGTGGAGCAAGGAAACGTCTTCCGATGAAAACTGGAGAGAAGCTTTCTGAGCAACTGCTTTGTGACATGTGTATTCATCTCATAGAGTTAAACCATCCTTTAGATTGAGCAGTTTGAAATCAATGTTTCTGTGGAATCTGAGGAAGGACCTTTGGGAACGCTCTTTAGAATATGGAGAATGAAATATCATCAGATAAAAACCAGAAGGAAGCTTTCTGTGAAACTGCTATGGGTTGTGTGAATTCCTCTCACTCAGTTAAGCTTTTCTTTTCATTGAGCAGTTTTCTAACACTGTTTATGCTTACCGTGCAAAGGGATATTCAGGAGCGCTTTGAGGTTTACGGTGAAAAAGGAAATATGTTCAGATAGAAACTGGAAGTGAAGCTTTCCTAGGAACTGCTTTGTGACTTGTGCATTCCACTGACAGTTTTATACCTCTCTTCTCATATACAATTGGTGAAACCCTTTCGGAGAAAACGCTACCAAGGGATATTCAGGAGAATATTGACGCCAGTGCTGAAAAGGGAAATAGCCTCAGACAAAAACTGGAAAAAATATTTCTGTGACACTGTTCTGTGCTATATATATTCATCTCACATCGATAAAGGTTTCTTTACCTTAGCCAGCTTGAAATCTTTGTCATGGATGGATCCATGAAGGGATATTCGAGATCCCATTCAGTCATATGGTTAAAAAGGAAATATCATCAGATAAAAACTGGAGAGAAGTTTTCCGAGAAAAAGCTTTGTGATTTGTGCATTCCACTCAGGTAGTTATACATCTTTTATCATAAGGCAGTCTTTGAACACTGTTCCTGTAAAACCGAAAAAGTGATATTTAGGATCGCATTGAAGACTATGGCGAAAAGGGAAATATCCTCAAATAAAACCCAGAAAGAAGTGTTCCAAGAAACTGTTTTCTGTTTTGTGCATTTGTTTCACAGAGCTAAAGCTTACACTGCATGGCCCAGTTTGGAAACTTTGTCTTTGAGGAATCTGCAAAGGGATATTAAGTGCCGCCTGGAGGTCTGTGGTGAGCAAGGAAATGTCTTCCAATGAAAACTGGAGAGAAGTTTTCTGAGCAAGTGCTTTGTGATGTGTGTATTCATCTCATACAGTTAAATCATTCTTTGTATTGAGCAGTTTGAAATCACTGTCTCTGTGGAATCTAAGAAAGGACATTTGAGAACGCTCTTTAGAATATGCTGAAAAAGAAATATCCTCAGATAAAAACCAGAAGGAAGTTTTCTGTGAAACTGCTATGTCGTGTGAATTCAACTCGCACAGTTAAGCTTCTCTTTTCATTGAGCAGTATTCTAACACTGTTTTTGTTTAGTGTGTGAAGGGATATTCGGGAGTGCTTTCCGAGGAGCTGCCTTGTGACGTGTGCATTGCACTCACAGAGTTATACCTTTTTTTCCTCCCTTTTAGAGAAAAAGCTCCCAAAAGACATTTGGGAGTATAGGGAAGGCTATGGGAAAAAGGAAATATCCTCGTACAAAAACTGGAAAGAAGCTTTGCCTGAAGCTGCTTTGTGAGAGATATATTTATTAATATCACATAGATAAAACTTTCTTTATATTACACAGTTTGGAAACTCCGTCATAGACGGATCCATGAAGGGAAATTCAGATAAAACCAGGAGATAAGCTTTCTCTGAAACTGCTTTGTGATAGGTATGATTATTAAACACACATAAGTAAAACTCTTTTAGTTACGCATTTTGTAAACTCCGTCATGGCTGATTCGTGAAGGGACATTCTGGAGCACCTTGAGGCCTATGGTGAAAAAGGAAATATCTTCAGATAAAAATTGGAGAGAAATTTTCTGAGAAACTGCTTTGTGATGTGTGCATTTCACTCAGGGAGTTATAACTCTTTTGTTATAAGGCAGTGTTTGAACACTGTTACTGCAAAATCGAAAAAGTGATATTTTAGAGTGCATTAAAGACAATGGTGAAAAGTGAAATATCCTCAAATAAAACCCAGAAAGAAGTATTCCAAGAAACTACTCTCTGTTATGTGCATTCATTTCACAGGGTTAAAGGTTACTCTACGTTTCGCAGTTTGGAAAATCTGTCTTTGAGGAATATCCGACGGAATATTATGTGGCGCTCAGAGGCCTGTGGTGAGCTGGGAAATGTCTTCCGTTGAAAACTTTAGAGAATCTTTCTGAGCAACTGCTTTGTATTCATTTCATAGAGTTAAATCATTCTTTGGATTGAGCAGTTTGAAATCACTGTTTCTGTGGAACCGGAGAAAGGACATTTGGGAACGCTCTTTAGAATATGCTGTAATGAAATCCTCAGACAAAAATTGGAAAGGAGCTTTCTGTGAGACTGCTGTGTGCTATGTGTACTCATCTCACATAGATAAAGCTTTCTTTACATTACGCAGCTTGGAAATCTGTCGTGGACGGATTCGCGGAGGGACATTCAGGAGCACATTCAGGACTACTGTGTAAAAGGAAATGTCTTCAAAATATAACTAGAAAGAAGTTTCTGTAAATCTGTTTTTTGCTATGTTTATTCATCTCACATATATAAAGCTTTCTTTACATTACACAGCTTGGAAACTCCGTCATGAATGGAACCACGAAGGGATATTCAGGATCACATTCAGGCCTATGGTGAAAAAGGAAATATCTTCAGATAAAAACTGGAGAGAAGCTTTCTGAGAAACTACTTTGTGATAGATACGTTTATTCATGTCACATAGATAAAACTTTTTTATATTACGCAGTTTGGAAACTCTGTCATGAACAGATCCGCGAAGAGACTTTCGGGAGCACATTTAGGCCTATGGTGAAAAAGGAATTATCTTCAGATAAAATTGGAGAGAAGCTTTCTGAGGAATTGCTTTGTGATGTGTGCATTCCACTCAGGGAGTCATACCTCTTTTCTCTTGAGGCAGTGTTTGAACACTGTTCCTGTAAAACTGAAAAAGTGATATTTCGGAGTGCATTGAAGACTATGGCGAAAAGTGAAATATCCTCAAATAAAACCCAGAAAGAAGCGTTCCAAGACACTGCTCTCTGATATGTGCATTCATTTCACAGAGTTAAAGCATACTCTATGTTGCCCATTTTGGAAACTCTGTCTTTGAGGAATCTGCGAGGGGATATTAAGTGGCACCCGGAGGCCTGTGGTGAGCAAGGAAGGAAATAACGCATTGAAAACTGGATAGAAGCTTTCTGAGCAACTGCTTTGTGATGTGTGCATTCCACTCAGGGGTTACATCTCTTTGCTCACAAGGCAGTATTTGAACACTGTTCTCATAAAACCGAAAATGTGATAATTCTGAGCGCATTGAATACTATGGCGAAAAGTGAAATATCCTCCAATAAAACCCAGAAAGAAGCGTTCCAAGAAACTGCTCACTGATATGTGCATTCATTTTACAGAGTTAAAGCTTACTCTACATTGCCCAGTTGGGAAACTCTGTCTTTGAGGAATCCGTGAAGGGATATTAAGTGATGCCCGGGCCTGTGGTGAGCAAGAAAATGTCTTCCATTGAAAACTGGAGGGAAGCTATCTGAGCAACTGCTTTGTGATGTGTGTATTCATCTCATGGAGTTTAAACATTCTTTGGATTGAGCAGTGTGAAACCACTGTTTCTGTGGAATCTGAGAAAGGATATTTAAAAACAATATTTATGCTAAAAAAGACATAACCTCTGATAAAAACCAGAAGGAAGCTTTCTGTGAAACTGCTATGATTCATCTCACTCAGTTAATCTTCTCCTTTCATTGAGCAGTTTTCTAACACTGTTTATGTTTAGCATGTGAAGGGATTATCAGAATTGCTTTGAGGTTTACCATGAAAAAGGAAATATGTTCAGTTAGAAACTGGAGAGAAGCTTTCCGAGGAGCTCTTTGTGATGTGTGCATTCCACTCACAGAGTTATACCTCTCTTCTCATACAGCATTGGGGAAACCCTTTTGTAGAAAAAGTCACCAAGGTATATTCTGGAGCATATTGACGCCTATGGTGAAAAGGGAAATAGCCTCAGACAAAAAATGAAAATAAGGTTTCTGTGAAACTGCTCTGTGATATGTGTATTCATCTCACATAGATAAAGCTTTCTTTACATTACGCAGCTTGGAAACTCCCTTGTGGACCCATCCGCAAAGGGACATTCGGGAGTACGTTCAGGACTATGATGAAAAATAAAATATCTTCAGATAAAAACTGGAAAGAAGCTTTCTGTGAGTCTGCGTTTTGCTAATTTTATTCATCTCATGTAAATAAAGGTTTTCTTACATTACGCAGCTTGGAAACTGTCATGGACGGATCCGTGAAGGGATATTCAGGAGCACATTCAGGATTATGGTGAAAATGGAAATATCTTCAGATAAAAACTGGAGAGAAGCTTTCTGATAAACTGCTCTGTGATGTGTGCATTCCACTCAGGGGGTTGTACTTCTTTTCTCAAAAGGCAGTGTTTGAACACTGTTACAGTAAAACCGAAAAAGTGGTATTTCGGAGTGCATTGGAGACTATGGCAAAAAGTGAACTATCCTCAAATAAAATCAGAAAGCAGCATTCAAAGAAACTGCTCTCTGATATGTGCATTCATTTCACACAGTTAAAGCATGCTCTGCATTGCCCAGTTTGGAAACTCTGTCTTTGAGGAATCTGCAAATTGATATGAAGTACCGCCAGGAAGCCTGTGGTGAGCAAGTAAATGTCTTCCGTTGAAAACTGGAGAGAACCTTTCTGACCAACTGCTTTGTTACTGTGTATTCTTCTCATAGAGTTAAATCATTCTTTGGTTTGAGGAGTTTGAAATCACTGTTTCTGTGGAATCTGAGGAAGGACATTTGGGGACGCTCTTTAGAATATGGAGAAAGAAACATCCTCAGATAAAAATCAAAAGAAAGTTTTCTGTGAAACTGCTATGTGTTGTGTGAATTCCTGTTGCTCAGTTAAGCTTCACTTTTCATTGAGCCGTTTTCTAACACTGTTTATGTTTAGCATGCGAAGGGAGATTCTGGAGTGCTTTGAGGCCTATGGTGAAAATGGAAATATATTTAGAAAAAAACTGGAGAGAAGCTTTCCGAGGAATTGCTTTGTGATGAGTGCATTCCACTCACAGTGTTATACCTCTCTTCTCATACAGCACTGGGGAAAGCCTTTTGGAGAAAAAGGTACCAAGGGATATACCGAGGCATATTGCCACCAATAGTGAAAAGGGAAATAGCCTTAGACAAAAACTGTAAAGAAGCTTTCTGTGAAACTGTTCTGTGATATGTGTATTCATCTTACAAAGAAAAACTTTCTTTACATTACGCAGCTTGGAAACTCTGTCATGGACGGATTCGCAAAGGGACATTTGGTAGCACATTCAGGACTATGGTGACAAAGGAAATTTCTTCAGATCAAAACTAGAAAGAAGCTTTCCATGAATCTGGTTTTTGCTATGTTTATTCATTTCACATAGAGAAAGCTTTCTTTACATTATGCAACTTGGAAACTCCGTCACGGACGGATCCGCAAAGGGATATTCTTGATGACTTTCAGGCCTATGGTGAAAAAGGAAACATCGTCAGATAAAAACTGGAGAGAAGCTTTCTGATAAACTGCTTTGTGATGTATGCATTCCACTCAGGGAGTTATACCTCTTTTCTCATAAAGCAGAGTTTCAACACTGTTCCTGTAAAACTGAACAAATGATATTTTAGAGCTCATTGAAGACTAAGGTGAAAAGTTAAATATCCTCAAATAAAACCCAGAAATGTGCGTTCCAAGAAACTGCTCTCTGACATGTGCATTCATTTCACAGAGTTAAAACTTACTCTACAATGTCCAGTTTGGAAACTCTGTCTTTGAGGAATCTGCGACGGGATATTAAGTAGTGCCCAGAGGCCTGTGGTGAGCAAGGAAATGTCTTCCTTTGAAAACTTGAGAGAAACTTTCTGAGCAACTGCTTTGTGATGTGTGTATTCATCTCATAGAGTTAAATCATTCTTTGGATTAAGCAGTTTGAAATCACTGTTTCTGTGGAACCTGTGAAAAGACACTTGGGAACGCTCTTTAGAATATGCAGTAAAAGATTTCCTCAGACAAACACTGAAAAGAAGTTTTCTGTGAATCTACTTTTACTACGTTTATTCATCTTATGTAGATAAAGCTTTCTTTACATTACGCAGCCTGGAAACTCCGTCATGGACGAATCCGTGAATGGATATTCGGTATCATAATCAGGCCTATGGTGAAAAAGGAAATATCCTTAGATAAAAACTGAAGAGAAGCTTTCTGAGGAACTGGTATGTGATGTGTGCATTCCACTAAGGGAGTTATGCCTCTTATCTCATAAGGCAGTGTTTGAACACTGTTCCTGTAAAACCAAAAATATGATTTTCGAAGTGCATTGAAGATTATCGCAAAAAGTGAAATATCCTCTAATAAAACCCAGAAAGAAGCATTCCAAGAAACTGCTCTCTGATATGTGCATTCGTTTCACAGAGTTAAAGCATGCTCTATGTTGCCCAGTTTGGAAACTCTGTCTTTGTGGAATCTGCGAAGGGATATTAAGTGGCACCCAGAGGTCTGTGGTGAGCAAGAAAATGTCTTCCATTGAAACCTGGAAAGAAGCTTTCTGAGCAACTGCTTTGTGATGTGTGTATACATCTTATGGAGTTAAATCATTCTTTGAATTGAGCAGTTTGAAATCAATATTTCTGTGGAACCTGAGAAAGGACAATTGGGAACGCTCTTTAGAATATGCTGAAAAATAAATACCCTCAGATAAAAACCAGAAATAAGCTTTCTGTGAAACTGCTCTGGATCTTGTGAATTTCACTCATACAGTTATGCCTCTCTTTTCATTGCGCAGTATTGTACACTGTTTATGTTTAGCGTGCAAAGGGATATTTGGGAGCGCTTTCAGGACTATGGTGAAAAAGGAAATATTTTCAGATGAACACTGGAAAGAAGCTTTCTGGGAAACTACTCTGTGCTATGTGTATTCATCTCACATAGATAAAGCTTTCTTTACATTACGCAGCTTGGAAACTCTGTCATGGACTGATCCACGAAGAGACCTTCGGGAGCACATTCAGGTCTATGGTGAAAAATAAAGTATCTTCAGATAAAAACCGGAGAGAAGCTTTCTGAGCATCTGCTTTGAGATGTGTCTATTCATCTCATACAGTTAAATCATTCTTTGGATTGAGTAGTTTAAAATCACTGCTTCTGTGAAATCTGAGAAAGGACATTGGGGAACGCTCTTCAGATTATGCTGAAAAAGAAATGCCCTCAGATAAAAACCAGAAGGTAGCTTTCTGTGAAACTGCTCTGTGTCATGTGAATTCCACTCACACAGTTCACCTTCTCTTTTCATTGAGCAGTATTCTAACAATCTTTTTGTTTAGTCTGCGAACGGATATTCAGGAGCACTTTGAGGCTTATGGTGAAAATGGAAATAGCTTCAGATAGAAACTGGAGAGCAGCTTTCTCAGGAACTGTTTTATGATGTGTGCATTCCACTCACAGAGTTATACCTTTCTTCTCATAGAGGATTGGGGAATCCCTTTTGGAGAAGAAGCTACCAAGGGACATTCGGGAGTATAGGGACAGCTATGGTGAAAAAGGAAATATCCCCAGAGAAAAACTGGAAAGAAGCATTCTGTGAAACTGCTCTGTAATATGTGTATTCATCTCACATAGATAAAGCTTTGTTTACATTACACGGCTTGGAAACTCTTTCACGGACGGATCAGCAAAGAGACATTCAGGAGCACATTGAGGACTATGGGGAAAAAGGAAATATCTTCACATAAAAATTGGAAAGAAGCTTTCTGTGAATCTGCTTCTTGCTACGTCTATTCATCTCACATAGATAAAGCTTTCTTTACATTTCGCAGCTTGGAAACTCAGTCATAGACAGATCCATGAAAGGACATTCAGGAGCATATTCAAGATTATGGTGAAAATGGAAATATCTTCATATAGAAACCAGGGAGAAGCTTTCTGAGAAACTGCTTTGTGATGTGTGCATTCCACTCAGGGAGTTACACTTCTTTTCTCATAAGGTAGTGTTTGAACACTGCTCCTGTAAAACCGAAGAAGTGATATTTCGGAGCCCATTGAAGACTATGGTGAAAAGTGAAATATCCTCAAATAAAACCCAGAAGCAAGCGTTCCAAGAAACTTCTCTCTGATATGTGCATTCATTTCACAGAGTTAAAGCTTACTCTACGTTGCCCAGTTTGGAAATTCTGTCTTTGAGGAATCTGTGAAGGGATATTAAGTGAAACCTGGAAGCCTGTGTTGAGCAAGGAAATGTCTTCCGTTGAAAACTGGAGAGAAGCTTACTGAACAATTGCTTTGTGCCTTATGTATTATTCTCATAGAGTTAAATCATTCTTTGGATTGAGTAGTTTGAAATCACTATTTCTTTGGAAACTGAGAAAGGACATTTGGGAATGCTCTTTAGAATATGCTGAAAAAGAAATACCCTCAGATAGAAACCTGAAGGAAGCTTTCTGTGAAACTGCTCTGTGTCACGTGAATTCCACTCGCAACGTTAAGCTTCTCTTTTCATTGAGCAGTCTTCTAACACTGTTTATATTTAGCGTGTGAAGGGATATTCGGGAGCGCTTTGTGGCTTATGGAGAAAACGGAAATATCTTCAGATAGAAACTGGAGGGAAGCTTTCCGAGTACCTGATTTGTGACATGTGCATTGCAATCACAGAGCTATACCTTTCTTCTCATAGAAAATTGGGGAATCTTTTTTAGAGAAAAAGTTACCAAGGAACAATCGGCAGTATATGGATGGCTATGGTGAAAAAGCAAATATCCTCAGACAAAACCTGGAAAGAAGCTTTCTATGAAACTGGTTTGTGATACATATGTTTATTCATCTCACATAGATAAAACTTTCTTTATATTACACAGTTTGTAAACTCCATCACGGACGGATCCACGAAGGGACATTCAGAAGCACATTCAGGCCTATGGTGAAAAAGGAAATATCTTCAGATAAAAACCGGAGAGAAGCTTTCCGAGAAACTGCTTTGTGATGTGTGCATTCCACTCAGGTAGTTATACCTCTTCTCTAGTAAGGCCGTGTTTGAACACTCTTCTTGTAAAACCCACAAAGTGATATTTCAGATCGCATTGAAAACTATGGCAAAAAGTGAAATATCATCAAATAAAACCCAGAAAGAAGCGTTCCAAGAAACTGCTCTCGATATGTGCATTCATTTCATAGAGTTAAAGCTTACTGTACATTGCCCAGTTTGGAAAACCTGTCTTGAGGAATCTGCAAAGGGATATTAAGTGGCACTCCGAGGCCTGTGGTGATCAAGGGAATGTCTTCCGATGAAAACTAGAGAGAAGGTTTCTGAGCAACTGCTTTGTGATGTGTGTATTCATCTCACAGAGTTAAACCATTCCTTGTATTGAGCAATTTGAAATCACTGTTTCTGTGGAATCTGAGGAAGGACATTTGGGAACACTCTTTAGAATATTTAGAAAGAAATATCCTCAGACAAAAAACAGAAGGAAACTTACTGTGAAACTGCTATGTGTCGTGTGAATTCCTCCCACTCAGTTAAGCTTGTCTTTTCATTGAGCAGTTTTCTAACACTGTTTATGTTTAGCGCGCGAAGGGATAACTAGGAACACTTTGAGGCTTATGGTGAAAAAGGAAATATGTTTACATAGAAAATGGAGAGAAGCGTTTCCAGGAACTCCTTTGTGAGGTGTGCATTCCACTCACAGTCTGATACCTATCTTCTCATACATCATCAGGGAAATCCTTTTGGAGAAAATGGTACCAAGGGATATTCAGGAACATATTGATGTCTATGTTGAAAAGGGAAATAGCCTCAGAGAAAAACTGGAAAGAGGCTTTCTGTGAAACTGTTTTGTGCTATGTGTATTCATCTCACATAGGTAAAGCTTTCTTTACATTACACAGCTTGGAAACTCTCTCATGGATGGATCAGCGAAGGGACATTCGGGAGTACATTCAGGACTATGTTGAAAAAGGAAACATCTTCAGATGAAAACTGGAAAGAAGCTTTCTGTGATTCTGCTTTTTGCTATGTTTATTCATCTCACATAGATAAAGCTTTCTTTACATTACGCAACTTAGAAACTCCATCATGGACGGATCCGCGACGGGACACTCTGGAACACATTCAGGATTATGGTGAAAAAGGAAATATCTTCAGATAAAAACCGGAGAGAAGCTTTCTGAGAAACTGCTTTGTGATGTGTGCATTCCACTCAGGAAGTTATACCTCTTTTCTCATAGGCTGTTTTGAAGACTGTTCCTGTAAAACCGAAAAATTGATATTTCAGACCACATTGAAGACTATAGCGAAAAGTGAAATATCCTCAAATAAAACCCAGAAAGAAGCGTTCCAAGAAACTGCTCTCTGATATGTGCATTCATTTCACAGAGATAAACCTTACTCTGCGTTGCCCAGTTTTGACACTCTATCTTTGAGAAATCTGCGAAGGGATATTAAGTGGCGCCAGAGGCCTGTGTTGAGCAAGGAAAAGTCCTTCTTTGAAAACTGGAGATAAGCTTTCTGAGCAACTGCTTTGTGATGTGTGTATTCATCTCATAGAGTTAAATCATTCTTTGGATTGAGCAGTTTGAAATCACTGTTTCTGTGGAAACTAAGAAAGGACATTTGGGAACGCTCTTTAGAATATGCTGAAAAATATATACCCTCAGATAAAAATCAGAAGGAAGCTTTCTGTGAAACTGCCCTGTGTTGTGTAAATTCCACTAGCACAGTTAAGCTTCTCTTTTCATTGAGCAGTATTCTAACACTACTTTTGTGTAGAGTACGAAGGTATATTTGGGAGCCCTTTAAGGCTTATGTTGAAAACGGAAATAACTTGAGATAGAAACTGGAGAGAAGCTTTCAGAGGAGCTGCTTTGTGACGTGTGCATTCCATTCACAGAGTTATACAATTCGTCTTATAGAGGATTGGGGAATTCCTTTTGGAGGAAAAGCTACCAAGGGCCATTTGGGTGTATACAGATGACTATGGTGAAAAAGGGAATATCCTCTGACAAAAACTGGAAAGAAGCTTTCTGTGAAAGTGCTTTGTGATAGATATGTTTTTTCATCTCACATAGGTAAAATTTTTTTTATATTACGGAGGTTGGAATCTCTGTCATGGAAAAATCCGTGAAGGGACATTCGGGAGTACATTCAGGCCTATGGTGAAAAAGGAAACATCTTCAGATAAAAACTGGAGAGAAGCTTTCTGAGAAACTTCTTTGTGATGCGTGCATTCCACTCAGGGAGTTATACCTGCTTTCTCATAAGGCAATCTTTGAACACTGTTACTGTAAAAGCGAAAGGGTGATATTTTGGAGGGCATTGAAGACTGTGGCAAAAAGTGGAATGTGCTCAAATAAAACCCAGAGAGAAGCATTCCAGGAAACTGCTCTCTGACATGTGCTCTCATTTCACAGAGATAAAGCTTACTCTGCATTGCTCAGTTTGGAAACTCTGTCTTTGTGGAATCTGTGAAGGGATATTAAGTGACACCTGGAGGCCTGTAGTGAGCAAGGAAACATCTTCGATGAAAACTGGAGAGAAACTTTCTGAGCAACTCCTTTGTGATGTGTGTATTCATCTCATAGAGTTAAAGCATTCTTTGGATTGAGCAGTTTGAAATCACTGTTTCTGTGGAATCTGAGGAATGACATTTGAGAACGCTCTTTAGAATATGGAGAAAGAAATATCTTCAGGTAAAAACCAGAAGGAAGCTTTCTGTGAAACTGGTCTGTGTCATCCTAATTTCTCTTGCTCAGTTAAGCTTCTCTTTTCATTGAGTAATTTTCTAACCCTGGTTATATTTAGCGTGTGAAGGGATATTCGGGAGTGCTTTGAGGCTCACAGTAAAAAAGCAAATATGCTCAGATAGAAAATGGAGAGAAGCATTCCGAGGAACTGCTTTATGACGTGTGCATTCCACTCACAGAGTTATACCTTTCTTCTCATAGAGGATGGGGGAATCCCTTTTGGAGAAAAAGTTACTAAGGGACATTTGGGAGTATATGGATGGCTATGATGAGAAAGGAAATGTCCTCAGCCAAAAACTGGAAAGAAGCTTTTGGTGAAACTGCTTTGTGATAGATATGTTTATTCATCTCACATACATAAAATTTTCTTTATATTACGCAGCTTGGAACTCTGTCATGGACGGATCTGCGAAGAGACATTCGGGAGCACACTCAGGCTTATGGTGAAAAAGGAAATAGCTTCAGATAAAAAATGGAGAGAAGCCTTCTGAGAAACTGCTTTGTGATGTGTGCATTCCACTCAGGGAGTTGTACCTCTTTTCTCATAAGGCAGTGTTTGAACACTGCCCCTGTAAAACCGAAAAAGTGATATTTCAGAGTGCATTGAAGACTGAGGCAAAAAGTGAAATATCCTCAAATAAAACCAAGAAAGAAGCGTTCCAAGAAACTGCTCTCTGATATGTGCATTCATTTCACAGAGTTAAAGCTTACATTATGTTACCCAGTTTGGAAACTCTGTCTTTCAGGAACCTGCGAAGGGATAGTAAGTGGCGCGCAGAGGCCTGTGAGCAAGGAAATGTCTTCCGTTGAAAACTGGAGAGAAGATTTCTGAGCAACTGTTTTGTGATGTGTGTATTCATCTCGTAGAGTTAAACCATTCCTTGGATTGAGCAGATTGAAATCGCTGCTTCTGTGGAATCTGAGGGAGGACATTTGGGAACACTCTTTAGAATATGGAGAAAGAAATATCCTCAGATAAAAACCAGAAAAAAGGTTTCTGTGAAACTGCTATGTGTCCTGTGAATTTCTCTTGCTCAGTTAAGCTTCTCTTTTCATTGAGCAGTGTTCTAACACTGTTTATGTTTAGCTTGCAAAGGAATATTCAGCAGCGCTTTGAGGCTTATAGTGAAAAAGGAACTATGTTCAGATAGAAACTGGAGAGAAGCTTTCCGAGGAACTGCTTTCTGACGTGTGCATTCCACTCACAGTGTTATACCTCTCTTCTCACATAGCTTCGGGAAAGCCATTTTGGAGAAAACGGTACCAAAGGATATTCGGGAACATATTGATGCCTATGGTGAAAAGGGAAATAGCCTCAGACAAAAACTGGAAAGAAGCTTTCTGTGAAACTACTCTGTGATATGTGTATTCATCTCACATAGATAAAGCTTTCTTTACATTACACAGCTTGGAATCTCTGTCATGGACGGATCTGCAAAGGGACATTCGGGAACAGATTCAGGATTATGGTGAAAGAGGAAATATCTTCAGATTAAAACCTGAAACAAGCTTTCTGTGAATGTGCTTTTTGCTATGTTTATTCAACTCACATAGATAAAGCTTTCTTTGCATTACGCAGCTTAGAAACTCCATCATGGACGGATCCACGAAGCGATATTCAGGATCAAATTCAGGCCTACGGTGAAAAAGGAAATATGTTCAGATAAAAACTGGAGAGAAGCTTTCTGAAAAACTGCTTTGTGATGTGTGCATTCCACTCAGGGATTATGCTTCTTTTCTCATTAGACAGTGTTTGAACACTCTTATTGTAAAACTGAAAAAATGATATTTCAGAGTGCATTGAAGACTATGGCAAAAGTGAAATATCCTCAAAAATAACTCAGAAAGAAGCATTCCAAGAAACTCCTCTCTGACATGTGCATCCATTTCACAGAGTAAAAGCATGCTCTACGTTGTCCAGTTGGGAAACTCTGTCTTTGAGGAATCTGCGAAGGGATATTAAGTGGCACCCAGAGACCTGTGGTGAGCAAGGAAATATCTTCTGATGAAAACTGGAGAGAAGCTTTTAAAGAACTGCTTTGTGAAGTGTGTATTCATCTCATGGAGTTAAATCCTTCTTTGAATTGAGCAGTTTGAAATCACTGTTTCTGTGGAACGTGACAAAGTATATTTGGGAATGCTCTTTAGAATATGCTGAAGAAGAAATATCCTCAAACAAAAACCAGAAGGAAGGTTTTGGTGAAACTGCCCTGTGTCCTGTGAGTTCCAGTCACACAGCTAAACTTCTCTTTTCATTGAACAGTAGTCTAACATTGTTTATGTTTAGCATATGAAGGGATATTCGGGTGCGCTTTGAGGCTTACGGTGAAAAAGATAATATGTTCAGATAGAAACTGCAGAGAAGCTTTCTGAGGAGCTGCTTTTTGATGTGTGCATTCCACTCACAGAGTTATACAGTTCTTATCATAGGGGATTGGGGAACCCCTTCTGGAGAAAAAGCTACCAAGGAACATTTGGGTGTATATGCACGGCTATGGAGAAAAAGGAAATATCCTTAGACCAAAAACTGGAAAGAAGCTTTTTGTGAAACTGCTCTGTGCTATGTGTATTCATCCCATATAGATAAAGTTTTCTTTACATTACTCAGCTTGGAAACTCTGTCATGGACGGATCTGCAACGGGATATTTGGGAGCACATTCGGGACTATGGTGGAAAAGGAAACATCTTCAGATAAAAACTGGGAAGAAGCTTTCTGTGAATCTGCTTTTTGCTATGTTTATTCATCTCAGATAGCTAAAGCTTTCTTTACATTACACACCTTGGAAGCTGTGTCGTGGACAGATCCATGAAGGAACATTCGAGAGCACATTCAGGACGATGGCGAAAATGAAAATATCTTCATATAAGAACTGGAGAGAAGCTCTCTGAGAAACTGCTTTGTGATGCGTGCATTCCACTCAGGGAGTTATACCTTTTTTCTCATAGAGGATTGGGGAATCCCTTTTGGAGAAAAAGCTACCAGTGGACATTCACCATATGGAGGGCTACGGTGAAAACGGAAATATCCTCAGGCAAAAACTGGAAAGAAGCTTTCTGTGAAAATGCTTTGTGATAGATATGTTTATTCATCTCAGATAGATAAAACTTTCTTTATATTATGCAGTTTGGAAACTGCGTCATGGACGGATCCGCGATAGGGATATTTGGGATCACATTGAGGCCTATGGTGAAAGGGAAATATCTTCATATAAAAACTGGAAAGAAGCTTTCTCTGAATCTGCTTTTTGCTATGTTTCTTCATCTCACATTGATAAAACTTTCTTTATATTACGCAGCTTGGAAACTCCGTCATGGACGGATCCACGAAGGGATATTCAGGATCATATTCTGGCCTATTGCGAAAAAGGAAATATCTTCAGATAAAAACTGGAGAGAGGCTTTCTGAGAAACAGCTTGGTGATGTTTACATTCCACTCAAGGAATTGTACCTCTTTTGTCATAAGGCAGTGTTTGAAAACTGTTCCTATAAAACCAAGAAAGTGATATTTCTGAGTGCATAGAAGACTATGGCAAAAAGTGAAATATGCTCGAACAAAGAAGGAAGCTTTCCAAGAAACTGTTCTCTGATATGTGCATTCATTTCACAGAGGTACAGCTTACTCTACATTGCCCGGTTTGTAAACTCTGTCTTTGAAGAATTTGCGAAGGGATATAAAGTGGCGCTCGGAGGCCTGTGGTGAGCAAAGAAATGTCTTCTGATGAAACCTGGAGAGAATATTTCTGAGCACCCGCTTTGGGATGTGTGTATTCATCTCATAGAGTTAAACCATTATTTGGATTGAGCAGTTTGAAATCACTCTTTCTGTGGAATCTGAAGAAGGACATTTGGGAATGCTCTTTAGAATATGGAGAAAGTAATATCCTCAGATAAAAAGAAAAGGAAATTTTCTGTGAACTGCTATGTGTCATGTGAACTCCTCTTGCTCAGTTGAGCTTCTCATTACATTTAGCAGTTTTCTAATACTGCTTATGTTTAGCGTGCACAGGGATATTCGGGAGTTCTCTGAGGATTACAGTGAAATAGGGAATAAGTTCAGATAGAAACTGGGGAGAAGCTTTCCGAGGAACTGCTTTGTGACGTGTGAATTCCACTCACTGTGGAATTATACCTTTCTTCTCATACGGCACTGGGGAAACCCTTTTGAAGAAAAAGGTACCAAGGGATATTCGGGGGCATATTGACACCTATGTTGTCCAGTGTGGAATCTCTGTCTTTGAGGAATCTGCGAAAGGATATTAAGTGGCGCACGGCGGTCTGTGGTGAGAAGGAAATGTCTTCTGATGAAAACTGGAGAGAAACCTTCTGAGTATCTGCTTTGTGATGTGTGTATTCATCTCATAGAGTTAAACCATTCTTTGGATTGAGCAGTTTGAAATCACTGTTTCTAGGGAATCAGAGGAAGGACATTTTGGAACGCCTTTTAGAATATGGAGAAAAAAATATCCTCAGATATAAACCAGATGGAAGTTTTCTGTGAAACTGCTATATGTCATGTGAATTCCTCTTGCTCTGTTAAGCTTCTGTTTTCATTGGGCAGTTTTCTAACACTGTTTATGTTTAGCATGTGAAGGAATATTCGGGCGCTTTGAGGTTTACTGTGAAAAAGGAAACTTGTTCCGATAGAAACTGGAGAGAAGCTTTCCGATTAACTGCTTTGTGACGTGTGCATTCCACTCACAGTGTTACACCTCTCTTCTCACACAGCATCTGGGAAACCTTTTTGGAGAAAATGATACCAAGGGATATTCGGGAGCATATTGATACATATGGTGAAAAGGCAAATTGCCTGAGACAAAAACTGGAAAGAAACTTTCTGTGAAACTGCTTTGAGATATGTGTTTTCATGTCAGATAGATAATTCTTTCTTTAAATTACGCAGCATGGAAACTCTGTCATAGACGGATCCACGAAGGGACATTCGGGAGCACAATCAGGCCTATGGTGAAAAAGGAAATATCTTCAGATAAAAACTGGAAAGTATCTTTCTGTGATTCTGCTTTTTGCTATGTTTATTCAACTCACGTAGATAAAGTTTTCTTTGCATTATGCAGCTTGGAAACTCCTTTAAGTATGGATATGGGAAGGAATATTCGTGAGCACATTCAAGACTATGGTGAAAAGGATATAGTTTCAGATAAAAACTGGAGAGAAGCTTTCTGAGAAACTGCTTTGTGATGTGTGCATTCCACTCATGGAGTTATACCTCTTTTCTCACAAGGCAGTGTTTGAGCACTGTTCCTGTAAAACCAAAAAAGTGATATTTTGGAGCACATTGAAGCCTATGGAGAAAAGTGAAATACCCTCAAATAAAACCCAGAAAGAAGCGTTCCAAGAAACTGCTTTCTGACATGTGCATTCATTTCACAGAGTTAAAGCTCACTCTACATTGCCCAGTTTGGAATCTCTGTCTTTGTGGAATCTGTGAATGTATATTAAGTGAGACCTGGAGGCCTGCGGTGAGCAAGGAAATGTCTTCCGATGAAAACTGGATAGAAGCTTTCTGAGCAATTGCTTTGTGATGTGTGTATTCATCTCATAGAGTTAAAGCATTCTTTGGATTGAGCAGTTTGAAATCACTGTTTCTGTGGAATCTGAGGAATGACATTTGGGAACGCTCTTTAGAATACAGAGAAAGAAATATCCTCAGGTGAAAACCAGAAGAAAGCTTTCTGTGAATCTGGTCTGTTTCATCTTAATTCCTCTTGCTCAGTTAAGCATCTCTTTTCATTGAGCAGTATTCTAACCATGGTTATGTTTAGCATGTGAAGGGATATTCGGGAGTGCTGTGAGGCTTATGGTAAAAGAGGAAATATGTTCAGATAGAAAATGGAGAGAAGTTTTCCAAGAAACTGCTTTGTCACGTGTTCATTCCACTCACAGAGTTTTACCTTTCTTCTCATAGAGGATGGGGTAATCCCTTTTGGAGAAAAAGTTACCAAGGGACATTCAGTAGTATATGGACGGCTATGATGGGAAAGGATATGCCCTGAACCAATAACTGGAAAGAAGCTTTTGGTGAAACTGCTTTGTGATAGATATGTTTATTCATCTCACATAGATAAAACTTTCTTTATATTCACAGCTTGGAAACTCTGTCTTGGACGGATCCGCAAAGGGACATTCGGGAGCACATTCAGGCCTATGGTGAAAAAAGAAATATCTTCAGATAAAAAATGGAGAGAAGCCTTCTGAGAAACCACTTTGTGATGTGTACATTCCACTCAGGGAGTTATTCCTCTCTTCTCATGAGGCAGTGTTTGATCACTATTCTTGTAAAACTAAAAAAGTGATATTTTGGAGCCCATTGAAGACTATGGTGAGAAGTGAAATATTCTCAAATAAAACCCGGTAAGAATCGTTCCAAGAAAGTTCTCTCTGATACGAGCATTCATTTCATAGAGTTAAATCTTACTCTATGTTGCCCATTTTGGAAACTCTGTCTTTCAGGAATCTGCGAAGGGATATTAAGTGGCACCCGGAGGCCTGTGATGAGCAAGGAAATAACTTCTAATGAAAATTGGAGAGAAGCCTTCTAAGCAACTGCTTTGTGATGTGTGTATTCATCTCATAGAGGTAAACCATTCCTTGGATTGAGCAGATTGAATTCGCTGTTTCTGTGGAATCTGAGGAAGGACATTTGGGAAAACACTTTAGAACATGGGGAAAGAAATATCCTCAGATAAAAACCAGAAAAAAACTTTCTGTGAAACTGCTATGTGTCGTGTGAATTTCTTTCACTCAGTTAAGCTTCTCTTTTCATTGAGCAGTGTTCTAACACTGTTTATATTTAGCTTGCGAAGCAATATTCGGAACGCTTTGAGGCTTACAGTGAAAAAGGAAATATGTTCAGATAGAAAGTGGAGAGAAGTTTTCTAAGCAACTGCTTTGTGATGTGTGTATTCATCTCATAGAGTTAAACCATTCCTTGGATTGAGCAGATTGAATATCCTGCTTCTGTGGAATCTGAGGAAGGATATTTGGGAAAGCACTTTAGAATATGGAGAAAGAAACATCCTCAGATAAAAAACAGAAGGAAGCTTTCTGTGAAACTCCTATGTGTCATGTTAATTTCTTTCACTCAGTTAAGCTTCTCTTTTCATTGAGCAGTTTTCTAACACTGTTTATGTTTAGCTTGCAAAGCAATATTCGGAACGCTTTGACGCTTACGGTGAAAAAGGAAATATGTTCAGATAGAAACTGGAGAGAAGCTTTCCGAGGAACTGCTTTGTGACGTGTACATTCCACTCACAGTGTTATATCTCTCTTCTCACGTAGCGTTGGGGAAACCCTTTTGGAGAAAATGGTACCAAGGGATTTTCGGGAGCATATTGATGCCTATGGTGAAAAGGGAAATAGCCTCCTACAAAAACTGGAAAGAAGCTTTCTGTAAAACTGCTCTGTGATATGTGTATTCATCTCACATTGATAAAGCTTTCTTTACATTACACAGCTTGGAAACTCTGTCATGGATGGATCCACGAAGGGACATTCAGGAGCACATTCAGGACTATGGTGAAAAAGGAAATGGCCTCAGACAAAAACTGGAAAGAAGCTTTCTGTGAATCTGCTTTTTGCTATGTTTATTCATCTCACATAGATAAAGCTTTCTTTACATTACAGCCTGGAAAATCTCTAACGGACGGATCTGCGAAGGGATATTCAGGATCACATTCAGGCCTATGGTGAAAAAGGAAATATCTTCAGATAAAAACTGGAGAAAAGCTTTCTGAGAAACTGCTTTGTGATGTGTGCATTCCACTCAGGGATTATGCTTCTTTTCTCATAAGGCAGTGTTTGGACACTGTTACTGTAAAACTGAAAAAAATGATATTTCGGAGCGCATTGAAGACTATGGCGAAAGTGAAATATCCTCAAATAAAACTCAGAAAGAAGCATTCCAAGAAACTGCTTTCTCATATTTGTATTCATTTCACAGAGTAAAAGCATACCCTACGTTGCCCAGTTTGGAAACTCTGTCTTTGAGGAATCTTCACAGGGATATTAAGTGCCGCCCAGAGGCCTGTGGTGAGCAAGGAAATGTCTTCTGATGAAAACTGGAGAGAAGATTTTGAGGAACTGCTTTGTGATGTGTGTATTCTTCACATGGATTTAAATCCTTCTTTGAATTGAGCAGTTTGAAATCACTGTTTCTGTGGAATGTGACAAAGTACATTTGGGAACGCTCTTTAGAATATGCTGAAGAAGAAATACCCTCATATAAAAACCAGATGGAAGCTTTCAGTGAAACTGCTCTGTGTCATGTGTTTTCCACTCGTCCAGTTCACCTTCTCTTTTCATTGAGCAGTTTTCTAACACTGTTTATGTTTAGCGTGTGAAGGGATATTCGGGAACGCTCTGAGGCTTATGGTGAAAATGAAAATATGTTGAGATAGAAACTGGTGGCAAGCTTTCCGAGGAACTGCTTTGGGACGTGTGCATTCCACTCAAAATGTTATACCTCCCTTCTCATACAGCATCAGGGAAACCATTTGGAGAAAAACGTACTAAGGTATATTCGGGGGCATATTGACGTCTATGGTGAATAGGGAAATGGCCTCAGACAAAAACTGGAAAGAAGCTTTCTGTGAAACTGCTGTGTGCTATGTGTATTCATCTCACATAGATAAATGTTTCTTTACATAATGCAGCTTGATAGCTCTGTCTGGATGGATCCAGGAAGGGACATTCTGGAACAAATTTAGTCCTATGGTGAAAAACAAAATATCTTCAGATAAAAACCGGAGAGAAGCTTTCTGAGAAACTGCTTTGTGATGTGTCCATTCCTCACAGAGAGTTATACCTCTTTTCTAATAAGGCAGTGTTTGAACACTGTTCCTGTAAAACCAAAAAAGTGATATTTCGGAGTGCATTGAAGACTATGGCGAATAGTGAAATATCCTCAAGTAAAACCCAGTAAGAAGGATTCAAAGAAATAGCTCTCTGATATGTGCATTCATTTCACAGAGTTAAAGCTTACTCTACATTGCCCAGTTTGGAATCTCTGTCTTTGAGGAATCTGTGAAGGGATATTAAGTGGCTCCTGGAGGCCTGTGTTGAACAGGGAAACGTCTTCCCTTGAAAGCTAGAGAGAAGTTTTCTGAGCAACTGCTTTCTGATGTGTGTATTCATCTCATAGAGTTAAATCATTCTTTCCATTGAGCCTGTTTCTATAGAAACTGAGAAAGGACATTTGGGAACACTCTTTAGAATATGCTGAAAAAGAAATACCCTCAGATAAAAACCAGAAGGAAGCTTTCTGTGAAACTGCTCTCTGTTGTGTGAATTCCACTCGCACAGTTCAGCTTCTCTTTTCATTGAACCGCTTTCTAACACTCTTTTTGTTTAGTCTGTGAAGGGATATTCGGGAGCACTTTGAGGCTTATGGTGAAAATGGAAATATCTTTAGATAGAAATTGAAGACAAGCTTTCCAAGGAGTTGCTTTGTGATGTGTGCATTCTGCTCAGAGAGTAAAAACTTTCTTCTCACACAGCATCGGGAAACCCTTTTGGACAAAAAGCTACCAAGAGACATTCGGGAGAATATGGATGGCTATATTGAAAGAGGAAATATCCTCAGACGAAACTGGAAAGAAGTTTTCTGTGAAACTGCTTTGTGATGGACTTGATTATTCATCTCATATAGATAAAACTTTCTGTATGTTACGCAGTTTGTAACTTCGTTATGGTCGGATCCATGAAGGGGCATTCAGGAGCACATTCAGGACTATGGTGAAAAAGGAAATATCTTCAGATAAAACTAGAGAGAAGCTTTCTGAGAAACTGCTTTGTGATGTATGTATTCCACTCAGTGAGTTATACCTCTTTTCTCGGAAGGCAGTGTTTGAACACTGTTCCTGTAAAACCGAAAAAGTGGTATTTCGGGGTGCATTGAAGACTATGGGGAAAAGCCAAATATCCACAAATAAAACCCAGAAAGAAGCATTCCAAGAAACTGCTCTCTGATACATGAATTCATTTCACAGAGTTAAAGCTTACTCTACATTGCCCAGTTTGGAAACTCTTTCTTTGAGGAATCTGTTAAGGGATATTAAGTGGTGCCTGGAGGACTGTGGTGAGCAAAGAAATGTCTTCCGATGAAAACTGGAGAGAAGCTTTCTGAGCAACTGCTTTGTGATGTTTGTATTCATCTCATAGAGGTTCTTTGGATTGAGTGATTTGAAATCATTGTTTCTGTGGATTCCGAGGAAGGACATTTGGGAACGCTCTTTAGAACATGGAGAAAGAAATATCCTCAGATATAATCCAGAAGGAAGCTTTCTGTGAAACTGTTATGTGTCGTCTGAATTCAACTCGCACAGTTAAGCTTCTCTTTTCATTAAGCAGTTTTCTAACACTGTTTACTTTTAGTGTACGAAGGGATATTTGGGAGTGCTTTGAGGCTTAGGGTGAAAAAGGAAATATGTTCAGATAGAAACTGGAGAGAAGATTTCTGAGGAAACTGCTTTGTGACGGGTGCATTTCATTCACAGTGTTATACCTTTCTTCTAATACAGTATCGGAGAAACCCTTTGGAAAAAACAGTACCAAGGGATATTTGGGAGAATATTGATGCCTATGGTGAAAAGGGATATAGCCTCTGACAAAAACTGGAAAGAAGCTTTCTGTGAAACTGCTCTGTGATATGTGTATTCATCTCACATGGCTAAAACTTTCTTTACATTATGCAGCTTCAGAATTCTGTCATGCAGAGATCCGCGAAGGGACATTCGGGAGCACATTCAGGACTATGGTGAAAAAGGAAATATCTTCAGATAAAAACTGGAAAGAAGCTTTCTGTGAATCTGCTTTTTGCTATGTTTATTCATCTCACATAGATAAAGTTTTCTTCATTTTACGCATCTTGGAAACTCCGTCATGGACGGATCGCGAATGGATATTCGGGATCACAATTAGTCCTATGGTTATAAAGGAAATATCATCAGATACAAATTGGAGAGAAGCTTTCTGAGAAACTGCTTTGTGATGTGTGCATTCCACTCAGGGAGTTATACCTCTTTTCTCATAAGGCAGTGTTTGATCACTCTTCCTGTAAACTTCCTGTAAAACTGAAAAAGTGATATTTCAGAGCACATTGAAGACTATGGCGAAAAGAGAAATATCCGCAAATAAAATCCAGAAAGGAGGGTTCCAAGAAACTGCACTCTGATATGTGCATTCATTTCACAGAGTTAAAGCTTCCTCTACGTTGCCAGTGTGGAAACTCTGTCTTTGAGCAATCTGCGAAGGGATAGTAAGTGGTGCCTGAAGGCCTGTGGTGAGCAAGGAAATGCCTTCCTTTGAAAACTGGAGAGAAGCTTTCTGAGCAACTGTTTTGTGATGTTTGTATCCATGTCATAGAGTTAAATTATTCCTTGCATAGAGCAGTGAAATCAGTTTTTCTGTTAAACCTGGGAAAGGACGTTTGGGAATGCTCTGTAGAATATGCTGAAGAAGAAATACCCTCAGATAAAAACCAGAAGGAAGCTTTCCGTGAAACTGCTGTGTGTCATGTGAATTCCACTCGCACAGTTATGCTTCACTTTTCACTAAGCAGTATTCTAACACTGTTTTTGTTTAGACTGTGAAGGGATATTCGTTAGCACTTTGAGGCTTATGAAGAAAACGGAAATATCTTCAGATAGAAACTGGAGAGAAGCTTTCCGAGTACCTGCTTTGTGACGTGTGCATTCCACTCACAGAGTCATACCTTTCTTCTCATAGAGGATTGGAAAATCCCTTCTCGAGGAAAAGCTACCAAGGGACATTCGGGAGTCTATGGATGGCTATGGTGAAAAAGGAAATATATTCAGACAAAAACTGGAAAGAAGCTTTCTGTTAAATTGCTTTGTGATAGATATGCTTATTCATCTCATGAAAAGTGGCATTACGGAGTGCATTGGAGACTATGGCGAAAAGTGAACTATCCTCAAATAAAACCCAGAAGGAAGTGTTCCAAGAAACTGTACTCTGATATGTCCATTCATTTCACAGAGTTAAAGCATACTCTATATTGCCCAGTGTGGAAACTGTCTTTGAGGTAACTGCGAAGGGATATAAAGTGGCATCCAGAGGCCCGTGGTTAGCGAGGAAATGTCTTCTGTTGAAAAATGGACAGAAGATTTCTGAGCAACTGCTTTGTGATGTGTGTATTAATGTCATAGAGTTAAACCACCCTTTGGATTGTGCAGTTTGAAATCACTGTTTCTGGGGAATCTGAGGAAGAACATTTGGGAATGCTCTTCAGAATATGTAGAAAGAAATGTTCTCAGATATAAACCAGAAGGAAGACTTCTGTGAAACTGCTATGTGTCGTGTGAATTCCTCTCGCTCAGTTAAGCATCTCTTTCCATTAAGCAGTTTTCTAACACTGTTTATGTTTAGTGTGCGAAGGGATATTCGGAAGCGCTTTGAGGCTTATGGTGAAAAAGGAAATATGTTCAGATAGAAACTGGAGAGAAACTTTCAGAGGAACTGCTTTGTGACGTGTGCATTCCTCTCACAGTGTTATACCTCTCTTCTCATACAGCACTGGGGAAACCCTTTTGGAGAAAACATACCAAGGGATATCCGGGAGCATATTGACACCTATGGTGAAAAGGGAAATAGCCTCAGACAAAAACTGGAAAGAGCTTTCTGTGAAACTGCTCTCTGATATGTGGATTCATCTCACATAGATAAAGCCTTCTTTACATTACGGAGCTTGGAAACTCTGACATGGACAGATCCACAAAGGGACATTCGAGAGCACATTCAGGACTATAGTGAAAAATAAAATATCTTCAGATGGAAGCCGGAGAGAAGCTTTGTGAGAAACTGCTTTGTGATGTGTGCATTCCACTCAGGGAGTTATTCCTCTTTTCTCACATGGCAGTGCTTGAACACTGTTCCTGTAAAAGCCAAAAGGTGATAATTTGGAGTGCATTGAAGACTATGGCGAAAAGTGAATTATTCTCAAATAAAACCCAGAAAGAAGCATTCCAAGAAACTGTTCTCTGATATGTGCATTCATTTAACAGAGTTAAAGCTTACTCTACGTTGCTCAGTTTGGAAACTCTGCCTTTGAGGAATCTGCGAAGGGATATTAAGTGGCCCCTGGAGGCCTGTGGTGAGCAAGGAAATGTCTTCCGATGAAAACTGGAAAGAAGCTTGCTGAGCAACTGCTTTGTGATATGTGTATTCATCTCCTAGACTTAAATCATCCTTTGGTTTGAGAAGTTTGAAATCAGTGTTTCTGTGGAACCTGAGAGAGGACATTTGGGAACGCTCTTTAGAATATGCTGAAAAAGAAATACCCTCAAATTAAAACCAGAAGGAAGCTTTCTGTGAAACTGCTCTGTGTCATGTGAATTCCACTTGCACAGTTCAGCTTCTCATTTCATTGAGCAGTATTCTAACACTGTTTTTGTTTAATCTGTGAAGGAATATTCGGGAGCACTTTGAGGCGTATGGTGAAAACAGAAATATCTTCAGATAGAAACTGGAGAGGAGTTTTCCGAGGAGTTGCTTTGTGATGTGTGCATTACACTCACAGAGTTATGCCTTTCTTCTCGTGGAGTACTGGGGAATCTCTTTTGAAGAAAATGCTACCAAGGAATATTCACCATATGGATGGCTATGGTGGAAAAAGAAATATCCTCAGACAAATGCTGGAAAGACGTTTTCTCTGAAACTGGTTTGTGATACATATGTTTATTCATCTCACATAGATAAAACTTTCTTTATATTATGCAGTTTGGAAACTCCTTCATGGACGGATCCACTAAGGGACATTCAGAAGCACATTCAGGATTATGGTGAAAATGGAAATATCTTCAGATAAATCCTGGAGAGAAACTTTCTGAGAAACTACTTTCTTATGTGTGCATTCCACTCAGGGAGTTATACCTTTTTTCTCATAAGACAGTGTTTGAACACTGTTACTGTAAAACCGAAAAAGAGATATTTCGTAGCGCTTTGAAGACTATGGTGAAAAGTAAACTATTCTCAAGTAAAACCCAGAAAGAAGCTTTCCAAGAAACTGCTGTCTGATATGTGCTTTCATTTCACATAGTTAAGCTTACTCTATGTTGCCCATTACTCTGTCTTTGAGTAATCTGTGAAATGATATTAAGTGGCGCCCGACTGTCTGTGGTTAACAAGGAAATGTCTTCTGATGAAAACTGCAGAGAAGCTTTCTGGGTAATTGCTTTGTAATGTGTGTATTCACCTCATAGAGTTAAACCATTCTTTGGATTGAGCAGTTTGAAATCACTGTTTCTGTGGAATCTGAGGAAGGACATTTGGGAACACTCTTTAGAATATGGAGAAATAAATATCCTCAGATAAAAACCAGAAGAAAGCTTTCTGTGAAACTGCTATGTGTCTTCTGAATTCCTCTTGCTCAGTTAAGCTTGTCTTTTCATTGAGCAGTTTTCTAACACTGTTTATGTTTAACATTCGAAGGGATATTCGGGAGCACTTTGAGGCTTACAGTGGGAAAGGAAATATGTTCAGATAGAAACTGGAGAGAAGGTTTCCGAGGAACTGCTTTGTGACGTGTGCATTCCACTCACAGTGTTATACCTCTCTTAGCATTGGGTAAACCCTTTTGGATAAAAAGGTACCAAGGGATATCAGGGAGCATATTGACGCCTATGGTGAAAAGTGAAATAACCTCAGACAAGAACTGGAAAGAAGCTTTCTGTGAAACTGTTATGCGCTATGTGTTTTCTTCTCACATAGATAAAGCTTTCCTTATATTACGCAGCTTGGAAACTCTGTCATGAATGGATCTGCGAAGGGATATTTGGGAGTACATTCAGGACTATGGTGGAAAAGGAAATATTTTCAGATAAAAACTGGAAAGAGGCTTTCTGTGAGTCTGCTTTTTGCTATGCTTATTCATCTCACATAGATAAAGCTTACTTTACATTATGCAGCTTGGAAACTCGGTCACGGATGAATCTACAAATGGACATTTGGGAGCACATTCACATGGAAATACCTTCAGATAAAAACTGGAGAGAAGCTTTCCAACAAACTGTTTTGTGATGTGTGCATTCCACTCATGGAGTTATACCTCTTTTCTCATAAGGCAGTGTTTGAACACTGTTACTGTAAAACTGAAAAAGGGATATTTCGGAGCACATTGAAGAATTAGGTGAAAAGTGAAATATCCTCAAATAAAACGCAGAAAGAAGTGTTCCAAGAAACTGCTCTCTGATATGTGCATTCATTTCAAAGAGTTAAAGCTTACTCCACATTGCCCAGTTTGGAAACTCTGTCTTTGTGGAATCTGCGAAGGGATATTAAGTGGCACCCGGAGGCCTCTGGTGAGCAAGGAAACGATTTCCGATGAAAACTGAACAGAAGATTTCGGAACAACTGCTTTGTTATGTGTGTATTCATCTCATAAATTTAAACCATTCTTCGGTTGAATGGTTTGAAATCACTGCTTCTGTGGAATCTGAGGAAGGACATTTGGGAACGTTCTTTAGAATATAGAAAAAGAAATATCCTCAGAAAAAAACCGGAAGGAAGCTATCTGTGAAACTACTCTGTGTCACGTAAATTCCACTCACACAGTTAAGCTTCTCTTTTCATTGAGAAGTATTCTAACACTGTTTTTGTTTAGTCTATGAGGGGATATTCGGGGGCACTTTGAGGCTGATGGTGAAAATGACAATATCTTCTGATAGAAACTGGAGAGAAGTTTTCCGAGGAGCTGCTTTGTTACTTGTTTATTCCACTCACAGAGTTATACCTTTCTTCTTATAGAGGATTGGGCAATCCCTCTTGGAGTAAAAGCTACCAAGGGAAATTCAGTAGTATATGGACGGCTATGGTGAAAAAGTAAATATCCTCAGACAAAAATTGGAAAGAAGCTTTCTGTGAAACTGCTTTGTGATATATTATTCATCTCACATAGATAAAACTTTCCTTATATAACGAATTTCCAGTGTTTATCTAAGGATATTTCCTTTGGCAACAAATATTTCAATGCGATCCAAAATATATCGTCACAAATGCATCGGAAAGAGTGGTAACAGACTGCTCCATGAAGCAAAATTTTAACTCTGTGAGATGAATTCGCTTATCATAATAAGTTTCCCAGAAAGCTTCTTTCTAGTTTTTATCTGAGGATATTTCCTTTTACACTATGGGCCTCAATGCATTCCCAAATATCACTTTACGGATTCCATGAAAATTGTGTTAGCAAACTGCTTCAAGAAAGTAGAAGTTTACTTCTGTGAGATGAATTCACACATCACAAAGAAGTTTCTCAGAAAGCTTATTTCTAGTTTTTATCTGAGTATATTTACTTATTCAACATAGTCCTCAATGTGCTCCAATATATCCATGAAGCAGTTTGGTAACACCGTTTTCGTGGAATCTGCCAAGTTGTATTTGGGAGCGTATTGAGGCCTACGGTGAAAAAGGAAATATCCTCTGATAGAAACTGGTAAGAGCTTTCTGAGAAACTACCTTGTGATGTGTGAATTCAACTCACCGAGTTAAATCTTTCTCTTCATGGAGCAGTTTGCTACCACAGTTTTCCTGGAATCTGTAAAGTGATATTTGGAAACACATTGAGGTCTATGGTGAAACACGAAATATCCTCAGATAAAAACTAGAAAGACGCTTCCTGAGAAACTGCTTTATGATGTTTGCATTCATCTCACAGAGTTAAAATGTCACTTCATGGGCCAGTCTGTTATCACTGTTTTTGGGAAATCTGAGAAGGGATGTTTTGGATGGCATTGAAGGCTACAATGACAAAGGAAATATCCTCAAATAAAAACGAGAAAGAAGCTTTCTGAGAAACTTCATTGTGAGATGTGAATTCATCTCACAGAGTAACACCTTTCTCTCAATGAAGCAGTTTGTTATCTCTATTGTTGTGGAATCTGCAAAGTAATATTTGGGAGCGCATTGAGGGCCATGGTGAAAAAGGAAACACCTTAGAAAAAAACTATAAAGAAGATTTCTGAGAAAATGCTTTATGATGTGTGAATGCATCTCACAGAGTTAAAATGTCACTTCATGGGGCAGTCTTCTACCACTGTTTTTGGGGAATCTGAGAAGGGATATTTTGGATTGCATTGAAGTGTACAATGACAAAGGAAATGTCCTCAAATAAAAACGAGAAAGAAGCTTTCTGAGAAACTTCTTTGTGACGTGTGAATTCATCTCACAGAGTTACATATTTCTCTTCATAAAGCAGTGTGCTAACACTGGTTTTGTGGAATCTGCAAAGTGATATTGGGAGGGCTTTGAGGCCTATGGTGAAAAAAGGAAATATCCTCAGCTAAAAACCAGAAAGAAGCTTTCTAAGAAACTGCTTTTTGATGTGCGAATTCTTCTCACAGATTTATGTTTTCGTTTTCTGGAGCAGTCTGTTAACACTGTTTCTGGGCAATTTGTGAGGCGATATTTTGGGTACATTGAAATCTCTGTTGACAAAGGAAATATCCTCAGATAAAAGCTAGAAAGAAGCTTTCTGAGAAACTTATTCGTGACGTGTGAATTCATCTCACAGAGTAACACCTTTCTCTCAATGAGGCAGTTTGCTAACAGTTTACGTGGAATCCATAAAGTGATATTTGGGAATGTATTGAGGCCTATGGTGAAAAAGGAAATATCCTTAGATAAAACTAGAAAGAAACTTTCTGAGAAACTTCTTTGTGACGTGTGAATTCATCTCACAGAGTTACACCTATGTCTCAATGAAGCAGTTTGCTAACATGTTTTTGTGGAATCTGCAAAGTGATATTTGGGAGCGCATTGAGGGCTATGATGAAAAGAAAATATCCTCAGATAAAAACTAGAAAGACGCTTTCTGAAAAACTGCTTTCTGACATCTGAATTCATTTCATGGAGTTACACTTTCGTTTCATGAAGCAGTCTCTTACCACCGTCTTTGAGGAATCTGAAAGTGATATTTGGGATCGCACTGAAGCCTACGCTGACTAAGGAAGTATCTTCAAATATAAACGAGAAAGAAGCATTTTGAGAAACTGCATTGTGATGTGTGACTGCAACTCAGAGCTACACCTTTCTTTTCATTGATCAGTTTGCTAACACTGTGTTTTTGAAATCTACAATGCAATATTTCTTAGCGCAATGAAGCTTATGGTGACAAAGGAAATCTCCTCAGAAAAAACGAGTAAGAACCTTTCTGAGAAACTGCTTTGTGATGTCACAATGCATCTCTTAGAGTTACACCTGTGTTTCGAGGAGCCGTTTGCTAGCACTGTTATTGTGGAATCTGAAAAGTGATAATTTGGATCGCTATGAAGACTCTATGGATTAAGGAAATATCCTCCGACAAAAACCAGAATGAAGCTTTCTGAGAAACTGGTTTGAGATGTGTGAATTCATTTCACAGTGACACCACTCTTTTATGGAGGAGTTTGCTAGCACTGATTTTATGGAATCTCAGAAGTGATATCTTGGATATCATTGAATCCAAGAGTGGAAAAGGAAATATCCTCAGACAAAAACTGCAGAGAAGCCTTCTGAGAAACTGCTTTGTTGTAGGTGAATTCAGCTCACAGATTTACAGTCCTGTTTTCATTGAGAAGCTTGCTAACAGTGTTTTCACAGAATCTGCAATGAGACACACGGGGGCGCATTGACACCAGAAATAAACTCAGATGAAAAAGAAAGAAGCTCTCTGAGAAACTGTTTTCTGATATGTGAATTCAACTCACAGAGATACACCTGTCTTTCGTGGAGCTGTTTGATAGCCCTGTTTTTGTGGAATCTGTGAACTGATATTTCGGATCGCTTTGAAGACTCTATGACCAAAGGAAATATCTTCAGACAAAAACCAGAAAGGAACTTTCTGAGAAATTGTTTTATGATGTGTGAATTCATCTCACAGAGTTACACCTCTCTTTCTTGGAGGAGTTTGATAGCACTTTTTCTGTGGAATCTCAGAGGTGATATTTTGGATAACATTGAGTCCCATGGTGAAAAATGAAATATCCTCAGATAAAACCTAGAGATAAGTCTTCTCAGAGACTTCTTTGTGGTGTGTGAATTCATCTCACAGAGATACACCTTTGTCTTCATGAAGCAGTCTGCTAACACGGTTTTTGTGGAATTCGCATAGTGATATTTAAGAGTGCATTGAGTTCTATGGTGAAAAGGGAAATATTCTCAGATAAAAACTGGAAAGAAGTGTTCTGAGAAACTGCATTGTGATGTATGAATGCAAGTCACAGAGTTACACATTTCTTTTCATTGATCAGCTTGCTAACACTATTTTCTTGAAATCTGCAATAGGATATTTCTCAGCGCCATGAAGCTTACGGTGACAAAGGAAATATCCTCAGATAAAAACGAGAAAGAAGCTTTCTGAGAAACTGCTTTGTGGTGTGCGTATTCAACTCGCAGAGTTACGCCATTCACTCCATGAAGCAGTTTGCTAACACCGCTTTTGTGGAATTAGCCAAGTTGTATTTGGTAGCACATTGAGTCCTATGGTGAAAAAGTAAATACCTCAGATAAAAACTAGAAAGAAGCTTTCTGAGAAACTACTTTGTGATGTGTGAATTCATCTCACTGAGTTACACCTTTCTCTCAATGAGGCAGTTTGCTAACACAGTTTTCCTGCTACCACTGTTTTTGGGGAATCTGAGAAGGCATATATTGGATCGCATTGAAGCCTATGATGACAAAGGAAATATCCTCAAATAAAAATGAGAAAGAAGCTTTCTGAGAAACTTCTTTGTGACGTGTGAATTCATCACATAGAGTTACACATTTCTCTTCATGAAGTAGTTTGCTAACACTGCTTTCCTGGAATTTGAAAAGTAATATTTGTGAGCGCATTGAGGGCTATGGTGAAAAAGGATATATCCTCATATGAAAACTTTAAAGAAGCGTTCTGAGAAACTGCATTGTGATGCGTGAATGCAACTCACAGATTTACACTACTCTTTTCATTGATCAGTTTGCCAACAGTGTTTTCTTAAAATCTGCAATGGGATATTTCTTAGCGCCATGAAGCTTACGGTGACAAAGGAAATATCATCCGATAAAAACGAGAAAGAAGATTTCTGAGAATCCGCTTTGTGATGTGTGAATTCATCTCGCAGAGTTACACATGTATTTTGTGGAACCGTTTCCTAGCACTCTTTTTGTGGAATCTGAGAAGTGATATTCTGAATCGCTATGATGACTCCTCGGATGAAGGAAATATCCTCAGATGAAAACTGGAAAGAAGCTTTCTGAGAAACTTCTTTGTGATGTGTGACTTCATCTCACAGAGTTACATCTTACTATTCAGGAAACAGTTTGTTAACACGGTTTTCGTGGAATCTGAAAAGTGATACTTGGGAGCGCTTTGAGGGCTATGGTGAAAAAGGATATATCCTCATATGAAAACGTTAAAGAAGCGTTCTGAGAAACTGCATTGTGATGTGTGAATGCAACTCACAGAGTTACAGTGTTCTATTCAATGGTCGTTTGCTGACACTGTTTTCTTGAAATCTACAATGGGATATTTCTTAGCGCCATGAAGCTTATGGGGACAAAGGAAATATCCTCCGATAAAAACTAGACAGAAGCTTTCTGAGAAACTTCTTTCTGATGTGTCAATTCATCTCAGAGAGTTATACCTTAGTCTTCATGGAACAGTTTACTAACACTGTTTTCGTGGAAACTGCAACGTGATATTTGGGAGCACATTGAGGTCTGTGGTGAAAAAGGAAATATCCTCAGATGAAAACTGGAAAGAAGCGTTCTGAGAAACTGCATTGTGATGTGTGAATGCAACTCACAGACTTACACTGTTCTTTTCATTGATCAGTTTGCCAACAGTGTTTTCTTGAAATCTGCAATGGGATATTTCTTAGCACCATGAAGCTTATGGTGAAAAAGGAAATGTCCTCCGATAAAAATGAGAAAGAAGCTTTCTGAGAATCTGCTTTGTGATGTGTGAATTCATTTCACAGAGTTACACATGTAATTTGTGAAACCGTTTGCTAGCACTCTTTCTGTGGCATCTGAGAAGTCATATTTTGGATCGGTATGATGACTCCTAGAATGAAGGAAATATCCTCAGATGAAAACAGGAAAGAAGCTTTCTGAGAAACTCTTTTATGATATGTGACTTGGTCTCACAGAGTTACACCTTTCTCTTCATGAAGCAGTTTGCTAACACTGTTTTCATGGAATCTGAAAAGTGATATTTGGGAGCGCATTGAGGGCTATGGTGAAAGAGGATATATCCTCTTATGAAAACTTTAAAGAAGTGTTCTGAGAAACTGCATTGTGGTGTGTGAATGCAACTCACAGAGTTACAGTGTTCTACTAACTGATCAGTTTGCTACCACTGTTTTATTGATATCTACAATGGGATATTTCTTAGTGCCATGAAGCTTATGGTTGCAGAGGAAATATACTTTTTTCCTAACTTTCATTTGAGGATGCTTCCTTTGTCTTCTTAGGCTTCAATGTGATAAAAAAAGAAATCCCTTTTCAGATTCCTCCAAAAAGAGTGATAACAGACTGCTCCAGGAAAAGAAAGTGTAACTCTGTGAGACGAATTCACACATTAGAGAACAGTTTCTCAGAAAACTTTTTTCTAGTTTTCATCTGAGTATATTTTCTTTTTCACCATACGCCTCAGTGCACGCCCAAATATCACTTTGAAGATTACAGGAACACAGTGTTTGCAAACTCCTTCATTAAGAGAAAGGTGTAATTCTGTGAGGTGAATTCACACATTACATAGAAGTTTCTCAGAAAGATTCTTTATAGTTTTTACTTGAGGATATTTCCTTTCTCCACGTAAGCTTCAATGTAATAAACAAAATAATTTCTCATGTTCCACAAAAGCAGTGGTAACAGACTGCTCCAGGAAAAGAAAGTGTAACTCTGTCAGACGAATTCACACATCACAGGACTGTTTCTCAGAAACCTTCCTTCTAGTTTTCATTTGAGGATATTTCCTTTTTCACCATATGCCTCAGTGCACTCCCAAATATCACTTTACAGATTACAGGAACATAGTGTTGGCAAACTCCTTCATGAAGAGAAAGGTGTAATTCTGTGAGGTAAATTCACACATAATAAAGATGATTCTCAGAAAGCTTCTTTCTCATTTTTACTTGAGGATATTTCCTTTGTCAGCATAGGCTTCAATGCAATTTGAAATATCATTTCTGTGATTCCCCTAAAACACTGGTAACAGACTGCTCCATGAAACGAATATTTAACTCTGTGAAATGAATTCACACATCAGAAATCAGTTTCTCAGAAAGCTTCTTTCAGGTTTTCATCTGTGGATATTTCCTTTTTTACCTTATGCTTCTATGCGCTCCCAAATATCCTTTTGCCTATTCCACGAAAACAGTGGTAGCAAACTGTTTCATGAAAAGGAAGGTGTATTTCATTAGGATGAATTCACACATCACAGAGAAGTTTCCCAGAAAGTTTTCTTCTAACTTTAATTTGAGGATACTTCCTTTCTCTTCTTAGGCTTCGATGCGATAAAAATGTCCCTTTTCAGATTCCCCAAAAAGAGTGGTAACGGACTGCTCCAGAAAAAGAATTTGTAACTCTTTGAGATGAATTCACACGAAAGAGAACAGTTTCACAGAAACCTTCTTTCCAGTTTTTATCCAAGGATATTTCCTTTTTCACCATAAGCCTCAGAGCACTCCTAAATATCACTTTGCCAAATACAGGAACACAGAGCTAGCAACCTACTTCAGGAAGACAAAGGTGTAATTCTGTGAGATGAATTCACACATCATAAAGAAGTTTTTCAGAGAGCTTCTTTCTAGTTTTTATTTGAGGATATGTCCTTTCCTTTATCCGCGTAGGCTTCAATGCAATAAAATTTTCACTTCTCAGGTTCCATAAAAACAGTGGTAACAGGCTGCTCCATGGAAAAGAAAGTGTAACTCTGTGAGACGAATTCACACATCAGTGAACAGTTTCTCAGAAAACCTCTGTCTAGTTTTCATCTGAAGATATTTCCTTTTTCACCATATAGCTCGGTGCACTCCCAAATATCACTTTGCTGATTACAGGAACACAGTGTTAGCAAACTCCTACATGAAGAAAAAGGTGTAATTTTGTGTGGTGAATTCACACATCACAAAGAGGTTTCTCAGAAAACTTCATTCTAGTTTTTATTTGAGGATATTTCTTTGTCTGAGTAGGCTTCAATGTGACAAAAATATCACTTCTCCGGTTACCCAAAAACAGTGGTAACAGACGGCTCCAGGAAAAGAAAGTGTAATTCTTTGAGATGAATTCACACAACAGAGAACAGTTTCTCAGAAACCTTCTTTCTAGTTTTCATCTGAGGAGATTTCCTTTTTTATCTTATGCCCATGTGCGCTCCCTAATATCCTTTTGCAGATTCCACGAAAACAATGCTAGCAAACTCTTTCAAGAAGAGGAAGGTGTATTTCATTGGGATGAATTCACACATCACAGAGAAGTTTACCAGAAAGTTTTTTTCTAATTTTCATTTGAGGATACTTCCTTTGTCTTCCTAGGCTTCAAAATGCCAAAAAAGGTATCCCTTTTCAGATTTCCCAAAAAGAGTGGTTTCAGACTGCTCCAGGAAAAGAATGTGTAACTCTGTGAGACGAATACACACGACAGAGAACAGTTTCATGGAAATATTCTTTATCGTTTTCATCCGAGGATATTTCCTTTTTCACCATAAGCCTCAGAGCACTCCCAAATATCACTTTGCCGAATACAGGAACACAATGTTAGTAAACTCCTTCATGAAGAGAAAGGTGTAATTCTGTGAGGTGAATTCACACATCACAAAGAAGTTTCTCAGAAAGCTTCTTTCTAGTTTTTACTTGAGGATATGTCATTTGTCCGTGTAGGTTTCAATGCGATAAAGATATCACTTCTCAGGTTTCCCAAAAAGAGTGATAACATACTGCTCCAGGAAAAGAAAGTGTAACACTGTGAGACGAATTCACACATCAGAGAACAGTTTCTCAGAAACCTTTCTACATTTCATCTGACGATATTTGCTTTTTCACCATATACCTCAGTGCACTATCAAATATCACTTTGTAGATTACATGAACACAGTCATAGCAATCTCCTTCATGAAGAGAAAGGTGTAATTCTGTGAGGTGAATTCACACATCACAAAGAAGTTTCTCAGAAACTTCTTTCTAGTTTTTATTTGAGGATATATCCTTTTCCGCGTAGGCTTCAATGCGATAAAATATCACTTCTCAGGTTCGCCAAAAACAGTGGTAACAGACAGCTACAGGAAAAGAAAGTGTAACTCTGTGAGACGTATTCACACATCAGAGAACAGTTTCTCAGAAAGCATCTTTCTGCTTTTCATCTGAAGATATTACCTTTTTCTCCATATGCCTCAGGGCACTCCCAAATATCACTTTGCAGATTACACGAAGACAGTGTTAGCAAACTCCTTCATGAAGAGAAAGGTGTAACTCTGTAAGATGAATTCACACATCACACAGAAGTTTCTCAGAAAGCTTCTTTCTAGTTTTTATTTGAGTATATATCCTTTGTCTGCGTAGGCTTCAATGTGATAAAAAATATCACTTCTCATGTTTCCCAAAAACAGTGGTAACAGACTGCTGCATGAAAAGAAAATGTAACTCGGTGAGACGAATTCACACATCAGTGAACAGTTTCTCAGAAACTTTCTTTCTAGTTTTCATCTGAGGATATTTGGTTTTCACCACATGCCTCAGTGCACTCCCAAATATCACTTTGCAGATTACAGGAACACAGTGTTAGCAAACTCTTTCATGAAAAGAAAGGTGTAATTTTGTGGTCTGAATTCACACATCACAAAGAAGTTTCTCAGAAAGCTTCTTTCTCATTTTTATTTGAGGATATTTCCGTGGTCCCCATTGGCTTCAATGCGATCAAAGTATCACTTCTCAGGTTCCCCAAAAACAGTGGTAACAGACTGCTCCAGGAAAAGAAAGTGTAACTGTGAAACGAATATACACATCACAGAACAGTTTCTCACAAAACTTCTTTCTACTTTATATCTGAGGATATTTCCTTTTTCACCATATGCCTCAGTGCACTATCAAATATCACTTTGCAGATTACACGAACACAGTGTTAGCAAACTCCGTCATGAAGAGAAAGGTTTAATTCGGTGAGGTGAATTCACACATCACAAAGAAGTTTCATAGTAAGCTTCTTTCTAGTTTTTATTTGAGGATATTTCCTTTGTTAAAGTAGGCTTCAAAGTGATAAAAATTATCATTTCTCAGGTTCCCCAAAAACAGTGGTAACAGACTGCTCCATGAAAAGAAAGTGCACTATGTGAGATGAACTCACACATCAGAGAACTGTTTCTCAGAAACCTTTGTCTACTTTTGATCTGAGGATATTTCCTTTTTCACTATATGCCTCAGTGCCTTCCCAAATATCACTATGCAGATTACACGAACAGAGTGTTAGCAAATTCGTTCATAAAGATAAAGGTGTAATTCTGTGAGGTGAATTCACACATCACAAAGAAGTTTCTCAGAAAGGTTCCATTTCGTTTTTATTGGAGAATATTTCCTTTGTCCCCATAGGGTTCAATGCGATATAAATATCACTTCTCAGATTCCCCAAAAACAGTGGTAACAGACTGCTCCAGGGAAAGAAAATGTAACTCTGTGAAGCGAAATCACACATCAGAGAAAAGTTTCTTGGAAACCTTCTTTCTACTTTTCATCTGAGGATATTTCCTTTTTCACCATACGCCTCAGTGCACTCCAAAATATCACTTTGCAGATTACACGAACACAGTGTTAGCAAACTCCTTCATGAAGAGAAAGCTGAAATTCTGTGAGGTGAATTCACACATCACAAAGAAGTTTCTCAAGAAGCTTATTTCTAGTTTTTATTTGAAGATATTTCCTTTTTTCAAGTAGCCTTCAATGTGATAAAAACTATCACTTCTCGGATTTCCCAATAACAGTGGTAACAGACTGCTCAATGAAAAGAAAGTGTAACTCTTTGAGACGAATTCAGACTTCAGAGACTAAGTTCTCCAAAACCATCTTTCTACTCTTCATCTGAGGATACTTCCTTTTTCACCTTATGAGTCAGTGCACTCCCAAATATCACTTTGTAGATTACAGGAACACAGTGTTAGGAAACTCCTTCATGAAGAGAAAGGTTTAATTCTGTGAGGTGAATTCACACATCAGAAAGAAGTTTCTCAGAAACCTTCTTTCTCATTGTTATTTGAGAATATGTCCTTTGTCCACGTAGGTTTCAAAGCGATAAAATTGTCACTTCTCAGATTCCCCAAAAACAGTGGTAACAAACTGCTCCAGGAAAAGAAAGTACAACTCTGTGAGACTAATTCACACATCAGAGAACAGTTTCTCAGAAACCTTCTTTATAGTTATCATCTGAGGATATTTTCCATTTCAACACATGCCTCAGCGCACTCCCAAATATCATTTTTCAGATTACAGGAACACAGTGTTAGCAAAATACTTCATGAAGACAAAGGTGTAATTCTGTGAGGTGAATTCACAATCACAAAGAGGTTTCTCAGAAAGTTTCTTTCTTGTTTTATTTGAGGATGTTTCCTTTGTTCCAGTAGGCTTCAATGTGATAAAAAATATCACTTCTCAGATTCCCTACAAACAGTGGTGACAGTCTCTTCCAGGAATAGAAAGAGTAACTCTGTGAGACGAATTCACACATCAGAGAACAGTTTCTCCGAAACCTTCTGTCTAGGTTTCATCTGAGGATATTTCCTTTTTCACCATATGCCTCAGAACACTCCCAAATATCACTTTACAGATTACAGGAACACAGTGTTAACAAACTCCTTCTTGAAGAGAAACGTGTAATTTTGTGAGGTGAATTCACACATCACAAAGAAGTTTCTCAGAAGTCTTCTTTCCAGTTTTATTTGAGGATATTTCCTTTGTCTGCGTCAGCTTCAATGTGATAAAAAATATCACTTCTCAGATTCCCCAAAAACAGTAGTAACAGACTGCTACATGAAAAGAAAGTGTAACTCTGTGAGACGAATTCACACATTAGAGAACAGTTTCTCACAAACATTCTTTCCAGTTTTCATTTGAGGATATTTCCTTTTTCACCATATGTCTCAGTGCACTCCAAAAGAAAACTTTGCAGATTACAGTAAGACAATATTAGCAAACTCCTTCATGAAGAGAAACGTGTAATTCTATGAGGTGAATTCACACATAATAAAGATGTTTCTCAGAAACCTTCTCTCTCATTTTTATTTTAGGATATTTCTTTTATCAGCATAGGCTTCAATGCAATCCAAAATATCATTTCTGAGATTCCGAAAAACACTGGTAAGAGACTGCTCCATGAAAGGAATATTTAATTCTGTGAGATGAATTCACACTTCAGAAATCAGTTTCTCAGAAAGTTTCTTTCTGTTTTTCATCTGAGGATATTTCCCTTTTTATCTTAAGCCTCTATGCGCTCCCAAATATCCTTTTGCAGATTCCACCAAAACAGTGGTAGCAAACTGTTTAAAAAAGAGGAAGTTGTATTTCACTGGGATGAATTAACATATAACAGAGAAGTTTCCCAGAAAGCTTTTTTCTAACTTTCATTTGAGGATACTTTCTTTGTCTTCTTAGGCTTCAATGCGATAAAAAATATCCCTTTTCACATTCTCTAAAAAGAGTGGTAATAGACTGCTCCAGGAAAAGAAAGTGTAACTCAACTGGATCCTTTCCTTACTCCTTATACGAAAATTAATTCAAGATGGATTAGAGACTTAAATGTTAGACCTAATACCATAAAAACCCTAGAGGAAAACCTAGGTAGTACCATTCAGGACATAGGCATGAGCAAAGACTTCATGTCTAAAACACCAAAAGCAATGGCAGCAAAAGCCAACATTGACAAATGGGATCTAATTAAACTAAAGAGCTTCTGCACAGCAAAAGAAACTACCATCAGAGTGAACAGGCAACCTACAGAATGGGAGAAAATTTTTGCAATCTACTCATCTGACAAAGGGCTAATATCCAGAACCTACAAAGAACTCAAACAAATGTACAAGAAAAAAACAAACAACCCCATCAAAAAGTGGGCAAAGGATATGAACAGACATTTCTCAAAAGAAGATATTCATACAGCCAACAGACACATGAAAAAATGCTCATCATCACTGGCCATCAGAGAAATACAAATCAAAACCACAATGAGATACCATCTCACACCAGTTAGAATGGCGATCATTCAAAAGTCAAGAAACAACAGGTGCTGGAGAGGATGTGGAGAAATAGGAACACTTTTACACTGTTGGTGGGATTGAAAACTAGTTCAACCATTATGGAAAACAGTATGGCGATTCCTCAAGGATCTAGAACTAGATGTACCATATGACCCAGCCATCCCATTACTGGGTATATAACCAAAGGATTATAAATTATGCTGCCATAAAGACACATGCACACGTATGTTTATTGCGGCACTATTCACAATAGCAAAGACTTGGAATCAACCCAAATGTCCATCAGTGACAGATTGGATTAAGAAAATGTGGCACATATACACCATGGAATACTATGCAGTCATAAAAAAGGATGAGTTCGTGTCCTTTGTAGGGACATGGATGCAGCTGGAAACCATCATTCTTAGCAAACTATCACAAGAACAGAAAACCAAACACCGCATGTTCTCACTCATAGGTGGGAACTGAACAACGAGATCACTTGGACTCGGGAAGGGGAACATCACACACCGGGGCCTATCATGGGGAGGGGGGAGGGGGGAGGGATTGCATTGGGAGTTATACCTGATGTAAATGACGAGTTGATGGGTGCAGCACACCAACATGGCACAAGTATACATATGTAACAAACCTGCACTTTATGCACATGTACCCTACAACTTAAAGTATAATAATAATAAATAAATTTTTAAAAAAAGAAAGTGTAACTCTGTCAGACGCATTCACACATCAGAGAATAGTTTCTCAGAAACCTTCTTTCTACTCTTCATTTGAGGATATTTCCTTTTTCATCATATGCCACAGTGCACTCCCAAATATCACATTGCAGATTACAGGAACACATTGTTAGCAAACTCCTTCATGAAGAGAAAGGTTTGATTCTGTGAGGTGAATTCACACATCACAAAGAAGTTTCTCAGAAAGCTTCTTTCTCGTTTTTATTTGAGGATATTTACTTTGTCCACGTAGGTTTCAAAGCGATAAAATTATCACTTCTCAGGTCCCCCAAAAACAGTGGTAACAGACTGCTCTTTGAAACGAATGTTGAATTTTGTGAGATGACTTCACACATCAGAAATCAGTTTCTCAGAAATCTTCTTTCTGGTTTTCATCTGAGGATATTTCCTTTTTTACCTTATGCAACTATGCGCTCCCAAATATTCTTTTGCAGATTCCACGAAAACAGTGGTAACAAACTGTTTCATGAAGGGGATGGTATATTCATTGGGATGAATTCACAGATCGCAGAGAAGCCTCTTAGAAAGCTTTTCTCTAACTTTCATTTGAGGATACTTCCTTTGTCTTCTTAGGCTTCAATGCGATAAAAATATCCCTTTTCAGATTTCCCAAAATAAGGGGTAACAGACTGCTCCAGGAAATGAAAGTGTAACTCTGTAAGACGAATTCACACATCAGGCAACACTTTCTCAGAAACGTTCTTTCTACTTTTCTTCTGAGGATATTTCCTTTTTCACCATATGCCTCAGTTCACTACAAAATATCACTTTGCAGGTTACAGGAACACAGTGTTAACCAACTGCTTCATAAAGAGAAAGGTGTATTCTGGGAGGTGAAATCACACATATCAAAGAAGTTTCTCTGAAAGCTTCTTTCTAGTTTTTCTTTGAGGATATTTCCTTTGTCTGCGGAGGCTTCAATGCGATAAAAATATCACTTCTCAGGTTCCCCACAAACAGTGGTAACAGACTGATCCAGGAAAAGAAAGTGTAAAAGTGTAACTATGTGAGACGAATTCAAACATCAGAGAACAGTTTCTCAGAAACCTTCTTTCCAGTTTTCGTTGGGATGAACACACACATCACAGAGATGTTTCCCAGAAAGCTTTTTTGTAACTTTCAATTGAGGATACTTTCTTTGTCTTCTTATGCTTCAATGTGATAAAAAAAAAAAAAATCCCTTTTCAGATTCCCCACAAAGAGTGGTGACAATCTGCTCCAAGAAAAGAAAGTGTAACTCCGTGAGACGAATTCACACATCAGAGAACAGCTTCTCAGAAACCTTCTTTCTAGTTTTCATCTGAAGATATTTCCTTTTTCACCATACAACTCAGTGCACTCCAAAATATTACTTTGCAGATTACAGAAACACAGTGTTAGCAAACTTCTTCATGAAGAGAAGGGTGTAATTCTGTGAGGTGAATTCACACATCACAAAGAAGTTTCTCAGAAACCTTCTTTCTAGTTTTTATTTGAGAATATGTCCCTTGTCCGCATTGGCTTCAATGTGATAAAAAAATATCACTTCTCAGGTTCCCCAAAAACAGTGGTAAAAGACTGCCCCAACGAAAGAAAGTGTAACTCTGTGAGTCGAATTTGCACATCAGAGAACAGTTTTTCAGAAACCTTCTTTCTAGTTTTCATTTGAGGATATTTCCTTTTTCACCATATGCCTCAGTGCACTCCCAAATATCACTTTGCAGATTACAGGATCACAGTGTTAGCAGACTTTTTCTTGAAGAGAAATGTGTTATCCTGTGAGTTGAATTCACACATCACAAAGAAGTTTGTCAGAGAGCTTCTTTTTCGTTTTTATTTGAGGATATTTCCTTTGTTCAAGTAGGCTTCAATGCGATAAAAAAATCACTCTTCAGATTCCATAAAAACAGTGGTAACAGACTGCCTCAGGTAAAGAAACTGTAACTCTGCGAGACGAATTCACACATCAGAGAACAGTTTCTCAGAAACCTTCTTTCCAGTTTTCATTTCAAGATATTTCCTTTTTCAACATATGCCTCAGTGCACTGCAAAATATCACTTTACCGATTAGAGGATCACAGCGTTAGCAAACTCCTTCATGAAGAGAAAGGTGTAATTCTGTGAGGTGAATTCACACATAATAAAGATATTTCTCAGAAAGCTTCTTTCTCGTTTTTATTTGAGAATATTTACTTTGTCCACGTAGGTTTCAAAGCGATAAAATTATCACTTCTCAGGTCCCCCAAAAACAGTGGTAACAGACTGCTCTTTGAAACGAATGTTTACTTTGTGAGACGACTTCGCACATCAGAAATCAGTCTCTCAGAAAGCTTCTTTCTGGTTTTCATCTGAGGATATTTCCTTTTTTACCTTATGCAACTATGCGCTCCCAAATATTCTTTTGCAGATTCCATGAAAACAGTGGTAAGAAACTGTTTCATGAAGAGGATGGTATATATCATTGGGATGAATTCACAGATCGCAGAGAAGCCTCTTAGAAAGCTTTTCTCTAACTTTCATTTGAGGATACTTCCTTTGTCTTCTTAGGCTTCAATGCGATAAAAATATCCCTTTTCAGATTTCCCAAAATAAGGGGTAACAGACTGCTCCAGGAAATGGAAGTGTAACTCTGTAAGACGAATTCACACATCAGGCAACACTTTCTCAGAAACGTTCTTTCTACTTTTCTTCTGAGGATATTTCCTTTTTCACCATATGCCTCAGTTCACTACAAAATATCACTTTGCAGGTTACAGGAACACAGTGTTAACCAACTGCTTCATAAAGAGAAAAGCGTATTCTGGGAGGTGAAATCACACATATCAAAGAAGTTTCTCTGAAAGCTTCTTTCTAGTTTTTCTTTGAGGATATTTCCTTTGTCTGCGGAGGCTTCAATGCGATAAAAATATCACTTCTCAGGTTCCCCACAAACAGTGGTAACAGACTGATCCAGGAAAAGAAAGTGTAAAAGTGTAACTATGTGAGACGAATTCAAACATCAGAGAACAGTTTCTCAGAAACCTTCTTTCCAGTTTTCGTTGGGATGAACACACACATCACAGAGATGTTTCCCAGAAAGCTATTTTGTAACTTTCAATTGAGGATACTTCCTTTGTCTTCTTATGCTTCAATGTGATTAAAAAAAAAAATCCCTTTTCAGATTCCCCACAAAGAGTGGTGACAATCTGCTCCAAGAAAAGAAAGTGTAACTCCGTGAGATGAATTCACACATCAGAGAACAGCTTCTCAGAAACCTTCTTTCCAGTTTTCATCTGAGGATATTTCTTTTTTCACTATACAACTCAGTGCACTCCAAAATATCACTTTGCAGATTACAGAAACACAGTTTTAGCAAACTCCTTCATGAAGAGAAGGGTGTAATTTTGTGAGGTGAATTCACACATCACAAAGAAGTTTCTCAGAAACCTTCTTTCTAGTTTTTATTTGAGAATATGTCCCTTGTCCGCGTTGGCTTCAATGTGATAAAAAAAAATCACTTCTCAGGTTCCCCAAAAACAGTGGTAAAAGACTGCCCCAATGAAAGAAAGTGTAACTCTGTGAGTCGAATTTGCACATCAGAGAACAGTTTTTCAGAAACTTTCTTTCTAGTTTTCATCTGAGGGTATTTCCTTTTTCACCATATGCCTCAGTGCACTCCCAAATATCACTTTGCAGATTACAGGATCACAATGTTAGCAGACTTTCTCTTGAAGAGAAATGTGTAATTCTGTGAGTTGAATTCACACATCACAAAGAAGTTTCTCAGAAAGCTTCTTTTTCGTTTTTATTTGAGGGTATTTCCTTTGTTCAAGTAGGCTTCAAAGCGATAAAAAAATCACTCTTCAGATTCCATAAAAACAGTGGTAACAGACTGCCTCAGATAAAGAAACTGTAACTCTGTGAGACAAATTCACACATCAGAGAACAGTTTCTCAGAAACCTTCTGTCTAGTTTTCATTTTAGGATATCTCCTTTTTCACCATATGCCACAGTGCACTCCCAAATATCACTTTGCAAATTGCAGGAACACAGTGTTAGCAAACTCTTTCATGAAGAGAAAGGTGTAATTCTGTGAGGTGAATTCACACATCACAAAGAAGTTTCTCAGAAAGCTTCTTTCTCATTTTAATTTGAGGATATTTCCTTTCTCCATGTAGGCTTCAATGCGATAAAAATATCACTTCTCAGATTCCCCAAAAACAGTGGTAAAAGACTGCTCCAGGAAAAGAAAGTGTAACACTGCGAGATGAATTAACACATCAGAGAACAGTTTCTCAGAAACCTTCTTTCTAGTTTTCTTCTTAGGATATTTCCTTTTTCACCATATGCCTCAGTGCGTTCACAAATATCACTTTGCAGGTCACACGAGCACAGTATTACCAAACACCTTCATGAAGAGAATGGTGTAACTCTGTGAGGTGAATTCACACATGACAAAGAATTTTCGCAGAAAGCTTCTTTCTAGTTTTCATTACAGTATATTTTCTTTGTTCAAGAACGCTTCAATGCGATGAAAATATCACTTATCAGGTTCCCCAAAAACAGTGGTAACAGGCTGCTCCATGAAAAGAAATTGCAGCTATGTGAGAGGAATTCACAGATCTGAGAACAGTTTGTCAGAAACCTTCTTTCTAGTTTTCATCTGAGGATATTTCCCTTTTCACCATATGCCTCAGTGCACTCCCAAATGTCACTTTGCAGATTCCAGGAACACAGTGTTAGTAAACTCTTTCATGAAGAGAAATGTGTAATTCTGTGAGATGAATTGACATACCACAAAGAAGTTTCTCAGAAACAGTGATAACAGACTGTTCCATGAAAGGAAAGTGGAAGTCTGTGAGAAGAATTCACACGTCAGAGAACAGTTTCTCAGAAACTGTCTTTCTAGTTTTCATCTGAGGGTATTTCCTTTTTCACTACATGCCTCAGTGTACTCCAAAATATCACTTTGCAGATTACAGGAAGACAGTTTTATCAAACTCCTTCTGAAGAGAAAGGTGTAATTCTGTGAGGTGAATTCACACATCACAAAGAAGTTTCTCAGAAAGCTTCTTTCTAGTTTTCATTTGAGGATATTTTCTTTGTCCCCTAGGTTTCAATGTGATAAAAATGTCACTTCTCATGTTCCCAAAAAACAGTGGTAACAGACTGCTGCAGGAAAAGAAAGAGTAACTCTGTGAGAAGAATTCACACATCAGAGAACAGTTTCTCAGAAACCTTTCTACTTTTCATCTGAGGATATTTGCTTTTCCACAGTATGCCTCAGCGCACTATCAATTATCACTTTGCAGATTACATGCACAAAGTGTTAGGAATCTTCTTCATGAAGAGAATGGTGTAATTCTGTGAGGTGAGTTCACACATCACAAAGAAGTTTCTCAGAAAGCTTCTTTCTCGTTTTTATTTGAGGATACGTCCTTTCTCCGCATAGGCTTCAATGTGATAAAATATTACTTCTTAGGTTTGCCAAAACAGTGGTAACAGACTGCTCCAGGAAAAGAAAGTGTAACTGTGTGAGACGAATTCATACATCACAGAACAGTTTCTCAGAAACCATCTTTCTGCTTTTCATCTGAGGATATTACCTTTTTCGCCATATGCTGCAGTGCATTCCCAGATATCACTTTGCAGATTACACGAAGATAGTGTTAGCAAACTCCTTCATGAAGAGAAAGGTGTATTCTGTGTGGAGAATTCAAATATCACAAAGAAGTTTCTCAGAAAGCTTCTTTCTCGTTTTTATTTGAAGATATTTCCTTTGTCAGCATGGCTTCAATGCGATCCAAAACATCACATCTGAGATTCCCCAAAAACTCTGGTAACAGATTTCTTCATGAAACTAATGTTTAACTCTGTGAGATGAATTCACACACCAGAGAACAGTTTCACAGAAACCTTCTTTCTAGTTTTCATCTGAGGATATTTTCTTTTTTACCTTATGCCTCTATGCGCTCCAAAATAACTTTTGCAGATTCCACCACAATATGGTAGCAAACTGCTTCATGAAGAGGAAGGTGTATTTCATTGGGATCAATTCTCAAATCACAGAGAAGTTTCCCAAAAAGATTTTTTCTCACTTTCATTTGAGGATACTTCCTTTGTCTTCTTAGGCTTCAATGCGATAAAACTTATCACTTTTCAGATTCCCCAAAAAGAGTGGTAACACACTGCTCCATGAAAATAAAGTGTAACTCTGTGAGAAGAATTCACACATCAGAGAACAGTTTCTCAGAAACCTTCTTTCTAGTTTTCATCTGATGATATTTCCTTGTTCACCATAAGCCTTAGTGCACTCCCAAATATCACTTTGAAGATTACAGAAACACAGAGTTAGCAAACTCCTTCATGATGACAAAGGTGTAATTCTGTGAGGTGACTTTGCACATTACAAAGAAGTTTCCCAGAAAGCTTCTTTCTAGTTTTAATTTGAGGATATTTCCTTTGTCTGCGTAGGCTTCAATGCGATAAAAATATCACTTCTCAGGTTCCCCAAAAACAGTGGTAACAGGCTGCTCCAGGAAAAGAAAGTGTAACTCTGTGAGACGGATTCACACAACAGAGAAGAGTTTCTAAGAAAACTTCTTTCTAGTTTTCACCTGAGGATATTTCCTTTTTTACTTTATGCCTCTATGCGCTCCTAAATGTAATTTTGCAGATTCCATGAAAACAATGCTAGCAAACTGTTCCCAGAAAAGGAAGGTGTATTTCATTGGGATGAGTTCAAAAATCCCAGAGCAGTTTCCCGGAAAGCTTTTTTCTAACTTTCATTTGAGGATACTTCCTTTGTCTTCTTAGACTTCAATGCAATAAAAAATATCTCATCAGGTATAACTCCCATTGTTCAGTTCCCACCTATGAGTGAGAACATGCGGTGTTTGGTTTTCTGTTCTTGTGATAGTTTGCTAAGAATGATGGTTTCCAGCTGCATCCATGTCCCTACAAAGGACACAAACTCATCCTTTTTTTATGGCTGCATAGTATTCCATGGTGTATATGTGCCACATTTTCTTAATCCAATCTGTCACTGATGGACATTTGGGTTGATTCCAAGTCTTTGCTATTGTGAATAGTGCTGCAATACACATACGTGTGCATGTGTCTTTATGGCAGCATAATTTATAATCCTTTGGTTATATACCCAGTAATGGGATGGCTGGGTCATATGGTACATCTAGTTCTAGATCCTTGAGGAATCGCCATACTGTTTTCCATAATGGTTGAACTAGTTTACAATCCCACCAACAGTGTAAAAGTGTTCCTATTTCTCCACATCCTCTCCAGCACCTGTTGTTTCTTGACTTTTTAATGATCGCCATTCTAACTGGTGTGAGATGGTATCGCATTGTGGTTTTGATTTGCATTTCTCTGATGGCCAGTGATGATGAGCATTTTTTCATGTGTCTGTTGGCTGTATGAATGTCTTCTTTTGAGAAATGTCTGTTCATACCCTTTGCCCACTCTTTGATGGGGTTGTTTGTTTTTTTCTTGTAAATTTGTTTGAGTTCTTTGTAGGTTCTGGATATTAGCCCTTTGTCAGATGTGTAGATTGCAAAAATTTTCTCCCATTCTGTAGGTTGCCTGTTCACTCTGATGGTAGTTTCTTTTGCTGTACAGAAGCTCTTTAGTTTAATTAGATCCCATTTGTCAATTTTGGCTTTTGCTGCTGTTGCTTTTGGTGTTTTAGACATGAAGTCTTTGCCCATGCCTATGTCCTGAATGGTACTACCTAGGTTTTCCTCTAGGATTTTTATGGTATTAGGTCTAACATTTAAGTCTCTAATCCATCTTGAATTAATTTTCGTATAAGGAGTAAGGAAAGGATTCAGTTTCAGCTTTCTACTTATGGCTAGCCAATTTTCCCAGCACCATTTATTAAATAGGGAATCCTTTCCCCATTTCTTGTTTCTCTCAGGTTTGTCAAAGATCAGATGGTTGTAGATGTGTGGTATTATTTCTGAGGACTCTGTTCTGTTCCATTGGTCTATATCTCTGTTTTGGTACCAGTACCATGCTGTTTTGGTTACTGTAGCCTTGTAGTATAGTTTGAAGTCAGGTAGCGTGATGCCTCCAGCTTTGTTCTTTTGACTTAGGATTGTCTTGGAGATGCGGGCTCTTTTTTGGTTCCATATGAACTTTAAAGCAGTTCTTTCCAATTCTGTGAAGAAACTCATTGGTAGCTTGATGGGGATGGCATTGAATCTATAAATTACCTTGGGCAGTATGGCCATTTTCACGATATTGATTCTTCCTATCCATGAGCATGGTATGTTCTTCCATTTGTTTGTGTCCTCTTTTATTTCACTGAGCGGTGGTTTGTAGTTCTCCTTGAAGAGGTCCTTTACATCCCTTGTAAGTTGGATTCCTAGGTATTTTATTCTCTTTGAAGCAATTGTGAATGGAAGTTCATTCATGATTTGGCTCTCTGTTTGTCTGTTACTGGTGTATAAGAATGCTTGTGATTTTTGCACATTAATTTTGTATCCTGAGACTTTGCTGAAGTTGCTTATCAGCTTAAGGAGATTTTGGGCTGAGACAATGGGGTTTTCTAAATATACAATCATGTCATCTGCAAACAGGGACAATTTGACTTCTTCTTTTCCTAACTGAATACCCTTGATTTCTTTCTCTTGCCTGATTGCCCTAGCCAGAACTTCCAACACTATGTTGAATAGGAGTGGTGAGAGAGGGCATCCCTGTCTTGTGCCAGTTTTCAAAGGGAATTTTTCCAGTTTTTGCCCATTCAGTATGATATTGGCTGTGGGTTTGTCATAAATAGCTCTTATTATTTTGAGGTACGTTCCATCAATATCGAATTTATTGAGAGTTTTTTAGCATGAAGGGCTGTTGAATTTTGTCAAAAGCCTTTTCTGCATCTATTGAGATAATCATGTGGTTCTTGTCTTTGGTTCTGTTTATATGCTGGATTATGTTTATTGATTTGCGTATGTTGAACGAGCCTTGCATCCCAGGGATGAAGCCCACTTGATCATGGTGGATAAGCTTTTTGATGTGTTGCTGAATCCGGTTTGCCAGTATTTTATTGAGGATTTTTGCATCGATGTTCATCATGGATATTGGTCTAAAATTCTCTTTTTTTGTTGTGTCTCTGCCAGGCTTTGGTATCAGGATGATGTTGGCCTCATGAAATGAGTTAGGGAGGATTCCCTCTTTTTCTATTGATTGGAATAGTTTCAGAAGGAATGGTACCAACTCCTCCTTGTACCTCTGGTAGAATTCAGCTGTGAATCCATCTGGTCCTGGACTTTTTTTGGTTGGTAGGCTATTAATTATTACCTGATGTAAATGACGAATTGATGGGTGCAGCACACCAACATGGCACAAGTATACATATGTAACAAACCTGCACGTTATGCACATGTACCCTACAACTTAAAGTATAATAATAATAAATAAATTAAAAAAAAAATCTCATTTCAGATTTCCCAAAAAGAGTGGTAACAAACTGCTCCAGGAAAAGAAAGTGTAACTCAATGAGACGAATTCACACATCAGAGGACGGTTTTTCTGAAACCTTCTTTCTAGTTTTCATCTGAGGATATTTCCTTATTCACGATATGCCTCAGTGCACACACAAATATCACTTTGCCGATTACAGGAACACAGTGTTAGCAAACTCCTTCATGAAGAGAAAGGTGTATATATGTGAGGTGAATTCACACATCACAAAGACGATTCTCAAAAAGCTTCTTTTTAGTTTTTATTTGAGAATATTTCCTTTGTTGAAGTAGACTTCAAAGCGACAAAAAAAATCCCTTTTCAGATTCCCCAAAAATAATGGTAACAGAGTACTCCAGGAAAAGAAAGTGTAACTCTGTGAGACGAATTTGCACGACAGAGAACAGTTTCACAGAAACCTTCTCTCTAGTTTTCATCTGAGGGTATTTCCTTTTTCACCATAAGCCTCAAAGCACTCACAAATATCACTTTGCCGATTACAGGAACACAGTGTTAGCAAACTCCTTCATGAAAAGAAAGGTGTAATTCTGTGAGGTGAATTCAAAATCACAAAGAAGATTCTCAGAAAGCTTCCTTCTAGTTTTTACTTGAGGATAGTTACTTTGTCCGCATAGGCTTCAATGCAATAAAAACATCACTTCTCAGGTTCCCCAAAAACAGTGGTAACAGACTGTTCCAGGAAAAGAAAGTGTAACTCTGTGAGGCGAATTCACACAACAGAGAACAGTTTCTCAGAAGTCTTCTTTCTAGTTTTCATCTGAGGATATTTCCTTTTTTACTTTATGCCTCAGTGCACTCCCAATATCACTTTGCAGATTACACAAACACAGTGTTAGCAAACTCCTTCATGAAAAGAAGTGTGTAATTCTGTGTCATGAATTCACATATAATAATGATGTTGCTCAGAAAGCTTCTTTCTCCTTTTTATTTGAGGCTATTTCGTTTGTCAGCATAGGCTTCAATGCGATCCAAAATATCATTTCTTAGATTCCACAAAAACACTGGTAACAGACTGCTCTTTGAAACGAACGTTCAACTCTGCAACATGTACTTACACATCAAAAATCAGTTTTTCAGAAAGCTTCTTTATGGTTTTCATCTGAGGATACTTCCTTTATTACATTATGCCTCTATGCGCTCAAAAATATCCTTTTGCAGATTACAGGAACACAGTGTTAGCAAACTCCTTCATGAAGAGAAAGCTGTAATTCTCTGAGGTGAATTCACACATCACAGAGAAGATAGTCAGAAAGCTTCTTTCTACTTTTTATTTGAGGATATTTCCTTTGTCTGCTTAGGCATCAATGTGATAAAAATAGCACTTCTCAGATTCCCCAAAAACAGTGGTAACAGACTGTTCCATGAAAAGAAAGTGTAATTCTGTGACACGAATTCACATATCAGATAACAGTTTCTCAGAAAACTTCTTTCTGGTTTTCATCACAGGATATTTCCTCCTTCAACTTATGCCTCAAGGCACTCCTAAATATCTCTTTACAGATTACAGGAACACAGTCTTAGCTAACTCTTTCATGAAGAGAAAGGTGTAATTCTGTGACGTGAGTTCACACATCACAAAGAAGTTTCTCAGAACGCTTCTTTCTGGTTTTTATTTGAGGATATGTCCTTTGTCCAGGTAGTCTTCAATGCGATAAAACATATCACTTATCAGATTCCACAAAAACAGTGGTAACTGACTGCTCCATGAAAAGAAAATGTAACTCTGTGAGACGAATTCATACAACAGAGAACAGTTTCTCAGAAACCTACTTTCTAGTTTTCATTTGAGGATATTTCCTTTTTCACCATGTGCCTCAGTACACTACCAAATATCACTTTGAGATTACAGGAACACAATGTTAGCAAATTCCTTTCCTTCATGAAGGGAAAGGTGTAATTCTGTAAGATGAATTCACATATCAAAAGTCAGTTTCTCAGTAGGCTTCTTTCTGGTTTTCATATGAGGATATTTCCTTTTCTACCTTATGCCACTATGCGCTCCCGAATATTCTTTTGCAGATTGCACGAGTGGTAACAAACTGTTTAATGAAGAGGAAGGTGTATTTCATTCTGATGAATTCACACATCACAGAAAAGTTTCCCAGAAAGCATTTTTCTAACTTTCATTTCAGGATATTTCCTTTGTCTTCTTAGGCTTCAATGCAATAAAAAATATCCCTTTTCAGATTCCCCAAAAAGAGTGGTAACAGACTGCTTCAGGAAAAGAAAGTGTAACTCTGTGAGACGAATTCACACATCAGCGAACAGATTCGCAGAAACCTTCTCTATAGTTTTCATCTGAGGATATTTCCTTTTCCACCATATGCCTCAATGCACTTCCAAATATCACTTTGCAGATTACACGAACACTTTGTTAGCAAACTCATTCATGAAGAGAAAGGTGTAACTCTGTGAGGTGAATTCACATATCACAAAGAAGTTTCTCAGAAACCTTCTTTCTAGTTTTTATTTGAGGATATGTCCCTTGTCCGTGTTGGCTTCAATGTGATTAAAAATATAACTTCTCAGGTTCCCCAAAAACAGTGGTGAAAGACTACCCCAATGAAAGAAAGTGTAACTCTGTGAGTTGAATTTGCGCATCAGAGAACAGTTTCTCAGAAACCTTCTTTCTAGTTTTCATTTGAGGATATTTCCTTTTTCACCATATGCCTCAGTGCACTCCCAAATATCACTTTGAAGATTAAACGAACACAGTGTTAGCAAACTCCTTCATGAAGCGAAAAGTGTAATTCTTGGGTTGAATTCAAACATCACAAAGAAGTTTCCCAGAAAGCTTCTTTCTAGTTTTTATTTGAAGATATTTCCTTTGTTCAAGTAGGCTTCAATGTGATCCAAAATATCACTTCTCAGATTTCCCAAAAACAGTGTTAACAGACTGTTCCATGAAGAAACTGTAACTCTCTGAGACGAATTCACACATCAGAGAACAGTTTTTCAGAAACCTTCTTTCTAGTTTTCATCTGAGGATATTTCCTTTTTCACCATATGCCTCAGTGCACTCCCAAATATCACTTTGCAGATTACAGGAACACAGTGTTAGCAAAATCTTTCATGAAGAGAAAGGTGTAATTCTGTGAAGTGATTTCACACATAATAAAGATGTTTCTCAGAAAGCTTCTTTCTCGTTTTTATTTGAGGATATTTCCTTTGTCAGCATAGGCTTCAATGCGACCCAAAATATCATTTCTGAGATTCCCCAGAAACACTGGTAACACTCTGCTCCATGAAACGAATGTTTAACTCTGCGAGATGAATTCACACATCAGAAATCAGATTCTCAGAAAGCTTCGTTCTGGTTTTTATCTGAGGATATTTCCTTTTTTACCTTATGCCCTAGGGCTCCCAAATATGCTTTTCCAGATTCCACCAAAACAGTGTTAGCAAACTGTTTCATGAAGAGAAAAGTGTATTTCATTGGGATTAATTCACACATCATAGAGAAGTTTCCCACAGAGCTTTTTTCTATCTTTCATTTGAGGAAACTTCTTTTGTCTTCTTAGGCATGAATGCGATAAAAAATGTCCCGTCTCAGATTCCCCAAAAAGAGTAGTAACAGACTGCTCCAGAAAAAAAAAAACTGTAACTCTATGAGACGAATTCACACATCAGAGGACTGTTTCTCTGGAACTTTCTTTCTAGTTTTCATCTGAGGATATTTTCTTTTTCACCCTATGCCTCAGAGCACTATCAAATATCACTTTGCAGATTACACGATCACAGTGTTAGCGAACTCCTGCATGAAGAGAAAGGTGTAATTCTGTGAGTTAAATTCACACATCACAAAGAAGTTCCTCAGAAAGATTCTTTCTAGTTTTTATTTGAGGTTATTTCCTGTGTTCAAGTAGGCTTGAATGCGATAAAAATGATCATTTCTTAGGTTTCCCGAAAACAGTGGTAACAGACGGCTCCCTGAAAGGAAAGTGTAACTCTATGAGTCGAATTCACTGATCACAGAACAGTTTCTCAGAAACCTTTTTTCTACTTTTATCTGAGGATATTTCAGTTTTCACCAAAGGACTTAGTGCACTCCCATATATCACTTTGCAGATTACATGAACACAATGTTAGCAAACTCCTTCAGGAAGAGAAAGGTGTAATTCTTGGAGGTGAATTCACACATCACAAAAAAGTTTCTCAGAAAGCTTCTTTCCAGTTTTTATTTGAGGATATTTCCTGTGTCCACGTAGGCTTCAAGGTGATAAAAATTATCACTTCTCAGGTTCCCCAGAAACAGTGGTAACAGACTGCCCCAGGAAAAGAAAGTGTAACTCTGTGAGACGAATTCACACATCAGGGAACTGTTTCTCAGAAACCTTCTTTCTAGTTTTCATCAGAGGATATTTCCTTTTTCACTGTGTGCCTCAGTGCGTATCCAAGTATCACTTTGCAGATTGCAGGAACACAGTGTTAGCAAACTCTTTCATGAAGAGAAAGGTGTAATTCTGTGAGGTGTATTCACACATCACAAAGAAGTTTCTCAGAAGGCATCTTTCTATTTTTTATTTGAGGGTATGTCCTTTGTCCACATGGGCTTCAATACCATAAAAAATATCACTGCTCAGATTTCCCAAAAACAGTGCCAACAGACTGCTCCTGGAAAAGAAAGTGTAACTCTGTGAAACGAATTCACACATCAGAGAACAGTTTCTCAGAAAACTTCTTTCTAGTTTTCATTTGAGAATATTTCCTTTTTCACCATATGCCTCAGTGCACTCCAAATATCACTTTGAAGATTAAACGAGCACAGTGTTAGCAAACAGTGGAAACAGACTGCTCCATGAAAAGAAAGTGTAACTCTGTGAGAATAATTCACACATCAGAGAACAGTTTCTAAGAAACCTTCTTTCTACTTTACATCTGATGATATTTCCTTCTTCACCGTATGCCTCAGTGCACTCCCAAATATCATTTTTCAGATTACAGGAACACAGTGTTAGCAAACTCCTTCATGAAGAGAAAGGTGAAATACTGTGAGGTGAATTCACACATCACAAAGAAGTTTCTCAGAAAGATTCTTTCTATTTTTTACTTCAGGATGATTCCTTTGTCCTCATAGGCTACAATGCGATAAAAATATCACTTCTCAGGTTCCCCAAAAACACTGGTAACAGACTGCTCCATGAAATAAATGTTTAACTCTGTGAGATGAATTCACACATCAGAAATCAGTTTCTCAGAAAGCTTCTTTCTGGTTTTCATCAGAGGCTATTTCCTTTTTTACCTTATGCCTCTATGCGCTCCCAAGTATCCTTTTGCAGATTCAACGACAACAGTGGTAGCAAACTCTTTCATGCAGACGAAGGTGTATTTCATTGGGATGAAATCACACATCACAGAGAAGTTTCCCAGAAAGCTTTTTTCTAACTTTCATTTGAGGATACTTCCTTTGTCCTCTTTGTCTTCAATGTGATAAAAAAAATATCCCTTTTCAGATTCCCAAAAAAGAGTGGTAACAGACTGCTCCAGGAAAAAAAAGTGTAACTCTGTAAGACGAATAAACACATCAGAGAACAGTTTCTCAGAAACCTTCTTTCTAGTTTTCACCTGAGGATACTTTTTTCACCGTATACCTCAGTGCACTCCCAAATATGACTTTGCAGATTACAGGAACACAGTGTTAGTAAACTCCTTCATGAAGAGAAAGGTATAATTCTGGATGGTGAATTCAAACATCACAAAGAAGTTTCTCAGAAAGCTTCATCCTAGTTTTTACTTGAGGATAGTTACTTTGTCCGCATAGGCTTCAATGCAATAAAAATATCACTTCTCAGCGTCCCAAAAAAACAGTGTAACAGAATGCTCCAGGAAAAGAAAGTGTAACTCTGTGAGATGAATTCACACATCAGAGAACATTTTTTCAGAAACCTTCTTTCTAGTTTTCATTTGAGAATATTTCATTTTTCACCATATGTCTCAGTGCACTCCAAAATATCATCATGCAGATTACAGGAACACAGTGTTAGCAAACTCTTTTATGAAGAGAAAGGTGTAATTCTGTGAGGTGAATTCACACAAAATAAAGATGTTTCTCAGAAAGCTTCTTTCTCGTCTTTATTTGAAGATATTTCCTTTGTCCCCATAGGCTTCAAAGCAAAGAAAAAATCACTTCTCAGATTCCCCAAAAGAGTGGTAACAGTCTGCTCCATGAAAAGAGAGTGTAACTCTGTGAGTCGAATTCACACATCAGAGAACAGTTTCTCAGAACACTTTTTTTAGTTTTCATTTGAGGATATTTCCTTTTTCACCATATGCCTCAGTGCATTCCCAAATATCACTTTGCAGATTACAGGAACACAGTGTTAGCAAACTCCTTCATGAAGAGAAAGGTGTAATTCTGTGAGGTGAATCCGCATATAATAAAGATGTTTCTCAGAAATCTTCTTTCTCGTCTTTATTTGAGAATATTTCCTTTGTCAGCATAGAATTCAATGCTATGCAAAATATCATTTCTGAGATTCCCAAAAACACTGGTAGCAGACTGCTGCATGGAAGGAATGTTTAGCTCTGTGAGATGAATTCACACATCAGAAATCAGTTTCTCAGAAAATTTTTTCTAGTTTTCATCTGAGGATATTTCCTTTTTTACCTTATGCCTCTATGCGCAGCCAAATATCCTTTTGTAGATTCCACGAAAATAGTGGTAGCAAACTGATCCATGAAGAGGAAGGTGTATTTCACTGGGATGAATTCACACACCACAGAGAAGTTTCCCTGAAAGTTTTCTTCTAACTTTCATTTGAGGATATTTCCTTTGTCTTCTTAGGCATCAATGCGATAAAAAATATCCCTTTTCAGATTCCGCTAAAAGAGTGGTAACTGACTGCTGCAGGAAAATAAAATGTAACTCTGTGATACAAAATCACACATCAGAGAACAGATTATCAGAAACCTTCTTTTTTGTTTTCATCTGATGATATTTCCTTTTTCACCATATGCCTCAAGGTACTCCCAAATATCACTTTGCAGATTATAGGAACACGGTGTTAGCAAACTCTTTCATGAAGAGAAAGGTGTAGTTATGTGCGGTAAATTCACACATCACAAAGAAGTTTCTGAGAAAGCTTCTTTCCAGTTTTTATTTCAGGATAAGTCCTTCATCCGCGTACGCTTCTATGTGATAAAAAATATCACTTCTCAGATTCCCCAAAAAGACTGGTAACAGACTGCTCCAGGAAAAGAAAGTGTAACTCTGTGAGATGAATTCACACATCAGAGAACACATTCTCAGAAAACTTCTTTCTAGTTTTCATCTGAGGATATTTCCTTTTTCACCATATACCTCAGTGCACTCCCAAATATCACTTTGCAGATTACACAAACACAGTGTTAGCAAACTCCTTCATGAAAAGAAAGGTGTAATTCTGTGAGGTGAATTCACACATCACAAAGCAGTTTCTCAGAAAGCTTCATTCTAGTTTTTATTTGAGGATATTTCCTTTGTCCGCTAATGCTTGAATGCGATAAAAATATCACTTCTCAGATTCCCCAAAAACAGTGATAACAGACCTCTTCAGGAAAAGAAATTATAACTGTGTGAGATGAATTCACGCATCATTGAACGGTTTCTCAGAAATCTACTTTCTACTTTTCATCTGAGGATATTTCCTTTTCCACCATATGCGTCAGGGCACTCCCAAATATCACTTTGCAGATTACAGAACCACAGTGTTAACAAACTTCTTCATGAAGAGAAAGGTGTAATTTTGTGAGGTGAATTCACACATCACAAAGAAGTTTCTCAGAAAGCTTCTTTCTAGTTTTTATTTGAGAATACTTCCTTTGTCTGCATAGGATTCAAAGCGAAAAAATATCTCTTCTCAGGTTCCTCAAAAACAGTGGTAGCAGACTGCTCCATGAAAGTAAAGTGCAACTCTGTGAGACGAATTCACACATCAGAGAACAGTTTCTCAGAGACCTTCTTTCTAGTTTTCATCTGAAGATATTTCCTTTTTTACCTTATGCGTCTATGTGCTCCCAAATATCCTTTTGCAGATTCCACGAAATCAGTGGTAGCAAACTGTTTCATGAAGAGGAAGATGTATTTCATTGGGATGGATTCACACAGCACAGAGAAGTTTCCCAGAAAGCTTTTTTCTAACTTTCATTTAAGCATATTTCCTTTGTCTTCTTAGGCTTCAATGTGATAAAAAAAAATCCTTTTTCAGATTTCTCAAAAAGAATGGTAACAGACTGCTGCAGGAAAAGAAAGTGTAACTCTGTGAGACGAATTCACACATCAGAGAACAGTTTCTCAGAAACCTTCTATCTAGTTTTCATCTTAGGGTATTTCCTTTTTCACTATATGCAGCAGTGCGTTCCCAAATATCACTTTGAGGATTACATCAACACAGTGTTAGAAAACTCCTACATGAAGCGGAAGGTGTAATTCTGGAAGGTGAATTCACATAACACCGAGAAGTTTCTCAGATAGCTTCTTTCTAGTTTTTATTTGAGGATATTTCCTTTGTTCAAACATCCTCAATTAAAAACGTGAAAGAAGCTTTCTGCGAAACTGCTCTGTGATGTATGAATTCATTTCACAGAGTTGCTCCACTCTTTGATGAAGGAGTTTGCTAGCGCTGTTTTTGTGGAATCTCAAAAATGATATTTTGAATGTCGTTGAATCCCATGGTGAAAAATGATATATCCTCAGACAAAAATTGCAGAGAGGTCTTCTCAGAAACTACTTTGTTGTGGGTGAATTCAGCTCACAGAGTGACATCATTGTTTTCAGTGAGAAGCTTGCTAACAGTGTTTTCGCAGAATGTGCAATGAGACACACGGGGGCGCTTTGAGACCACAAAGAGCCTCAGCTGAAAAAAGAAAGCTTTCTGAGAACAGTTTGCTAGCACTCTTTTTGTGGCATCTGAGAAGTGATATTTTGGATCGCTATGATGACTCCTCAGACAGAGGAAATATCCTCAGATGAAAACCCGAAAGAAGCTTTCTGAGAAACTGCTTTGTGATGTGTGACTTCACCTCACAGAGTTAAACTTTTCTTTTCATGAAGCAGTTGGCTAACACTGTTTTCGTGGAATTTGCAAAGTGATATTTGGGAGCGCATTGAGGGCTATGGTGAAAAAGGATATAACCGCAGGTGAAAACCTTAAAGAAGCGTTCTGAGAAACTGCCTTGTGATGTGTGAATGCAATTCATGGATTTACATTGTTCTATTCATTGATCAGTTTGCTAACACTGTTTTCTTGAAATCTACAATGGGCTAGTTTTTAGCGCCATGAAGCTTATGGGGATAAAGGAAATATCCTCTGATAAAAACTAGACAGAAGCTTTCTGAGAAACTTCTTTGTGATGTGTTAATTCATCTCACACAAATACACGTTTCTTTCCAGGAAGCAGTTTCCTAACACCGTTTTCGTGGAATCTGCAAAGTGATATTTGGGAGCACATTGAGGCCTATGGTGAAACAGGAAATATCCTTAGATGAAAACTAGAAGGAAGCTTTCTGAGAAAGCGTTTTATGATGTGTGAGTTCATTTTAGAGAGTTATACTTTCACATCATGGAGCAGTCTATTACGACTGTCTTTGGGGAATGTGAGAAGGGATATATTGGATCGCATTGAGGCCTCTGCTGAGAAAGGAAATATCCTCAATTAAATACGTGAAAGAAGCTTTATGAGAAACTTCTGTGTGATGTGTCAATTCATCTGAGAGAGTTACACCTTAGTCTTCATGGAACAGTTTGCTAACACTCTCGTGGAAACTGCAATGTGATATTTGGGAGCACATTGAGGCCTGTGGTGAAAAAGGAAATATCCTCAGATGAAAACTGGAAAGAAGTGTTCTGAGAAACTGCATTGTGATGTGTAAATGCTACTCACAGACTTACACTGTTCTTTTCATTCATCAGTTTTCCAACAGTGTTTTCTTGAAATCTGCAATGGAATGTTTCTTAGTGCCATGAAGCTTACGGTGACAAAGGAAATATCCTCCAATAAAAACGAGAAAGAAGCTTTCTAAAAATCTGCTTTGTGATGTGTGAATTCATCTCACAGAGTTACACATGTATTTCGTGGAGCCGTATGCTAGCACTCTTTTTGTGGCATCTGAGAAGTGATATTTTGGATCGCTATGATGACTCCTCAGACGACAGAAATGTCCTCAGATGAAAACTGGAAAGAAACTTTCTGAGAAACTTCTTTGTGGTGTGTGAATTCACCTCACAGAGTTACACCTTTCTTTTCATGAAGCAGTTTGCTAACACTGTTTTCGTGGAATCTGCAAAGTGTTATTTCGGAGCACATTGAGGGCTATGGTGAAAAAGGATATATCCTCATATGAAAACTTTAAAGAAGTGTTCTGAGTAACTGCATTGTGATGTGTGAATGCAACTCACAGAGTTACATGTTCTATTCATTGATCAGTTTGCTACGACTGTTTTCTTGACATCTACAATGGGATATTTCTTAGCGCCATGAAGCTGACAGTGACAAACCAAATATCTTCCCAAAAAAACTAGACAGAAATTTTCTGAAAACTTTTGTAATGTGTGAATTCATTTCACAGGTTTACGCATTTTTTCCATGAAGCAGTTTCTTAACACCGTTTTCGTGGAATGTGCAAAGTGATATTTGGGTGCGCATTGAGGCCTGTGATGAAAAAAGAAGTATCCTCAGATGAAAACTGGAAAGAAGCGTTCTGAGAAACTGCCTTGTGATGTGTGAATGCGACTCACAGAGTTACACTTTTCTTTTCATTGATCAGTTTGCCAACAATGTTTACTTGAAATCTGCAATGGGATATTTCTTAGCGCCATGAAGCTTACGGTGACAAAGCAAATATCCTCCAATAAAAACGAGAAAGAAGCTTTCTGGGAAACTGCTTTGTGATGTGTGAATTCATCTCACAGAGTTACACATGTATGTCGGGCAACCATTTGCTAGCACTCTTTTTAGGCAAGTGAGATACGATATTGTGGTTCACCATGAAGACTCCTCGGATGAAGGAAATGTCCTCACATAAAAACGAGAAAGAAGCTTTCTGAGACACTTATTTGTGATGTGTGACTTCATCTCACAGAGTTACACCTTTCTCTTCATGAAGCAATTTGATAACATAGTTTTCGTGGAAACAACAAGGTGATATTTGGGAGCACATTGAGGCCTGTGGTGAAAAAGGAAATATCCTCAGATGAAAACTAGAAAGAAGGTTTCTGAGAAATTGCTATCTGATGTGTGAATTCATCTCACAGGGATACACTTTACTTTCATAGAGCATTCTGTTACCACTCTTTTTGTTGAGTCTGGGAAGGGAGATTTAAGTTGTCAATGAAGATTACATGGACCAAGAAAATATCCTCAATTAAAAACGTGAAGGAAACTTTCTGCGAAACTGCTCTGTGATGTGTGAATTCATCTCACAGAGTTACACATGTACATTGTTAAGCCATTTGCTAGCTCTGTTTTTGTGGGGTCTCAGAAGTGATATTTTGGATCGCTATGATGACTCCACAGACAGAGGAAATATCCTCAGATGAAAACCCAAAAGAAGCTTTCTGAGAAACTGCTTTGTGATGTGTGAATTTATCTCACAAATTAATACTTTCTCTTCATGAAGCAGTTTGCTAACACTGTTTTTGTGGAATCTGCAAAGTGATATTTGGGAGCACATTGAGGGCTACGGTTAAAAAGGATATATCCCCAGATGAAAACTTTAAAGAAGCGTTCTGAGAAACTGCATTGTGATGTGTGAACGCAACTCACAGACTTACAGTGTTCTATTCATTGATCAGTTAGCTACCACTGTTTTCTTGAAATCTACAATGGGATATTTCTTAGCACCATGAAGATTGTGGTGACTAAGGAAATATCCTCCGATAAAAACTAGACAGAAGCTTTCTGAGAAACTTCTTTGTGATGTGTTAATTCATCTCACAGGTTTACAAGTTTCTCTCCATGAAACATTTTCCTAACACTGTTTTCGTGGAATCTGCAAAGTGATATTTGGGAGTGCATTGAGGGCTATGGTGAAAAAGGATATATCCTCAGATGAAAACTTTAAAGAAGTGTTCTGAGAAACTGCATTGTGATGTGTGAATGCAACTCACATGGTTACATTGTTCTTTTCATTGATCAGTTTGCTAACACTGTTTTCTTGAAATCTGCAGTGGTGTATTTCTTAGCGCCATGAAACCTAAGATGACAAAGCAAATATCCTCCTAGAAAAACGAGACAGAAGCTTTTTGAGAAACTGCTTTGTGATGTCTGAATTCATCTCACAGATATACACTTTCCTTTCATGGAGCATTCTGATATTCTTTTTGTTGAGTCTGGGAGGGATATTTAGGTTCGCTATGAAGACTATACAGACAAAGGAAATATCCTCAATTAAACACTTCAAACAAGTTTTCTGCAAAACTGCTCTGTGTAGTGTGAATTCATTTCACAGTGACAACATTCTTTCATGGAGGATTTTGCTAGCACTGATTTTGTGGAATCTCAGTAGTGATATCTTGAATATTGTTGAATTACAGGGTGGAAAAAGAAATACCCTCAGATGAAAACTGCAGAGAAGCCTTCTGAGAAACTGCTCTGTTGTAGGTGAATTCAGCTCACAGAGTTACAGCCCTGTTTTAATTGAGAGGCTTGCTAACCGTGATTTCCAAGAATCTGCAGTGAGACACACGTGGGCACTTTGAGACCAGAAATAAACTCAGATGAAAAAGGAAAGAAACTTTCAGAGAAAGTGCTTTGTGATGTGTGAATTGAAGTCACAGATATACACCTGTCTTTCGTTGAGTTGTTTGATAGCCCTGTTTTTGTGGAATCTGAGAACGGATATTTCAGATCTCTTTGAATACTCTACGGACAAAGGAAATATCCTCAGACAAAAACAAGAAAGATGCTTTGTGAGAAACTGCTTTATGATGTGTGAATTCATCTCACAGAGTTACACCATTCTTTCATGGAGGAGTTTGTTAGCACTTTTTCTGTGGAATCTAAGAGGTGATATTTTGGATCATTGAATCCCAAGGTGAGAAATGAACTATCCTCAGATAAAAGGTGGATAGAAGCCTTCTCAGAGACTGTTTTGTGGTGTGTGAATTCATCTCACAGAGCTACACGTTTGTCTTCATGAAGCAGTTTGCTAACACTGTTTTGTGGAATCCGCATACTGATATTTGGGAGTGCACTGTGATGTTTGGTGAAAAACGAAATATTCTCAGATAAAAACTGGAAAGAAGCATTCTGAGAAACAACATCATGACATGTGAATGCAAGTCATAGAGTTACAGATTTCTTTTCATTGATCAGCTTGCTAACACTGTTTTCTTGAAATCTGCAATGGGATATTTTTCAGCGCCATGAAGTTTATGGTGACAAGGGAAATATCCTCAGATAAAAACTCGAAAGAAGCTTTCTGAGAAACTGCTTTGTGGTGTGCGTATTCGTCTCACAGAATTACACCATTCCAGCCGGGCGTGGTGGTTCAAGCCTGTAATCCCAGCACTTTGGGAGGCCGAGATGGGTGGATCATGAGGTCAGGAGATCGAGACCATCCTGGCTGACATGGTGAAACCCCATCTCTACTAAAAAATACAAAAACTTAGCCAGGCGAGGTGGTGGGCACCTGTAGTCCCAGCTACTCAGGAGGCTGAGGCAGGAGAATGGCGTAAACCCGGGAGGCGGAGCTTGCAGTGAGCTGAGATCCGGCCACTGCACTCCAGCCTGGGCGACAGAGCGAGACTCCATCTCAAAAAAAAAAAAAGAATTACACCATTCCCTCCATGAAGCAGTTTGCTAACACCATTTTCGTGGAATCGGCCAAGTTGTATTTGGGGGCACATTGAGTCCTACGGTGAAAAAGGAAATACCTCAGATAAAAACTAGAAAGAAGCTTTCTGAGAAACTACTTTGTGATGTGTGAATTCATCTCACAGAGTTACACCTTTCTCTTCATGAAACAGTTTGCTAACACTGTTTTCGTGGAATCTGCGAAGCAATATTTGGGAGGGCTTTGAGGCCTGTGGTGAAAAAGGAAATATCCTCAGATAAAAACCAGAAAGAAACTTTCTGAGAAACTGCTTTTTGATGTGCGAATTCTTCTCGCAGAGTTATGCTTTTGTTTCATGGAGCAGTCTGTTACCACTGTTTCTGGAGAATTTGTGAAGTGATATTTTGGATTGCATTGAAACCTATGTTGACAAAGGGAATACCCTCAGATAAAAACTAGAAAGAAGCTTTCTGAGAAACTTCTTTGTGACGTGAGAATTCGTCTCACACAGTTACAGCTTTCCCTCAATGAGTCAGTTTGCTAACACGGTTTACATGAATCCGTAAAGTGATATTTGGGAATGCATTGAGGCCTGTGGTGAAAAATGAAATATACTCAGATAAACCTAGAAATAAGATTTCTGAGAGACTTCTTTATGACGTGTGTATTCATCTAACAGAGTTACACCTTTCTCTCAATGAAGCAGTTTGCTATCGTGTTTTCATGGAATCTGTAAAGTCATATTTGGGAGCGCTTTGAGGGCTATGGTGAAAAAGGAAATAGCCTCAGGTAAAAACAAGAAAGACACTTTCTGAGAAACTGCTTTCTGATATCTGAATTCATCACTCATAGTTACACTTTCATTTCTTTGAGCAGTCTCTTACCATTGTTTTTGGGGAACTTGAAAGGGATATTTTGGATCGCATTGCAGCCTACGCTGACTAAGGAAGTATCTTCAGATAAAAACGAGAAAGAAGCATTCTGAGAAACGGATTTATGATGTGTGACTGCAACTCAGAGAGTTACACCTTTCTTTTCATTGATCAGTTTGCTAACACTGTGTTCTTGAAATCTGCAATGGGATATTTCTTAGTGCATTGAAGCTTACGGTGACAAAGGAAATCTCCTCAGATAAAAACGAGAAAGAAGTTTTCTGAGAAACTGCTTTGTGATGTGACAATGTATCTCCTAGAGTTACACCTGTGTTTTGAGGAGCCGTTTGCTAGCACTGTTTTTGTGGAATCTGAGAAGTGATAATTTGGATTGCTATGAAGACTCTAGGGAGAAAGGAAATATTCTCAGACAAAAACCAGAATGAAGCTTTCTGAGAAACTGGTTTGTGATGTGTGAATTTATTTCACAGTGACACCACTCTTTCATGGAGGAGTTTGCTAGCACTTTTTCTGTGGAATCTCAGAGGTGATATTTTGGATATCATTGAATCGCATGGTGAACAATGAGATATCCTCAGAAAAAAGCTGGAGAGAAGCCTTATTAGAGACTGCTTTGTGCTGTGTGAATTCATCTCACAGAGCTACATCTTTGTCTTCATGAAACAGTGTGCTACCACTGTTTTTTTGGAATCCGCATAGTGATATTTGGGAGCGAGTTGAGGTCCACGGTGAAAAAGGAAATATTCTCAGATAAAAAGTGGAGAGAAGCCTTCTGAGAAACTGCATTGTGATGTGTGAATGCAAGTCACATAGTTACACATTTCTTTTCATTGATCAACTTACTAACACTGTTTTCTTGAAATCTGCAATGGGATATTTCTCAGCGCCATGAAGCTTATGGTGGCAAACTAAATATTCTCAGATAAAAACTAGAAAGAAACTTTCTGAGAAACTGCTTTGTGGTGTATGTATTCATCTTGCAGAGTTACACCTTTCCCTCAATGAAGCAGTTTGCTAACACCGTTTTCATGGAATCGGCCAAGTTGTATTTGGGAGCGCATTGAGTCCTATGGTGAAAAAGGAAATACCTCAGATAAAAACTAGATAGAAGCTTTCTGAGAAACTACTTTGTGATGTGTGAATTCATCTCACAGAGCTAAACGTTTCTCTTCATGAAGCAGTTTGCTAACACAGTTTTCCTGGAATCCATAAAGTGATATTTGGGAACACATTGAGGCCTATGGTTAAAAAGGAAATATCCTCAGATAAAAACTAGAAAGACGTTTTCTAAGAAACTGCTCTCTGATATCTGAATTCATCTCACAGAGTTACACTTTCGTTTCATGGAGCAGTCTCTTACCATTTTTGGGGGGAATCTGAAAAGGATATTTTGGATCGCATTGAAGCCTACAATGACAAAGGAAATATCCTCAAATAGAAACGAGAAAGAAGCTTTCATAGAAACTTCTTTGTGAGGTGTGAATTCATCTAACAGAGTTACACATTTCTCTTCCTGAAGCAGTTTGCTAAGACTGACTTCGTGGAATCTGGAAAGTGATATTTGGGAGGGCTTTGAGGCCTATGTTGAAAGAGGAAATATCCTCAGATAAAAACCAGAAAGAAGCTTTCTGAGAAACTGCTTTTTGATGTGTGAATTCTTCTCACGGGATTACACTTTCATTTCATGGAGCTGTCTGCTATCACTATTTCTGAGCAATTTGTGAAGCAATATTTTGGATCGCTTTGAAACCTATGTTGACAAAGGAAATCTCCTCAGATAAAAACTAGAAATAAGCTTTCTGAGAAACTTCTTTGCAAGGTGTGAATTCATCTCACACAGTTACACCTTTCTCTCAATGAGGCAGTTTGCTAACACAGTTTTCATGGAATGCGTAAAGTGATATTTGGGAACGCATTGAGGCCTCTGGTGAAAAAGGAAATATCCTCAGATAAAACTAGAAAGAAGCTTTCTGAGAAGCTTCTTTGTGATGTGTGAATTCATCTCACAGGGTTACACCTTTCTCTCAATGAAGCTGTTTGCTAACATGTTTTCTTGGAATCTGGAAAGTGATATTTCGGAGTGCATTGACGGCTATAGTGAAAAAGGAAATATCCTCAGATAAAAACTAGAAAGACGCTTTCTGAGAAACTGCTTTCTAATAACTGAATTCATCTCACAGAGTTACACTTTCGTTTCATGGAGCAGTCTCTTACCATTGTCTATGGGGAATCTGAAAGGGATTTTGTGGGTCGCATTATAGCCTACGCTGACTAAGGAAGTATCTTCAAATAAAAACAAGAAAGAAGTGTTCTGAGAAACTGCATTGTGATGTGTGACTGCAACTCAGAGAGCTACACCTTTCTTTTCATTGATCAGTTTGCTAACACTGTGTTCTTGAAATCTGCAATGGGATATTTCATAGCGCAATGAAGCTTACGGTGACAAAGGAAATCTCCTCGGATAAAAACGAGAAAGAAGCTTTCTCAGAAACTGCTTTGTGATATGACAATGCATGTTTAGAGGAGCCCTTTGCTTGCACTGTTTTTGTGGAATCTGAGAAGTGACAATTTGGATCACTATGAAGACTCTATGGACAAAGGAAATATCCTCCGATAAAAACCAGAATGAATCTTTCTGAGAAACTGGTTTGAGATATGTGAATTCATTTCACTGTGAAACCACTCTTTCATGGAGGAGTTTGCTAGCACTGATTTTATGGAATCTCAGAAGTGATATCTTGGATATTGTTGAATCCCAGGGTGGAAAAGGAAATATCCTCAGATAAAAACTGCAGAGAAGCCTTCTGAGAAACTGCTTTGCTGTAGGTGAATTCAGCACACAGTTACAGCCCTGTTTTCATTGAGAAGCTTGCTAACAGTGTTTTCACAGTATCTGCAATAAGACACACAGGGGCGCTTGGAGACCAGAAATAAACTCAGACTTAAAAGGAAAGAAGCTTTCTGAGAAACTGCTTTGTGTTGTGTGAATTCAACTCACAGAGTCACAGTTGTCTTTTGTGGAGCTGTTTGATAGCCCTGTTTTTGTGGAGTCTGAGAACTGATATTTCGGATCGCTTTGAAGACTCCACAAAAACAGTGCTAGCAAACGGCTCCTAGAAACACAGGTGTAACTCCAAGAGATGCATTGTCACATCACAATGTGGTTTCTCAAGAAGTTTCTTTCTCATTTTTATTGGAGGAGATTTCCTTTGTCACCGTAAGCTTCATTGCACTACGAAATATCCCATTGCAGATTTCAAGAACACAGTGTTAGCAAACTGATCAATGAAATGAAAGGTGTAACTCTCTGAGTTGCAGTCACACATCACAATGCAGTTTCTCAGAATGCTTCTTTCTCGTTTTTATTTGAAGATACTTCCTTAGTCAGCATAGACTTCAGTGCAATCGAAAATGTCCCTTTCAGATTTCTTGAAGACAATGGTAGGAGACTGCTCCATGAAACGACAGTGTAACTCTGTGAGATTAATTCAGATATCAGAAAGCAGTTTCTCAGAAAGTGTCTTTCTAGTTTTTATCTGAGTTTATTTCCTTTTTCACCATGGCCCTCAATGCGCTCCCAAATGTCACTTTCCGGATTCCACGAAAACATGTGAGCAAACTGCTTCATTGAGAGAAAAGTGTAACTCTGTGAAATGAATTCACACGTCACAAAGAAGTTTCTCAGAAAACTTCTTTCTACGTTTATCTGAGGATACTGCCTTTTTCACCATGGGCCTCAATGCGTTCCCAAATATCACTTTACGGATTCCATGAAAACTCTGTTAGCAAACTGCCTCATTGAGAGAATGGTGTAATTCTGTGAGATGAATTCACACGTCACAAAAAAATTTCTCAGAAAGCTTATTTCTAGTTTTTATCTGAGGGTATTCCCTTTGTCAACATATGTCTCAATGCAATGCAAATTATGGCTTCATAAATTCCCCAGAAACAGTGGTAACAGACTGCTCCATGAAACCAAAACTCTGTGAGAAGAATTTGCACATCAAAAAGCAGTTTCTCAGAAAGCTTCTATCTGGTTTTTATCTGAGGATATTTCCTTTTTCAACATAGGCCTCAAGCCCTCCCAAATATTGCTTTGCAGATTCAATGAAATCAGTCTTAGCACACTGCTTCCTGAAGAGAAATGTGTAACTCTGTTGGATGAATTCACACGTCACAAAAAAGTTTCTCATAAAGATTCTTTCTAGTTTTTATTTGAGGATATTTCCTTTGTCAGCGTAGGCTGCAATGCGATCCAATGTATCCCTTCTCAGATTCCCCAAAAACGGTGGTAGCAGACTGCCCCATGGAGTGAAATTTTAACTCTGTGAGATAAATTCATTCTTCATAAAGCAATTTCTCAGAAAGCATCTTTCTAGTTTTCATCTGAGGATATTCTCTTTTTCATCATAGGCCTCAATGCATTCCCGAATATCACTTTACAGATTCCACGAAAACTGTGTTAGCAAACTGCTTCATGAAGAGAAAGGTTTATCTCTGTGAGATAAATTCACACATCAAAAAGCAGTTTCTCAGAAAGCTTCTTTCTCGTTTTTATCAGATGATATTTCCTTTGTCACCATAACCTTCATGGCGCTGAGAAATATCCCATGGCAGATTTCAAGAAAATAGTGTTAGCAAGCTGACCAATGAAAAGAAATTTGTAATTCTGTGACTTGTATTCACACATCACAATGCAGTTTCTCAGAACGCTTCTTTCCAGTTTTTATCTGAGGATATTTCCTTTTTCACCGTAGACCTCAATGCACTCCCAAATATCTCTTTGCAGATTCCACAAAAACAGTGTTAGCAAACTGTTTCAATGAGAGAAAGGTGTAACTCTGTGAGACGCATTCACACAACACAAAGAAGTTTCTCAGAAAGATTCTTTCGAGTTTTTATATGCGGAAATTCCTTTGTCAACAAATGTTTCAATGCGATCCAAAATATTGCATCACAAATTCCCCAAAACTGGGGTAACAGACTGCTCCATGAAGTGAAATTTTAACTCTCTGAGATGAATTCACACATCATAAAGCAGTTTCTCAAAAAGCTTCTTTCAAATTTTCATCTGAGGATATTTCCTTTTTCACCATAGCTCTCAATGTTCTCCGAAATATCACTTACCAGTTTCCACGAAAAAAGTGTTAGCAAACTGTTTCATTGAGAGAAAGGTGTAACTCTGTGAGATGAATTCACACATTACAAAGCAGTATCTCAGGAAGCTTCCTTCTAGTTATCTGCTGAGGATATTTTCTTTTTCACCATAGGCCTCAAAGTGCTCCCAAATATCACTTTGCAGATTGCACGAAAACAGTGTTAGCAAATTGCTTCGTGAAGCGAAATGTGTAACTCTGTAGGATGAATTCACACGTCACAAAGATGTTTCTCAGAAAGCTTCTTTCTCATTTTTATTTGAAGATATTTCCTTTGTCAGCATAGGCTTCAATGCGATCCAAAATATCCCTTCTCAGATTTCCCAAAAAGAGTCGTAACAGACTGCTCCATGAAGTGAAATTTTACCTCTGTGAGATGAATTCACACATCATAAAGCAGTTTCTCAGAAAGCTTCTTTCTAGTTTTTATCTGAGGATATTTCCTTTTTCACCATACACCTCAGTGCATTCCCAAATATTACTTTACGGGTTCCACAAAAACTGTGTTAGAAAACTGTTTCATTGAGAAACACGTGTAACTCTGTGAGATGGATTCACACATCACAAAGAAGTTTCTCAGGAAGTTCTTTCTAGCTTTTAGCTGAGGATATTTCCTTTGTCACCATAAGTTTCATTGCACTAAGAAATATCCCATTGCAGATTTCAAGAAAACAATGTTAGCAAAGTGATCAATGAATAGAAAAGTGTAACTCTCTGAGTTGCATTCACACATCACAATGCAGTTTCTCAGAATGCCTCTTTCTCGATTTTGAGGCTATTTCCTTTGTCAGCATAGGCTTCAGCGATCCAAAATATCCCTTTTCAGAATCCCCAAAAACAATGGTATGAGACTGCTCCATGAAACGAAAATGTATCTCTGTGAGATGAATTGAGATATCAGAAAGCAGTTTCTCAGAAATATTCTTTCTAGTTTTTATCTGAGGATATTTAATTTTTCACCATAGCTCTTAAAGCGCTCCCGAATATCACATTGCAGATTCCACAAAAACAATGTTAGCAAACCGCATCATGGAGAGAAAGGTTAAACTCTGTGCGATGAATTCACACATCACTAAACAGTTTCTCAGAACGTTTCTTTCAAGTTATCTTCTCAGGATACTTCCTTTTTCACCATACACCTCAAAGTGCTCCCACATATCACTTTGCAGATTGCACGAAAACAGTGTTAGCAAACTGCTTCATGAAGAGAAAGGTGTAACTCTGTAAGATGAATTCACATATCACAAAGAAGTTTGTCAGGAAGCCTCTTTCTCGTGTTTATTTGAGGATATTTCCTTTGTCAGTGTAGGCTTCAATGCTATCCAAAGTACCCCTTTTCAGATTTCCCACATACTGTGATAAGAGATGGTTCCATGAAATGAAAATGTAACTCACTGAGATGAATTCCGATATCAGAAAGCAGTGTCGCAGGAAGCTTCTTTCTAGCTTTTATCTGAGGATATTTCCCTTTTCACAATAGATATCCATATACTCCCGAATGTCTCTTGGTAGGTTTTTCTCCAAAAGTGATTCCCCAATCCAGTATGAGAAAAAAGGTATAACTCTGTGAGTGGAATGCACACATCACAAAACAACTCCTCAGAAAGCTTCTCTCCAGTTTCTATCTGAATATATTTCCTTTTTCACCATAAGCCTTAAAGCGCTTCTGAATATCCTTTCACACACTAAACATAAACAGTGTTAGAAAACTGCTCAATGAAAAGGGAAGCTTACATGAGCATGAGGAATTCAGACTACACACAGCAGTTTCACAGAAAGCTTCCTTATGGTTTTTATCTGAGGATATTTCTTTCTTCATATTCTAAAGAGCATTCCCAATGTCCTTCCTCAGATTTCACAGAAGCAGTGATTTCAAACTTCTTAATCCAAAGAGTGATTTAACTCAATGAGATGAATACACACATCATGAAACAGTTGCTTAGAAAGCTTTCCTCCAGTTTTCATCAGAAGACATTTCCTCGTTCACCACAGGTCTCCGGGCACCACTTAATATCCCTTCGCAGATTCCTCAAAGACAGAGTTTCCAAACTGGGTGATGTAGAGAAAGCCTTAATTCTGTGAAATAAATGCACATATCAGAGAGTAGTTTCTTGGAACGCTTCTTTCTGGGTTTTATTTGAGGATATTTCACTTTTCGCCATAGTCTTTAATTCATTCCAAAATAGCACTTTTTTTTGGTTTTACAGGAACAGTGTTCAAACACTGCCTTATGAGAAAAGAGGTATAACTCCCTGACTGGAGTGCACACATCAGAAAGGAGTTTCTCAGAAAGCTTCTCTCCAGTTTTTATCTGAAGATATTTCCTTTTTCACCATAGTCCTGAATGTGCTCCCGAATGTCCCTTTGCGGATCCGTCCAAGATGGAGTTTCCAAACAGTGTAATATAAAGAAAGCTTTATCTATGTGAGATGAATAAATATATCTATCACAAAGCAGTTCCACAGAAAGCTTTTTTCAAGTTTTTATCTGAGGATATTTCCTTTTTCACCACAGTCATCCATATACTCCCGAATGTAACTTGGCAGCTTTTTCTACAAAAGAGATTCCCCAATCCTCAATGAGAAGAGAGGTATAACACTGTGAATGTAATGCACATGTCAAAAACCGGTTCCTGGGAAAGCTTCTCTCCAGTTTCTATCTGAACATATTTCCTTTTTCACCGTAAGCCTCAAAGTGCTACCGAATATCCCTTCACATGCTAAACATGAATAGTGTTAGAAAACTGCTCAATGAAATGAGAAGCTTAACTGAGCAAGAGGAATTCACACGATACATCACAGTTTCACAGAAAGCTTCCTTCTGTTTTTTTTCTGAGGATATTTCTTTCTCCATATTCTAAAGAGTGTTGCCAAATGTCCTTCCTCAGATTCCACAGAAAGAGTGCTTTCAAACTGCTCAATACAAAGAACGATTTAACTCTATGAGATGAATTCACACATCACAAAGCAGTTGCTCCGAAAGCTTCTCTTCAGTTTTCATCAGAAAACAATTCCTTGCTCACCACAGGCCTCCGGGGGCCACTTAATATCCTTTTACAGATTTCCAAACTGGGCAATCTAGATTAGCTTTATCTTTGTGAAATGAATGCACATATCAGAGAGCAGTTTCTTGGAACTCTTCTTTATGGGTTTTATTTGAGGATAGTTCATTTTTTGCCATAGTCTTCAATGCGCTCTGAAATATCACTTTTTCGGTTTTACAGGAAAAGTGTTCAAACACTGCCTTATGAGAAAAGAGGTATAACTCACTGCATGGAATGCACACATTATAAAGCAGTTTCTCAGAAAGCTTCTCTGCAGTTTTTATCTGAAGAGATTTCCTTTTCCAATATAGGCCTGAATGTGATGCCAAATGTCTCTTTGCAGATCCGTCCTTGATGGAATTTCCAGGCTGTGTAATGAAAAGAATGCTTTACCTAGGTGAGATGAATAAACATAGCAAAAAGCAGATCCACAGAAACCTTATCTCCAGTTTCTATCTGAAGATATTTCCGTTTTCACCATAAGCCTCAAAGCGCTCGCAAATATGCCTTCGTAGACTAAACAAAAACAGTGTTGGAATACTGCCCACTGAAAAGAGAAGCTTAATTGTGCGAATGGAATTCACATGATACAGAGCAGTTTCACAGTAAGCTTTCTTCTGGTTTTTATCTGAGGGTAATTCTTTTTCAGCATATTCTAAAGAGCATTTGCAAATGTCCTTTCTCATGTTCCACAGAAACAGTGATTTCAAATTGCTCAATCCAAAGAACGGTTTAGCTCTATGAGATGAATACACACATCACAAAGCAGTTGCTCAGAAAGCTTCTCTCCAGTTTTCATCGGAAGACATTTCCTTGCTCACCACAGGTATCCCGGCACCATTTAATATCCATTTGAAGATTCCTCAAAGACAGAGTTCCCAAACTGGGCAACGTAGAGAAAGCTTTATCTCTGTGAAATGAATGCACATATCATAGAGCAGTTTCTTGGAACACTTCTTTCTGGGTTTATTTGAGGATATTTCACTTTTTGCCACAGTCTTCAGTGTACTCTGGAAGATCACTTTTTCGGTTTTCCTGGAATGGTGTCAAACATTGCCTTATGAGAAAAGAGGTATAACTCCCTGAGTGGCATGCACACATCACAAAGCAGTTTCTCAGAAAGCTTCTCTCCAGTTTTTTTCTGAAGATATTTCCTTTTTCACCATAGGCATGAATGTGCTCCCAAATGTCCCTTCGCAGATTTCTCCATGACGGAGTTTCTAAACTGCATAATATAAAGAAAGTTGTATCTATGTGAGATGAATAAACATATCTATCACAAAGCAGTTTCATAGAAAGTTTCTTTCCAGTTTTGGTCTGAGGATATTTCCATTTTCACCATAGCCGTCCAAATGGTGAATGTCCTTTGGTAACATTCTCTCGAAAAGGGATTCCCCAATCCTCTATGAGCAGAAAGGTATAACTCTGTGAGTGGAATGCACACGCCACAAAGCAACTCCTCGTAAAGCTTCTCTCCAGTTTCTATCTGAACATGTTTCCTTTTTCACTGTAAACCTCAGAGTGTTCCCGAATATCCCTTCACATGCTAAACACAAACCCTGGTAGAAAACTGATCAATGAAAAGAGAAGCTTAACTGTGAGAGTGGAATTCACATGACACACAGCTGTTTTACAGAAAGCTTCCTTCTGGTTTTTATCCAAAGGTATTTCTTTTTCAGCATAATCTAAAGAGCGTTCCCAAATGTCCTTTCTCAGGTTCCACAAAAAAGTGATTTCAAACTGCTCAATCCAAACAATGATGCAACTCTATCAGATGAATAAACACATCACAAGACACTTGCCCAGACATCTTCTCTCAAGTTTTCAACGGAAGACATTTCCTTGATCACCGCAGGCCTCCAGGCGCCTCTTAATATCCCTTGGCAGATTCCTCAAAGACAGCGTGTCCAAACTGGGCAATGTAGAGTAAGCTTTAACTCTGTGAAATGAATGCACATATCAGAGAGCAGTTTCCTGGAACGCTTCTTTCTGGGTTTTATTTGAGGATAGTTCACTTTTTGCCATAGTCTTCAATGTGCTCCAAAATATCACTTTTTGTGTTTTACAGGAACAGTGTTCAAACACTGCCTTCTGAGAAAAGAGGCATAACCCCCTGAGTGGAATGCACACATCACAAAGCAGTTTCTCAGAAAGCTTCTCTACAGTTTTTATCTGAAGATATTTCCTTTTTCACCATAGCCCTCAAAGTGATCCCGAATCTCCCTTCGTGGATCCATCCACGATGGAGTTTCCAAGCTGTGTAATGTAAAGGAAGCTTTATCCATGTGAGACGAATAAGCATAGAAAAAAGCGGATTCACAGAAAGCTACTTTCCATTTTTTATCTGAAAATATTTCCTTTTTCACCATTGCCCTGAATGTGCTCCTGAATGTCCCTTTGCAGAACCATCCATGACAGAGTTTCCAAGCTGTGTAATGTAAAAAACACTTTATCTATGTGACATGAATACACATATCACAGAGCAGTTTCACAGAAAGCTTCTTTCCAGTTTCTGTCTGTGGCTATTTTCCTTTTCACCGTAGGCGTCAATATGCTCTCGAATATACCTTGGTACCATTTTCTCCAAAAGGATTTCCCGGATGCTGTATGAGATGAGAGGTATAAAACTGTGAGTAGAATGCACACGTCACAAAGCAGTTCCTCAGAAAATTCTCTCCAGTTTCTATGTGAACATATTTCCTTTTTCACAGTAAGCCTCAAAGCACTCCCAAATATCCCTATGTACACTAAACATAAACAGTGTTAGAAAACTGCTCAATGAGAAGAGAAGCTTAATTGAGTGAGAAGAATTCACACAACATATAGCAGTTTCACAAAAATATTCATTGTGATTTATATCTGAGGATATTTCTTTCTCCATATTCTATAGAGCGTTCCCAAATGTCCTTCCTGAGATACTACAGAAGCAGTGATTTCAAACTGTTCAATCCAAAGAACGCTTTACCTCCATGAGATGAATACTCACATCGCAAAGCAATTGCTCAGAAAGCTTCTCCCCAGTTTTTATTGGAAGACATTTCCTTGCTCAAAGCAGGCCTCCGGGCACCACTTAATATCCCTTTGCAGATTCCCCAAAGACAGAGTTTGCAAACTGGGCAATGTAGACTACGCTTTAACTCTGTGAAATGAATGCACATATCACAGATTAGCTTCTTTGAACGCTTCTTTCTGGGTTTATTTGAGAATATTTCACTTTTCACCATAGTCATCAATGTGCTCCGAAACATAAGTTTTTTGGCTTTACAGGAACAGTGTTCAAACACTGCCTCATGAGAAAAGAGGTATTAATTCCAGAGTAGAATGCACACATCACAAGACAGTTTCTCAGAAAGCTTCTCTCCAGTTTTTATCTGAAGATATTTCATTTTTCAACAGACGCCTGAATGTCACCACGAATATCCCATGCGGATCTGTCCTTGACGGGGTACCCAAGTTGTGTAATGTAAAGAATACTTTATCTATGTGAGACGAATAAACAAAGCAAAAAGCAGATTCACAGAAATCTTCTTTCCAGTTTTTATCTGAAGATATTTCTTTTTTTACTATAGTCCTGAATGCACTCCCGAATGTCCCTTTTCGGATACGTCAAAGACAGAGTTTCCAAGCTGTGTAATGTAAAGAAAGCTTTATCTATGTGAGATGAATACACATATCACAGAGCAGTTTCACAGAAAGCTTCTTTCCAGTTTTGTCTGAGGCTATTTCGCTTTTCACCATAGGCATCAATATGTTCAAGAAAATATCCTTTGGTATTTTTTCTCCAAAAGGGTTTCCCCAATGCTGTATGAGAAGCGATGTATAACACTGTGAGTGGAATGCACAAGTCACAAAGCAGTTCCTCAGAAAGCTTCTCTCCAGTTTCTCTCTGAACATATTTCCTTTTTCACCATAAACCTCAAGGCGTTCCCGAATATCCCTTCCCATGCTAAACATAAACAGTGTTAGAAAACTGCTCAAGGAAAAGAGAAGCTTAACTGAGCAATAGGAATTCACATGACACATAGCAGTTTCACAGAAATCTTCCTTCTCCTATTCATCTGAGGCTATTTCTTTCTAAATATTCTAAAGAGCATTCCTAAATGTCCTTCCTCAGTTTCCACAGAAACAGTGATTTCAAACTGTTCAATCCAAAGAATGCTTTAACTCTATGAGATGAATACACATATCACAAAGCAGTTGCTCAGAAAGCTTCTTTCCAGTTTTCATTGGAATACATTTCCTTGCTCACCACAGGCCTCTGGGCGTCACCTAATATCCCTTCACAGATTCCTCAAAGACAGAGTTTCTAAACTGGGCAAGGTAGAGTAAGCTTTAACTCTGTGAAATGAATGCACATATCAGAGAGCAATTTCTTGAAACGCTTCTTTCTGCATTTTATTTTAGGATTTTTCGCTTTTCACTATAGTCTTCAATGCGCTCTGAAATATCACTTTTTCAGTTTTACGGGAACCGTGTTCAAACACTGTCTTAGAGAAAAGAGGTAAAACTCCCTGAGTGGAATGCACACATCATAAACCAGTTTCTCAGAAAGCTTCTCCCTTATTTTTTTCTCAAGATATTTCCTTTTTCACCATAGGCCTGAATGTGGTCCGGAGTGTCCCTTCACAGATCCGTTCATGACGGGGTTTCCAAACTGTGTAACATAAAGAAAGTTTTATCTATGTGAGATAAATAATCATACAAATCACAAAGCAGTTTCAGAGCAAGCTTCTTTTCAGTATTTGTCTGAAGATATTTCCTTTTCCACCATAGCCGTCCATATGGTGAATATTCCTTGGTAACTTTTTCTCCAAAAGGGATTCCCCAGTACTCTATGAAAAGAATGGTATAACTCTGTGAGTGGAAAGCACACGTCACAAAGCAGCTCCTCGGAAAGCATATCCCCATTTTTTATCTGAAAATACTTTCGTTTTCACCGTAAGCCTCAATGTGCTCCCGAATATCCCTTCGTATACTAAACAAAAACAGTGTTAGAATATTGCTCAATGAAAAAAGAAGCTGAACTGCGTGTGTGGAATTCAAGTGACACAGAACAGATTCACAGAAAGCTTCTTTCTGGTTTTTATCAGAGGGTATTTCTTTTTTAGCATATTCTAAAGAGCATTCCCAAGTGTCCTTTCTCAGGTTCCACAGAAACAGTGATTTCAAACTGCTCAATACAAAGAATGATGTAACTCCATGAGATGAATACACACATCACAAACCACTTGCTCAGAAGACTTCTCTCCAGTTTTCAATGGAAGGCATTTCCTTGGTCACCACAGGCCTCCAATAGCCACCTAATATGCCTTCACAGATTCCTCAAAGACAGAGTTTCCAAACTGGGCAATGTAGAGTAAGCTTAAGTCTGTGAAATGAAAGCACATATCAGAGAGCAATTTCTTGGAACGCTTCTTTCTGGGTTTTATTTGAGAATATTTCAATTTTTGCCATAGTCTTCAATGCACTTCGAAATATCACTGTTTCGATTTTACAGGAACACTGTTCAAACACTGCCTATGAGAAAAGAGGTGTAATTTGCTGAGTGAAATGCACACATCACAAAGCAGTTTCTCAGAAAGCTTCTCTTCAGTTTTTTTCGGAAGCTATTTCCTTTTTCACCGTAGGCTTGAATGTGCTCCCGAATGTCCCCTCATAGATCCATCCATGATGGAGTTTCCAAACTGTGTAACATAAAGAAAGTTTTATCTATGTGAGATGAATAAACGTATCTATCACAAATAAGTTTCCCAGAAAGCTTCTTTCCAGTTTTTGTCTGAGGATATTTCCTTTTTCTCCATAGCCGTCCATATACTCCCGAATGTCTCTTGGTAGCATTTTCTATAAAAGGGTTCCCCAATTCTCTATGAGAAAAATGGTATAACGCTGTGAGTGGAAAGCACATGTCACAAGGCAGCTCCTCGGAAAGGTTCTCTCCAGTTTCTATATGAAGATATTTCCGCTTTCACCATGAACCTGAAATCAATCCCGAAAATCCCTTCACAGACTACACAAAAACAGTTTTAGAATATTTTTCAATGAAAACAGAAGCTTAACTGTGCGAGTGGAATTCACACGACACAGAGCAGTTTCACAGAAAGCTTCCTTCTGGTTTTTACTGAGGGTATTTCTTTTTCAGCATATTCTAAAGAGCTTTCCCAAATGTCCTTTCTCAGGTTCTGCAGAAACAGTGATATCAAACTGCTCAATCCAAAGAATGATTAAACTCTATGAGATGAATACACACATCACAGGCAGTTGCTCGGAAAGCTTCTCTCCAGTTTTCAATGGAATACATTTCTTTTCTCACCACAGGCCTCCGGGCAACACTTAATATCCTTTCACAGATTCCTCAAAGACAGAGTTTCCAAACTGGGCAATGTAGAGTAAGCTTTAGCTCTGTTAAATGAATGCATATGTTAGAGAACAGTTACTTGCAATGCTTCTTTCTGGGTTTTATTTGAGGATAGTTCACTTTTTGCCATAGTCTTCAATGCGCTCCGAAATATCACTTTTTCCGTTTTACAGGAACAGTGTTCAAACACTGCCTTATGTGTAAAGATGTATAACTCCCTGAGTGGAATGCACAAATCACAAAGCAGTTTCTCAGAAAGCTTCTCTTCAGTTTTAATCTTAAGATATATCCATTTTCACCATAGAACTGAATCTGCTCCTGAATGTCCCTTCACAGATCCGTCCATGACAGAGTTTCCAAGCTGCACAATGTAAAGAAAGCTTCATTTATGTTGGATGAATACACATATGACAGAGCAGTTTCACAGAAAGCTTTCCAGTTTTTGTCTGAGGCTATTTTCCTTTTCAACATAGGCATCAATATGCTCCCGAATATCCCTTGGTACCTTATTCTCCAAAAAGGTTTCCCCAACGCTGTATGAGAAGAGAGGTATAACACTGTGAGTGGAATGCACACGTCACAAAGCAGTTCCTCGGAAAGCTACCCTCCTGTTTTTATCTGAAGATATTTACTTTTTCACCACAATCCTTAATGTGCTCCCTAATGTGCCATTGCGGATCCATCCATGACAGAGTTTCCAAGCTGTATAATGTAAAGAAAACTTTATCTATGTGAGATGAATACACACAGCACAGAGCAGTTTCACAGAGAGCTTCCTTCCAGTTTTTGTCTGAGGCCATTTCCCTTTTCACCGTAGGTGTCAATATGCTGCCGAGTATCCCTTGGTACCTTTTTCTCCAAAAGTGTTTCTGAGATGTCGAATGAGAAAAGGGATATAACACTGTGAGTGGAATGCACACATCACAAAGCAGTTTCTCGGAAAGCTTCTCTCCAGTTTCTATCAGAAGATACTTCCGTTTTCACCATAAGCCTCAAAGCACTCCCAAATAGCCCTTCGCAGACTAAACACAGCATTAGAATACCGCTCAATGAAGAGAGAAGCTTAACTGTGTGAGTGGAATTCACACGACAGAGAGCAGTTTCACAGAAAGCTTCCTTCTGGTTTTTATCTAAGAGTATTTCTTTTTTCAGCATATTCTAAAGAGCATTCCCAAATGTCCTTTCTCAGGTTCCACAGAAACAGTGATTTCAAACTGCTCAATCCAAAGAATGATTTAACTCTATGAGATAAATACACACATCACAAAGCAGTTGCTCAGAAACATTCTCTCCAGTTTTAAACGGAAGACATTTACTTGTTCACCACAGGCCACCAGGCACCACTTAATATTCCTTTGAAAATTCCTCAAAGAGAGAGTTTCCAAACCTGGCAATGTAGATTAACTCCATGAAATGATTGCACATATCAGAGAGCAGTTTCTTGGAACACTTCTTTCTGGGTTTTATTTGAGGATATTTCACTTTTCACCATAGTCCTTAACGTGCTCCGAAATATCACTTTTTCGGTTTTACAGGAACAGTGTTCAAACACTGCCGTATGGAAAAGTGGTATAACTTCCTGAGTGGAATGCACACACCACAAAGCAGTTTCTCAGAAAGCTTCTCTCCAGTTTTTATCTGAAGATATTTCATTTTTCACCATAGTCCTGAATGTCCACTGAATGTCCCTTCACGGATCATTCCATGGCAGTTTCCAAGCTGCGTAATGCTTAGAAAGGTTTTTATGTGAGATGAAAAAACTAGCGAAAAGCAGATTCACAGAAAGCTTCTTTCAAGTTTTTATCTGATGATATTTCCTTTTTCACCATAGTCCTGAATGTGCTCCCGAATGTCCCTTCACGGATCTGTGCATGACGGAGTTTCCAAACTGTGTAATATAAAGAAAGTTTTTTCTAGGTGAGATGAAAAAACATATCTATCACAAAGCAGTTTCCCAGAAAGGTTCTTTTCAGTGTTTGTCTGAGGATATTTCCTTTTTTACCATAACCGTTCACATACTCCCAAATGTCCCTTGGTAGCTCTTTCTCCAAAAGGGATTCCCTGATCCTCGATGGGAAGAAAGGTAACACTCTGTGAGTGGAGTGCACACGTCATAAAGCAGCTCCATGGAAAGCTTCTCCTCAGTTTCTAACTGAAGGTATTTCCGTTTTCACCATAAGCCTCAAAGTGCTCCCGAATATCCCTTCGCAGACTAAATAAAAACAGAGTTAGAACACTGCTCAATGAAAAGAGGAACTTAACAGTGCGAGTGGATTTCACACGACACAAAGCATTTTCCCAGAAAGCTTCTCTCCAGTTCTTATCTGAAGATATTTCCTTTTTCACCACTGGCCTGAATGTTTTCCCGAATGTCCCTTCGCAGATCCGTCCATGACAGAGTTTCCAAGCTGCGTAATGTAAAGCAAGCTTTATGTACATAAGATGAATAAACACAGCAAAAAGCAGATTCAACGAAAGCATCTTTCCAGTTTTTATCTGAAGATATTTCCTTTTTCATCATAGTCCTGAATGTGGTCCCGAATATCCTTTCGTGGATCTGTCCATGACAGAGTTTCCAAGCTACGTAATGTGAAGCAAGCTTTATGTACATGAGATGAATAAGCACAGAAAAAAGCAGATTCACCGAAATAATCTTTCCAGTTTTTATCTGAAGGTATTTTCTTTTTCACCATAGTCCTGAATGTGCTCCCGAATATCCCTTCGCGGATCCGTCCATGACAGTTTCCAAGCTGTGTAATATAGAGAAAACTTTATCTATGTGAGATGATTACACATATCACAGAGCAGTTTCACAGAAAACTTCTTTCCAGTTTTTTTCTGAGCCTTTTTCCCTTTTTGCCACAGAAGTCAATATGCTCCCGAATATCTCTTGGTACCGTTTTCTCCAAAAGGGTTTCCCCGATGCTGTATGAGAAGAGAGGTATAAAACTGTGAGTGCAATGCACACGTCACAATGCAGTTCTTCAGAAAGCTTCTCTATAGTTTCTATCTTAACATATTTCTTTTTTCACCATAAGCGTCAAAGTACTCCCAAATATTCCTTCACACGCTAAGCACAAAAAGTGATAGAAAACTGCTCAATGAAACGAGAAGCTTAACTGAGTGAGAGGAATTCACATGATACATAGCACTTTCACAGAAAGCTTCCTTCTGGTTTTTATATGAAGATATTTCTTTCTCCATATTGTAAAGGGTGTCCCCAAATGTCCTTCCTCAGATTCCACAGAAGCAGTGATTTCAACCTGCTCAATCCAAAGAATGGGTTAACTCTAGGAGGTGAATACACACATCACAAAGCAGTTGTTCAGAAATCTTCCTCCAGTTTTCATCGGAAGACATTTCCTTGCTCACCACAGGCCTCCCGGTGCCACTTAATATCCCTTCGCAGATAACTCAAAGACAGAGTTTCCATACTGGGCAACGTAAAGAAAGCCTTAACTCTGTGAAATGAATGCACATATCAGAGAGCAGTTTCTTGGAACGCTTCTTTCTGGGTTTTATTTGAGGATATTTCACTTTTTGCCATAGTCATCAATGCACTCCAAAATATCACTTTTTCGGTTTTACAGTAACAGTGTTCAAACACTGCCTTATGAGAAAAGAGGTATTACTCCCTGAGTGGAATACACACATCACAAAACAGTTTCTCAGAAAGCTTCTTTCCAGTTTTTATCTGAAGATATTTCCTTTTTCACCGTAGGCCTGAAAGTCATCAATAGTATCCCTTCGCAGATCCATCCATGACGGAGTTTCCAAGCTGCATAATGTGAAGAAAGCATTATCTATGTGAGATGAATAAACATAGCAAAAATCAGATTCAGAGAAAGCTTCTTTCTAGTTTTATCTGAAGATATTTCCTTTTTCACCATAGTCCTGACTGTGCTCCCGAATGTCCCTTTGTGGATCCGTGCATGACAGAGTTTCCAAACTGCATAATATAAAGAAAGCTTTATCTATGTTAGATGAATACACATAGCCAAAGCACTTTCACAGAAAGATTCTTTCCAGTTTTTTTCTGAGGCTCTTTCCCATTTAACCATAGATGTCAATATGCTCCTGAATATCCCTTGGTATCTTTTTCTCCAAAAGGGTTTCCACGATGCTGTATGAGAAGAGAGGTATAACACTGTGAGTGTAATGCACACATCACAAAGCAGTTCCTCGGAAAGCTTCTCTCCAGTCTCTATCTGAACATATTTCCTTTTTCAACTTAAACCTCAAATTGATCCCAAATATCCCTTCGCACGTCTAGCATAAATAGTGTTAGAAAACTGCTCAATGAAAAGAGAAGCCTAACTGAGCAAGAGGAATTCACATGACACATAGCAGTTTCACTGAAAGCTTCCTTCTGGTTTTTATCTGAGGATATTTCTTTCTCTATATTCTAAAGAGCACTCCCAAACGTCCTTCCTGAGATTACACAGAAAAAATGATTTCAAACTGCTCAATCCAAAGAATGATTTAACTCGAAGAGATGAATACACACGTCACAAAGAAGTTGCTCAGAAAACTTCTCTCCAGTTTTCATCGGAAGACATTTCCTTGCTCACCACTAGCCTCCGGGCACCATTTAGCATCCCTTCACAGATTCCTCAACGACAGAGTTTCCAAACTGGGCACTGTAGAGTAAGCTTTAATTCTGTGAAATGAATGCACATATCAGAGAGCAGTTTCTTGGAATGATTATTTCCGGGTTTTATTTGAGGATATTTCACTTTTTGCCATAGTCTTCTATGCGCTACGAAATATCGCTTTTTTGGTTTTACAGGAACGATGTTCAACACTGCCTTATGAGCAAAGGGGTATAACACCCTGTGTAGAATGCACATATCATGCAGCCGTATCTCAGAAAGATTATCTCCAGTTTTTATTTGAAGTTATTTCCTCTTTTACCGTAGGCCAGAATGTGCTGCCGAATGTCCCTTCGCAGATCCATCCATGACGGAGTTTCCAAACTGCATAATATAAAGAATGTTTTATCTATGTGAGATGAATAAACATATCTATCACAAAGCAGTTTCACAGAAAGTTTCTTTCCAGTTTTTGTTTGAGGATATTTCCTGTTTCACTTTATCGTCCGTATACTCCCTAATGTCCCTTGGTAGCTTTTTGTCCAAAAGGAATTCCCTAATCCTCTATGAGAAAAAAGGTATAACTCTGTGAGTGGAATGCACACGTCACAAAGCAACTCTTTGTGAAGCTTCTCTCCAGTTTCTATATGAACATATTTCCTTTTTCACCGTAGGCCTCAAAGCGCTTGGGAATATCACTTCACACGCTAAACATAAATAATGTTAGAAAACTGCTCACTGAAAAGAGAAGCTTAACTGTGTGAGTGGAATTCACATGACACAGAGGAGTTCCACAGAAAGTTTTCTACTGGTTTTTATCTGAGGGTATTTCTTTTTCAGCATATTTTAAAGAGCATTCCCAAATGTCCTTTCTTAAGTTCCACAGAAACAGTGATTTCAAACTGCTCAATACAAAGAATGATTTAACTGTATGAGATGAATACACACATCACAAAACACTTGCTCAGAAAACTTCTCACCAGTTTTCATTGGAAGACATTTCCTTGCTCACGAGAGGCCTCCGGGCGGCACTTAATATCCCTTCGCAGATTCCTCAAAGACAGGGTTTCCAAAATGGGCCATGTAGAGTAAGTTTTAACTCTGTGAAATGAATGCACATATCAGAGAGCAGTTTCTTGGAACGTTTCTTTCTGGGTTTAATTTGAGGATATTTCACTTTTCAACCTAGTCTTCGATGAGCTTTGAAATATCACTTTTTTGGTTTTACAGAAACAGTGGTTCAAACATTGCCTTCTGAGAAAAAAGATATAACTCCCTGAGTGGAATGCACACATAACAAAGTTGTTTCTCAGAAAGCTTCTCTCCAGTTTTTATATGAAGATATTTCCTTTTTCAACATTGTCCTGAATGTGCACCCAAATGTCCCTTCGCGTATACTTCCATGACAGAGTTTCCAAGTGGCGTAATGTTAAGAAATCTTTATCTATGTGAGATGAATAAAGTAGGAAAAAGCAGATTCACAGAAAACTTATTTCCAGTTTTTATCTGAAGATATTCATTTTTCACCATAGTTCTGATACGCTGCTGAATGTCCCTTCATGGATCCATCCATGACAGAGTTTCCAAGCTGCGTAATGTAAAGTAGGCTTTATCTATGTGAGATGAATACACATATGACCGAGCAGATTCACAGAAAGCTTCTTTCCAGTTTTTGTCTGAGGATATTTCCTTTCTCACCCCAGCCATCCATATACTCCAGAATGTCCCTTGGTAGCCTTTTCTCCAAAATGGATTACACGATCCTCTATGCGAAAAAAGGTATAACTCAGTGAGTGGAATGCACACGTCACAAAGCAGCTCCTCGGAAAGCTTCTCTCCAGTTTCCATCTGAACATATTTCCATTTTCACCATAAGCTTCAAAGTGCTCCTGAATAACCCTTTGCAGACTAAACATAAACAGTGTTAGACTACTGCTCAATGAAAAGAGAAGCTTAATTGTATTACTGGAATTCACACGACACAGGACAGTTTCACAGAATGCTTGCTTCTGGTTTTTATCTGAGGGTATTTGTTTTTCAGCATAATATAAAGAGCGTTGCCAAATGTCCTTTCTCAGGTTCCACAGAAACAGTGATTTCAAACTGCTCAATCCAAAGAATGATTTAACTCTATGAGATGAATACATATATCACAAAGCAGTTGTTCAGAAAGCTTCTCTCCAGTTTTTATCTGAAGATATTTCCTTTCTCACTATAGTCTTGAATGTGCTCCCCAATGTCGCTTTACGGATCCGTCCATGACAGAGTTTCCAAGCTGCATATTGTAAAGAAAGTTTTATCTATGTGAGATGAATACACATAGCACAGAACAGTTTTACAGAAAGCTTCTTTCCACTTTTTGTCTGAGGCTGTTTCCCTTTTCACCATAGGTATCAATGAGTTCCTGGATATCCCTTGGTGCCTTTTCCTCCAAAAGGGTTTCCCCAATGCTGTATGAGAAGAGAGGTATAACACTGTGAGTGGAATGCACACGTCACAAAGTAGTTCCTCAGAAAGCTTCTCTCCAGTTTCTATCTGAACATATTTCCGTTTTCACCGTAAGCCTCAGAGAGCTCCCGAGTATCCCTTCACAGAGTAAACAAAAACAGTGTTAGAAAACTGCTCAATGAAAAACAAAGCTTAACTGAGTGAGTGGAATTCACACGACACATAGCAGTTTCACAGAAAACTTCCTTCTGATTTTTATCTGAGGGTATTTCTTTCTCCGTATTCTAAAGAGCATTCCCAAAGGTCTTTCCTCAGATTCCACAAAGCAGTGATTTTAAACTGCTCAGTCCAAAGAATGGTTTAACTCTATGAGGTGAATACACACATCACAAAGCATTTGCTCAGAAAGCTTCTCTCCAGTTTTTAATGGAAGACATTTCCTTGCTCAACACAGGCCTCCAGGTGCCACTTATTACCCCTTTGCAAATTCCTAAAAGACAGAGTTCCCAAACTTGGCAATGTACAGTAAGCTTTAACTCTTTGAAATGAATTCGCATATCAGAGAGCTGTTTCTTGGAACGCTTCTTTCTGAGTTTTATTTGAGGATATTTCACTTTTGGCCATAGTCTTCAATACGCTCCAAAATATCTCTTTTTCTGTTTTACAGGCGCAGTGTTCAAACACTGCCTTATGAGAAAACAAGTATTACTCCCTGAGTGAAATGCACACATCACAAAGAAGTTTCTCAGAAAGCTTCTCTCCAGTTTTTATCTGAAGATATTTCCTTTCTTACCATAGACCTGAATGTGATCCCAAATATCCTTACATGGATCCATCCATGACGGAGTTTCCAGGCTGCATAATGTAAAGAAAAGTTTATCTATGTGAGATGAATAAACATAGCAAAAAGCAGATTCACAGAAAGTTTCTTTCCAGTATTTATCTGAAGATACTTTTTTCATCATTGTACTGAATGTGCTCCAAGTGTCCCTTTGCGAATGCGTCCATCACAGAGTTTTCAAGCTGCATAACGTAAAGAAAGCTTTATCCACATGAGACGAACAAACATAGCAAAAAGGAGATTCACAGAAAGCTTCTCTCCAGTTTTTGTCTGAAGATATTTATTTTTTCACAATGGGTCTGAAGGTGCTCCCGAATGTCCCTTCACGGATCCATCCATGACAGAGGAACCTAGCTGCGTAATGTAAAGAAAGCTTTTTCTATGTGAGATAATTACAGATATCACAGAGCTGTTTCACAGAAAGTTTCTCTCCACTTTGTTTTCTGAGTCTAATTCCCTTTTCTTCATAGGCATCAATATGCTCCCGAATATCCCCTGGTACCTTTTTCTCCAAAAGGGTTTCCCCAGTGCTGTATGAGAAGAGAGGTATAACACTGTGAGTGGAATGCACACGTCACAAAGCAGTTCCTCCCACAGCTTCTCTCCAGTTTCTATCTAAACATATTTCCTTTTTCACCTTAAATACCCAAAGCAATCCCGAATATCCCATTGCACACTAAACATAAACAGTGTTAGAAAACTATTCAATGAAAAGAGAAGCTTAACTGAGTGAGAGGAATTCACATGAGACATAACAGTTTCACAGAAAGCTTCCTTCTGATTTTTATCTGAGGATATTTCTTTCTCCATATTCTAAAAAACGTTCCCAAATGACCTTCCTCAGATTTCACAAAAACAGTGATTTCAAACTGCTCAATCCAAGGAATGATTTAACTCTATGAGATGAATACACACATCACAAAGCAGTTGCTCCGAAAGCTTCTCTTCAGTTTTCATCAGAAAACAATTCCTTGCTCACCACAGGCCTCCACGCACCAATTAATATCCCTTCGCAGATTCCTCAATGACAGAGTTTCCAAACTGGGCAAGGGAGACTAAGCTTTAACTCTGTGAAATGAATGCACATATCAGAGAGCAGTTTCTTGGAAGCCTTTTTCTGGGTTTTATTTCAGGATGTTTCACTTTTCGCCATAGACTACAATGCGCTCAAAAATATCACTTTTTTGGATTTACAGGAACAGTGTTCAAACACTGCATTATGAGAAAAGAGGTACAACTCCCTGAGTGGAATACACACATCACAAAACTGTTTCTCAGAAAGCTTCTGTCCAGGTTTTATCTGAAGATATTACCTTTTTCACCATAGGCCTGAAAGTGCTCCCGAACGTCCCTTCATGAATCCGTCCACGACGGAGTTTGAAAACTGTGTAATATAAAGAAAGTTTTATCTATGTGAGATGAATAAACATATCTATGATAAAGCAGTTTCACAAAAAGCTTCTTTCCAGTTTTTGTCTGAGGATATTTCATTTTTCACCATAGCCGTCTATATAGCCTATGTCCCTTGGTGGCTTTTTCTCGAAAAGGGATTCCCCAATCCTTTAAGAGAAGAAAGTATAACTTTGTGAGTGGAATGCAGACCTCAAAAACAGCTCCTCAGAAAGCTTCTCTCCAGTTTCTATCTAAAAATATTTCCGTTTTCACCGTAAGCCTCAAAGCGCTCCCAAATAACCCTTCGCACACTAAACAAAAATGGGGTCAGAATACTGCTCAATGAAAAGAGAAGCTGAACTGTGTGAATGGAATTCACAAGACACAGAGCAGTTTCACAGAAAGCTTCCTTCTGGTTTTTATCTGAGGGTACTTCTTTTTTAGCATATTCTAAACAGCATTTCCAATCATCCTTTCTCAGGTTCCGCAGAAACAGTGTTTTCAAACTACTCAATCCAAAGAATGATTTAGCTCTATGAGATGAATACACACATCCCAAACTAGTTGCTCAGGAAGCTTCTCTCCAGTTCTCAATGGAAGAAATTTCATTGTTGACCACTGGTCTAATGGCACCACTCAATATCCCTTCACGGATTCCTCAAAGACAGAGTTTCCAAACTCGGCAATGTAGAGTAAGGTTTAACCCTGTGAAATGAATGCACATATCAGAGAGCAGTTCATTGGAACGCTTCTTTCCGGTTTTATTAGAGGATATTTCACTTTTTCCCATAATCTTCAATGAGTTCCGAAATATCACTTTTTTGGTTTTACAGGAACAATGTTCAAACACTGCCTTAAGAGAAAAGAGTGGAATGCACACATCACAAAGCAGTTTCTCAGAAAGCATCTCTTCAGTTTTTATCTGAAGATATTTCCTTTTTCACCATAGTCCTGAATGTGCTCCCAAATGTCCCTTCGTGGATCTACCCATGACAGAGTTTCCAAGCTGCGTAATGTAAAGAAAGCTTTATCTATGTGGGATGAATAAACATAGCAAAAAGCAGATTCACAGAAAGCTTCTTTCCAGTTATTATCTGAAGAGATTTCCTTTTTCTCCACAGTCCTGAATGTGCTCCCAAATATCCCTTCGCGGGTCTGTCCATGACAGAATTTCCAAGCTGTGCAATGTAAAGAAAGTATTATCTATGTGAGATAAATAAACATTTCTCAGAGTAGTTTCACAGAAAGCTTCTTTCCAGTTTTTGTCTGTAGCTACTTCCCTTTTCACTGTAGGTGTCAGTGTGCTTCCGAATATCCCTTGGTACCATGTTCTCCAAAAGGGCTTCCCCGATGCTGTGTGAGAAGAGAGGTGTAACACTGTGAGTGGAATGCACACATCACAAAGCAGTTTCTCGGAAAGCTTCTCTCCAGTTTCTATCTGAACATATTTCCTTTTTCACCATAAGCCTCAAAGCACCCCCGAATATCCCTTCACACACTAAACATAAACAGTGTTAGGAAACTACTCAATGGAAAAAAAAAGCTTAACTGAGTGAGAGGAATTCACATGACACATAGCAGTTTCACAGAAAGCTTCCTTCTGGTTTTTATCTGAGGATATTTTTTTTTTCCAGATTCTAAAGCGTGTTCCAAAATGTCCTTCCTCAGATTCCACAGAAACAGTGATTTCAAACTGCTCAATCCAAATGGTTTATCTCTATGAGATTAATACACACATCACAAAGCAGTTGCTTAGAAAGCTTCTCTCCAGTTTTCATCAGAAGACAATTCCTTGCTCACCACAGGCCTCCGGGGGCCACTTAATAGTCCCTCGCAGATTCCTCAAAAACAGAGTTAACAAACTGGGCAACATAGAGTAAGGTTTAACTCTGTGAAATGAATGCACATATCACAGAGCGGTTTGTTGGAATGTTTCTTTCTGGGTTTTATTTGAGGATATTTCACTTTTCGTCATAGTCTTCAATGCGCTCTGAAATATCACTTTTTCGGTTTCACAGGAACAGTGTTCAAAAACTGCCTTATGAGAAAAGAGGCATAACTCTCTGAGTGGAATGCACACATCCCAAAGCAGGTTCTCAGAATGGTTCTCTCCAGTTTTTATCTGAAGATATTTTCTTTTTCAACATTGGCCTGAAAGTGATCCCTAATATCCCTTCGCATATCCGTTTATGTCAAAGTTTCCAGGCTGTGTAATGTAAGGAACTTTTATCTATGTGAGATGAATAAACATAGCAAAGAGCAGATTCATAGAAAGCTTTTTTCCAGTTTTTATCTGAAAATATTTCCTTTTCCAACATAGTCCTGAAAGTGCTCCGGAATATACATTTGCGAATAGTCCATGGCAGAGTTTCCAAACTGCATAATATATAGAACGTTTTATCTATCTTTTTCACCGTATCCATCCATATACCCCTGAATGTCCCTTGGTAGGTTTTTCTCCAAATGGGATTCCCCAATCCTCTATAAGAAGAAAGGTATAACTCTGTGAGGGGAATGCTCACATCACAAAGCATATCTACGGAAAGCTTGTCTGCAGTTTCTATCTGAACATGTTTTATCTATGTGAGATGAATAAACATATCTAACACAAAGCAGTTTCACAGAAAGCTTCTTTCCAGTTTTTGTCTGAGGCTGTTTCCCTTTTCACCATAGGCGTCAATATGCTCCCGAATATGCCTAGGTACCATGTTCTCCAAAAGGGCTTCCCCAATGCTGTATGAGAAGAGAGGTAAAACACTGTGAGTGGAATGCACACATCACAATCAGTTCCTCGGAAAGCTTCTCTCCAGTTTCTATCTGAACATATTTCCTTTTTCACCGTAAGCCTCAAAGCGCTCCATAATATCTCTTCGCACGCTAAACATAAACAATGTTAGAAAGCTCTCAATGAAAACAGAAGCTTAAGTGAGCGAGAGTAATTTGTATGAGACATAGCAGTTTCAGAGAAAGCTTCCTTCTAGTTTTTAATCTGAAAATATTTCTTTCTCCATATTCTAAATAGCATTTACAAATGTTCTTCCTCAGATTCCATGGAAACAGTGATTTCAAACTGCTCAATCCAAAGAAAGATTTAACTCCATGGGATGAATACATACGTCACAAAGCAGTTGCTCAGAAAGCTTCTCTCCAGTTTTCAACGAAAGACATTTCCTTGCTCAGCACAAGCCTCTGGGCATCACATAATATCCCTTCACAGATTTCCAAACTGGGCAACATAGAGTAAGATTTAACTCTATGAAATGAATGCACATATCAGAGAGAAGTTTCTTGGATCGATTCTTACTGGGTTTTATTTGAGAATATTTCACTTCTCACCATAGTATTCAATGTACTCTGAAACAGCACTTTTTCGGTTTTACAGGAACTGTGTTCAAACACTGCCTTATGAGAAAAGAGGTATAACTCACTGTGTGGAATGCACACATCACAAAGCAGTTTCTCAGAAAGCTTCTCTCTGGTTTTTATCTGAAGATATTTCCTTTTACACTATAGGCCTGAATGTGATCCCGAATGTCCCTTCACAGATCCATCCATGATGGAATTTCCTGGCTGTGTAATGTAAAGAAAGCTTTACCTATGTAAGACGAATAAACATAGCCAAAAGCAGATTCACAGAAAGCTTCTTTCCATTTTTTTTCTGTAAATATTTCTTTTTTCACCATAGTAGTTACTGTGCTCCCAAATATCCCTTCACGGATCTGTCCATGACATTGTTTCCAAGCTGCGTAATGCAAAGAATGCTTTATCTATGTGAGATGAAGACACTTATCATAGAACAGTTTCACAGAAACCTTCTTTCCAGTTTTTGTCTGAGGCTATTTCCCTTTTCACCATAGGCGTCAATATGCTCCCGAATATCCCTTGGTACCTTTTTATCAAAAAGGTTTTCCCCAATGCTGTATGAGAATAGAGGTATAACCCTGTGAGTGGAATGCACACATCACAAAGAAGTTCCTTGGGAAGCTTCTCTCCAGTTTCTATCTGAACATATTTCCTTTTTCATCATAATTCTCAAAGCTCTCCTGAATATCCCTTCACATGCTAAACGTAAACAGTGTTAGAAAACTGCTCAATGAAAAGAGAAGCTTAACTGAGCGAGAGGAATTCACACGACAGAAAGCAGTTTCACAGAAAGATTCCTTTTGGTTTTTATCTGAGGATATTTCCTTCTCCATATTCTAAAGCACGTTTCCAAATGTCCTTCCTCAGATTCCACAGAAACAGTAATTTCAACCTGCTCAATCCAAAGAGTGGTTTAACTCCATGAAATGAATACACATATTGTAAAGTAGTTGCTCAGAAAGCTTAGTCATAGTCATCCATATACACCCAAAAGGCCCTTGGAAGCTTTTTCTCCAAAAGGGGTTCCCCAATCCTCTATGAGAAGAAAGGAATATCTCTGTGAGTGGAATGCACACTTCACAAAGCAGCTCCTCGGAGAGTTTCTCTCCAGTTTCTATCTGAAGATATTTCCCTTTTCACCATAATCCTGAATGTGCTCCCGAATGCCCTTTGCAGATCCGTCCATGACAGAATTTCCAACATGTGTAACGTAAAGAAAGTTTTATCTGTGTGAGATGAATAAACATAGCAAAAACAGATTCACAGAAAGCTACTTTCCAGTTTTTATCTGAAGATATTTCCTTTTTCACCATAGTCCTGAATGTGCTCCTTAATATCCCTTCACAGATCCGTCCATCACAGAGTTTCCAAGCTGCGTAATGTAGAGGAAGTTTTATCTATGTGTGATGAATAGCCATATCACAGAATAGTTTTACAGAAAGGGTTTCTCCGATGCTGTATGAGAAGAGAGGTATAACACTGTGAGTGGAATGCATACGTCACAAAGCAGTTCCTCGGAAAGCTTCTCTCCAGTTTCCATCTGAAAATATTTCCTTTTTCACTATAAGCCTCAAAGTGCTCATGAATATCCCTTCACACACTAAGCAAAAACAGTGTTACAAAACTGCTCAATGAAAGAACACATTAACTGAGCTAGAGGAATTCACACGACACATAATAGTTTCACAGAAAGCTTCCTTACTATTCATTTGCAGATTCCTCAAGGACAGAGTTTCCAAACTGGGCAATGTAGAGTAAGCTTTATCTCTGTGAAATGAATGCCCATATCAGAGAGCAGTTTCTTGGAATGCTTCTTTCTAAGTTTTCTCTGAGGATATTTCACTTTTCGCCATAGTCTTCAATGCGCTATGAAATATCACCTTTTCAATTTTACAGGAACAGTGTACAAACACTGCCTTATGAGAAAAGAGGTATAACTCCCTGAGTGGAATGCACCCATCACAAAACAGATTCTCAGAAAGCTTCTCTCCAGGTTTTATCTGAAGATATTTCCTTTTTCACCATAAGCCTGAATGTGATCCCGAATATCCCTTTGTGGATCCGTCCATGATGGAATTTCCAATCTGTATAATGTAAAGAAAACTTTATCTATGTGCGATGAATAAATATAACAGAAAGCAGATTCACAGAAAGCTTCTTTCCAGTTTTTATCTCAAGATATTTCTTTTTTTCACCATAGTCCTGAATGTGCTCCTGAATGTCCCTTCGCGGATCTGTCCATGACAGAGTTTTTAAGCTGTGTAATGTAAAGAAAGCTTTATATATGTGAGATAAGTACACATAGCACAGAGCAGTTTCACGGAAAGCTTCTTTTCAGTTTTTGCCAGAGGCTATTTCCCTTTTCACCATAGGCATCAGTGTGCTTGGATATTCCTTGTTACCTTTTCCTCCAAAAAGGTTTCCCCGATGCTATAGGAGAAGACAGGTATAACACTGTGAGTGGAATGCACAGGTCACAAAGTAGTTCCTCAGAAAGCTATTCTTCTGTTTCTATCTGAACATATTTCCCTTTTCACCATGAGCCTCAAAGCACTACTGAATATTCCTTCGTATGCTAAACATAAACAGTGATAGAAAACTGCTCAATGAAAAAAGAAGCTTAACTGTGTGACTTGAATTCACACGACACAGAGCAGTTTCACAGAAAGCTTCCTTCTGGTTTTTATCTGAGGGTATCTCTTTTTCAGCATATTCTAAAGAGCATTCCCAAATGTCCTTTAGCAGGTTCGACAGAAACAGTGATTTCAAACTGCTCAATCAAAAGAATGATTTAACTCTATGAAATGAATACACACATCACAAAGCACTTGCTAGAAAACTTCTCTCCAGTTTTTAATGGAAGACATTTCCTTGCTCACCACAGGCCTCCGGGCACCACTTAGTGTCCCTTCGCAGATTCCTCAAAGACAGAGTTTCCAAACTGGGCAATATAGAGTAAGCTTTAACTCTGTCATATGAAAGCACATATCAGGGAGCAGTTTCTTGGAACGATGCTTTCTGGGTTTCATTTGAGAATATTTCACATTTTGCCATAGTCTTCAATGTGCTCTGAAGTATCACATTTTTTGGTTTTACAGGAACAGTGTTCAAACACTGCCTTATGAGAAAAGAGGTATAATTCCCTGAGTGGAATGCACACATCACAAAGCAGTTTCTCAGAAGGCTTCTCTCTAGTTTTTATGTGAAGATATTTCCTTTTTCACCATAGTTCTGAAGGTGTTCCCGAATGTCCCTTCGTGGATCCGTCCATGACGGAATTTCCAAACTGTGTAATATAAAGAAAGCTTTATCTATGTCAGATGAATAAACATATCTATCACAAACCAGTTTCACAGAAAGCTTCTTTCCAGTTTTTGTCTGAGGACATTTCCTGTTTTACCATAGCCGTCCTTATACACCTAAATGTCTCTTGGTAGCTTTTTCTTCAAAAGGGATTCCCCAATCCTCTATGAGAAGAAAGGTACAACTCTGTGAGTGGAATGCACACGTCACAAAGCAGCTCCTTGGAAAGCTTCTCTCCAATTTCTCTCAGAAGATATGGCATTTTCACCATCTGCCTCAAAGCTTTCCCAAATATCCCTTCACAGACGAAACAAAAACAGTGTCAGAATACTTCTCAATGAAAACAGAAGCTTAACTGTGCGAGTGGAATTCACGTGACACAGAGAAGTTTCACAAAAAGCTTCCTGCTGGTTTTTATCTGAGGGTATTTCTTTTTCAGCATATTCTAAAGAGCGTTCCCAAATGTCCTTTCTCAGATTCCACAGAACCAGTGACTTCAAACTGCTCAATTGAAAGAATGATTTAACTTTATGAGATGAAAACACTGATCACAAAGCAGTTGCTCAGAAAGTTCTCTCCAGTTTTCAATGGAATACATTTCCTTGCTCTCCACAGGCCTCCAGGAGCCACTTAATATCCCTTCGCAGATTCCTCAAAGACAGAATTTCCAAACTGAGCAATGTAGACAAAGCTTTAACTCTGTGAAATGAATGCACATATGAGAGAGAAGTTTCTTGGAAAGCTTCTTTCTCGGTTTTATTTGAGAATAATTCACTTTTCCCCATAGTCTTCAATGCGTTCCAAAATATCACTTTTTCAGTTTTACAGGAACAGTGTTCAAACACTGTCTTATGAGAAAAATGTAATAACTCCCTGAGTGGAATGCCCACATCACAAAGCAGCTCCTCAGAAAGCTTCTATCCAGTTTTTATCTGAAGATATTTTCTTTTTCGCCATAGGCCTGAAGGTGCTCCCAAATGTCCCTTCACGGATCCATTCATGACGGAGTGTCCAAGTTGTGTACTGTAAAGAAAGCTTTATCTATGTGGGATGAATAAACATAGAAAGAGCACATTCACAGAAAGCCTCCTTCCAGTGTTTATCTGAAGGTATTTCCTTTTTCACCGTAGTCCTGAATGTGCACCTGAAAGTCCCTTCACAGATGCATCCATGACAGAGTTTCCAAGCTACGTAATGTAAAGAAAGCTTTATCTACATGAGATGAATTCACATATCACAAAGTAGTTTCTCAGAAGGCTTCTTTCTAGTTTTTATCTGAGGATATTTCCTTTTTCACCATAGACCTCAATGCACTCCCAAATACAACACAGCAAGTTCCATGAACACTGTGTTAGCAAACTGTTTCATGGAGAGAAAGGTGTAACTCTGTGAGATGACTTCACACATCACAAAGCAGTTTCTCAGAAAGCTTCTTTCTAATTTTTATCTGATGATATTTCCTTTATCACCATAAGCTTTATGGCACTGAAAAATATCCCATTGCAGATTTCAGGAAAACAGTGTTAGCAAGCTGATCATTGAAGAGAAATATATAACTCTGAGACTTGCATTCACATATCACAATGCAGTTTCCCAGAATACTTCTTTGTAGTTTTTATCTGAGAATATTTCCTTTTTCACCATAGACCTCAATGTGCTCCCAAATATTACTAAGCAGATTCCACAAAAAAAGTGTTAGCAAACTGCTTAATGAAGACAAAGGTGGAGCTCTGTGAGATGAACTCACACATCACAAAGTAGTTTCTGAGAAGGCTTCTCTCCAGGTTTTACCTGAGGATATTTCATTTTTCACCATGAGATTCAATGATACCCAAAATATCACTTCTATATATTCCACAAAAACAGTGCTAGCAAACGGCTCCATGAAATTCAGGTGTAACTCTGACTGTTGAATTCACACATCAGAGAGCAGTTTCTCCCAAAGGTTCATTCTGGTTTTTATCTGAGGATACTTCATTTGGCAGTAGAGTCTTAAAAGGGATCCGAAATATCAGTTCTCAGATTCCACAAAAACAGGGCTATCAAACAACTCTACGAAAGACTGGTGTACCTCTATGAGTTGAATTCACACATCACAAAGCAGTTTCTCAGAAAGCTTCTTTTTTTTTTCATCTGAGTTTATTTCTGGTCTCAAAGCACCCCTGTGTGTCTCATGGCAGATTCTGGGAAAACACTGTTAGCAAGCTTCTCAATGAAAAAAATGCTGTAACTCTGTGAGCTGAATTCACCTAGAACAAAGCAGGTTATTAGAAGGCATCTCTGCAGTTTTTATCTGAGGATATTTCCTTTTCCACCCTTGGATTCAATGATATCCAAGATATCACTTCTGAGATTCCACAAAATTAGTGCTAGCAAACTCCTCCATGAAAGAGTGGTGTCACTGTGAAATGCCTTCACACATCACAAACCAGTCTCTCAGAAAGCTTCACTCTCATCTGAGGAGATTTCCTTTGTCTATAGCGTCTTCATAGTGATCCAAATTATCACTTCTCAGATTCCACAAAAACAGTGCTAGCAAACAACTCCTTGAAACACAGATGTAACTCTAAGAGATGCATTGTCACATCCCAAAGCCGTTTCTCAGAAAGCTTCTTTCTCGTTTTTATCGGAGGAGATTTCCTTTGTCACCTTAAGATTCATTGTGCTAAGAAATATCACATTGCAGATTTCAAGAACACAGTGCTAGCAAACTGATCATTGTAAAAAAAAGGTGTAACTGTCTGAATTGTGGTCACACATCACAATGCAGTTTCTCAGAATGCTTCTTTCTCGTTTTTATTTGAAGATACTTCCATTGTCAGCGTAGGCTTCAATGCGTTGCAAAATATCCCTTTCAGATTCACCAAAAAAATGGTAAGAGACTGCTCCAAGAAACCAAAGTGTAACTCTGTGAGATGAATTCAGAGATCAGAAAGTAGTTTCTCAGAAAGCGTCTTTCTAGTTTTTATCTGAGGATATTTCCTTTGTCACTGTAAACTTCATTGCACTTAGAAATATCACATTGCAGGGGGGGCAGAGCAAGATGGTCGAATAGGAACAGCTCCAGTCTCCAACTCCCAGTGCGAGTGACACAGAAGACCGGTGATATCTGCATTTTCAACTGAGGTACTGGGTTCATCTCACTAGGAAGTGCCGGACAATTGGTGCGGGTCAGCTGCTGCAGCCCGACCAGCGAGAGCTGAAGTAGGGTGAAGCATCGCCTCACCTGGGAAGTGCAAGGGGAAAGGGAATCCCTTTTCCTAGCCAGGGGAACTGAGACACACAACACCTGGAAAATCAGGTAACCCCCACCCCAATACTGCACTTTAAGCAAACAGGCACACCAGGAGATTATATCCCACACCTGGCCGGGAGGGTCCCATGCCCACGGAGCCTCCCTCATTGCTAGCACAGCAGTCTGTGATCTTGCAGCAAGGCAGCAGCGAGGCTGGCAGAAGGGCGCCCACCATTGCTGAGGCTTAAGTATGTAAACAAAGCCACTGGGAAGCTCGAACTGGGTGGAGCTCACAGCAGCTCAAGGAAACCTGTCTGTCTCTGTAGACTCCACCTCTGGGGACAGGGCACAGTAAACATTAACAAAAGCAGCAGAAACCTCTGCAGACGCAAATGACTCTGTCTGACAACTTTGAAGAGAGCAGTGGATCTCTCAACACGGAGGTTGAGATCTAAGAAGGGACAGACTGCCTGCTCAAGTGGGTCCCTGACCCCTGAGTAGCCTAACTGGGAGACATCCCCCACTAGGGGCAGTCTGACACCCCACATCTCACAGGGTGGAGTACACCCCTGAGAGGAAGCCTCCAAAGCAAGAATCAGACACGTACACTCGTTCAGCAATATTCTATCTTCTGCAGCCTCTGCTGCTGACACCCAGGAAAACAGGGTCTGGAGTGGACCTCAAGCAATCTCCAACAGACCTACAGCTGAGGGTCCTGACTGTTAGAAGGAAAACTATCAAACAGGAGGAACACCTACACCTAAACCCCATCAGTACGTCACCATCATCATCAAAGACCAGAGGCAGATAAAACCACAAAGATGGGGAAAAAGCAGGGCAGAAAAGCTGGAAATTCAAAAAATAAGAGTGCATCTCCCCTGGCACAGGAGTGCAGCTCATCGCCAGCAACGGATCAAAGCTGGACAGAGAATGACTTTGACGAGATGAGAGAAGAAGGCTTCAGTCCATCAAACTTCTCAGAGCTAAAGGAGGAATTACGTACCCAGTGCAAAGAAACTAAAAATCTTGAAAAAAAAGTGGAAGAATTGATGGCTAGAGTAATTAATGCAGAGAAGGTCATAAACGAAATGAAAGAGATGAAAACCATGACACGAGAAATACGTGACAAATGTACAAGCTTCAGTAACCGACTCGATCAACTGGAAGAAAGAGTATCAGCGATTGAGGATCAAATGAAAGGAATGAAGTGAGAAGAGAAACCAAAAGAAAAAAGAAGAAAAATAAATGAACAAAGCCTGCAAGAAGTATGGGATTATGTAAAAAGACCAAATCTACGTCTGATTGGGGTGCCTGAAAGTGAGGGGGAAAATGGAACCAAGTTGGAAAACACTCTTCAGGATATCATCCAGGAGAACTTCCCCAACCTAGTAGGGCAGGCCAACATTCAAATCCAGGAAATACAGAGAACGCCACAAAGATACTCCTCGAGAAGAGCAACTCCAAGACACATAATTGCCAGATTCACCAAAGTTGAAATGAAGGAAAAAATCTTAAGGGAAGCCAGAGAGAAAGTTCGGATTACCCACAAAGGGAAGCCCATCAGACTAACAGCAGGTCTCTCAGCAGAAACTCTCCAAGCCAGAAGAGAGTGGGGGCCAATATTCAACATTCTTAAAGAAAAGAATTTTCAACCCAGAATTTCATATCCAGCCAAACTAAGTTTCATAAGTGAAGGAGAAATAAAATCCTTTACAGATAAGCAAATGCTTAGAGATTTTGTCACCACTAGGCCTGCCTTACAAGAGACCCTGAAGGAAGCACTAAACATGGAAAGAAACAACCGGTACCAGCCATTGCAAAAACATGCCAACATGTAAAGACCATTTAGGCTAGGAAGAAACTGCATCAACTAATGAGCAAAATAACCAGTTAATATCATAATGGCAGGATCAAGTTCACACATAACAATATTAACCTTAAATGTAAATGGACTAAATGCACCAATTAAATGACACAGACTGGCAAACTGGATAAAGAGTCAAGACCCATCAGTCTGCTGTATTCAGGAGACCCATCTCACATGCAGAGACATACATAGGCTCAAAATAAAGGGATGGAGGAAGATTTACCAAGCAAATGGAGAACAAAAGAAAGCAGGGGTTGCAATACTAGTCTCTGATAAAACAGACTTTAAACGATCAAAGATCAAAAGAGACAAAGAAGGCCATTACATAATGGTAAAAGGATCAATTCAACAGGAAGAGCTAACTATCCTAAATATATATGCACCCAATACAGGAGCATGCAGATTCATAAAGCAAGTCCTTAGAGACTTACAAAGAGACTTAGACTCCCATACAATAATAATGGGAGACTTCAACACTCCACTGTCAACATTAGACAGATCAACAAGACAGAAAGTTAATGAGGATATCCAGCAATTGAACTCATCTCTGCAGCAAGCAGACCTAATAGACATCTATAGAACTCTCCACCCCAAATCAACAGAATATACATTCTTCTCAGCACCACATCGCACTTATTCAAAAATTGACCACATAATTGGAAGTGAAGCACTCCTCAGCAAATGTACAAGAACAGAAATTATAATAAACTGTCTCTCAGAACACAGTGCAATCAAACTAGAACTCAGGACTAAGAAACTCAATCAAAACTGCTCAACTACATGGAAAATGAACAACCTGCTCCTGAATGACTACTGGGTACATAACAATATGAAGGCAGAAATAAAGATGTTCTTGGAAACCTATGAGAACAAAGATACAACGTACCAGAATCTCTGGGACACATTTAAAGCAGTGTGTAGAGGGAAATTTATAGCACTAAATGCCCACAAGAGAAAGCAGGAAAGATCTAAAATTGACACTCTAACATCACAATTAAAGGAACTAGAGAAGCAAGAGCAAAGGCATTCAAAACCTAGCAGACAGCAAGAAATACTAAGATCAGAGCAGAACTGAAGGAAACAGAGACACAAAAAACCCTCCAAAAAATCAATGAATCCAGGAGTTGGATTTTTGAAAAGATCAACAAAATTGATAGTCAGCTAGCAAGACTAATAGAGAAGAAAAGAGAGAAGAGTCAAATAGATGCAATAAAAAATGAAAAAGGGGATATCACCACTGACGCCACAGAAATACAAACTGCCATCAGAGGATACTATAAACACCTCTACGCAAATAAACTGGAAAATCTAGAAGAAATGGATAATTTCCTGGAGACTTAAACTCTTCCAAGACTAAACAAGGAAGAAGTTGAATCACTGAATAGACCAATAACAGGCTCTGAAATTGAGGCAATAATTAATAGTCTACCAACCAAAAAAAGTCCAGGACCAGATGGATTCACAGCTGAATTCTACCAGAGGTACAAGGAGGAGCTGGTACCATTCCTTCTGAAACTATTCCAATCAATAGAAAAAGAGGGAATCCTCCCTAACTCATTTCATGAGGCCAACATTATCCTGATACCAAAGCCTGGCAGAGACACAACAAAAAAAGAGAATTTTAGACCAAAATCCCTGATGAACATCGATGCAAAAATCCTCAATAAAATACTGGCAAACCGGATTCGGCAGCACATCAAAAATATTATCCACCATGATCAAGTGGGCTTCATACCTGTGATGCAAGGCTCGTCCAACATTCACAAATCAATAAACATAATCCAGTATATAAACAGAACCAAAGACAAGAACCACATGATTATCTCAATAGATGCAGAAAAGGCTTTTGACAAAATTCAACAGCCCTTCATGCTAAAAACGCTCAATAAATTCGGTATTGATGGAACGTACCTCAAAATAATAAGAGCTATTTATGACAAACCCACAGCCAATATCATACTGAATGGGCAAAAACTGGAAAAATTCCCTTTGAAAACTGGCACAAGACAGGGATGCCCTCTCTCACCACTCCTATTCAACATAGTGTTGGAGTTCTGGCTAGGGCAATCAGGCAAGAGAAAGAAATCAAGGGTATTCAGTTAGGAAAAGAAGAAGTCAAATTGTCTCTGTTTGCAGATGACATGATTGTATATTTAGAAAACCCCATTGTCTCAGCCCAAAATCTCCTTAAGCTGATAAGCAACTTCAGCAAAGTCTCAGGACACAAAATTAATGTGCAAAAATCACAAGCATTCTTATACACCAGTAACAGACAAACAGAGAGCCAAATCAGGAATGAAATTCCATTCACAATTGCTTCAAAGAGAATAAAATACCTAGGAATCCAACTTGCAAGGGATGTAAAGGACCTCTTCAAGGAGAACTACAAACCACCGCTCAGTGAAATAAAAGAGGACACAAACAAATGGAAGAACATACCATGCTCATGGATAGGAAGAATCAATATCATGAAAATGGCCATACTGCCCAAGGTTATTTATAGGTTCAATGCCATCCCCATCAAGCTACCAATGAGTTTCTTCACAGAAATGGAAAAAACTGCTTTAAAGTTCATATGGAACCAAAAAAGAGCCCGCATCTCCAAGATAATCCTAAGTCAAAAGAACAAAGCTGGAGGCATCACGCTACCTGACTTCAAACTATACTACAAAGCTACAGTAACCAAAACAGCATGGTACTGGTACTAAAACAGAGATATAGACCAATGGAACAGAACAGAGTCCTCAGAAATAATACCACACATCTACAACCATCTGATCTTTGACAAACCTGAGAGAAACAAGAAATGGGGAAAGGATTCCCTATTTAATAAATGGTGATAGGAAAATTGGCTAGCCATAAGTAGAAAGCTGAAACTGGATCCTTTCCTTACTCCTTATATGAAAATTAATTCAAGATGGATTAGAGACTTAAATGTTAGACCTAATACCATAAAAACCCTAGAGGAAAACTTAGGTAGTACCATTCAGGACATAGGCATGGGCAAAGACTTCATGTCAAAAACACCAAAAGCAACAGCAGCAAAAGCCAAAATTGACAAATGGGATCTCATTAAACTAAAGAGCTTCTGCACAGCAAAAGAAACTACCATCAGAGTGAACAGGCAAACTACAGAATGGAAGAAAATTTTTGCAATCTACTCGTCTGACAAAGGGCTAATATCCAGAACCTACAAAGAACTCAAACAAATTTACAAGAAAAAAACAAACAACCCCATCAAAGAGTGGGCAAAGGATATGAACAGACATTTCTCAAAAGAAGACATTCATACAGCCAACAGACACATGAAAAAATGCTCATTATCACTGGCCATCAGAGAAATGCAAATCAAAACCACAATGAGATACCATCTCACACCAGTTAGAACGGCGATCATTAAAAAGTCAGGAAACAACAGGTGCTGGAGAGGATGTGGAGAAATAGGAACACTTTTACACTGTTGGTGGGATTGTAAACTAGTTCAACCACTATGGAAAACAGTATGGCGATTCCTCAAGGATCTAGAACTAGATGTACCATATGACCCAGCCATCCCATTACTGGGTATATACCCAAAGGATTATAAATCATGCTGCTATAAAGACACATGCACACGTATGTTTATTGCGGCACTATTCACAATAGCAAAGACTTGGAATCAACCCAAATGTCCATCAGTGACAGACTGGATTAAGAAAAGCACTCCTCAGCAAATGTACAAGAACAGAAATTATAACAAACTGTCTCTCAGACCAGAGTGCAATCAAACTAGAACTCAGGACTAAGAAACTAAATCAAAACCACTCAACTACTTGGAAACTGAACAACCTGCTCCTGAATGACTACTGGGTACATAACGAAATGAAGGCAGAAATAAAGATGTTCTTTGAAACCAATGAGAACAAAGATACAACATACCAGAATCTCTGGGACACATTTAAAGAAGTGTGTAGAGGGAAATTTATAGCACTAAATGCCCACAAGAGAAAGCAGGAAAGATCTAAAATTGACACTCTAACATCGTAATTAAAAACTAGAGAAGCAAGAGCAAACACATTCGAAAGCTAGCAGAAGGCAAGAAATAACTAAGATCCAGAGCAGAACTAAAGGAGATAGAGACACAAAAAACCCTCCAAAAAATCAATGAATCCAGGAGTTGGTTTTTTGAAAAGATCAACAAAATTGACAGACCACTAGCCAGACTAATAAAGAAGAAAAGAGAGAAGAATCAAATCGACGCAATTAAAAATGATAAAGGGGATATCACCACCGACCCCACAGAAATGCAAACTACCATCAGAGAATACTATAAACACCTCTACGCAAATAAACGGGAAAATCTAGAAGAAATGGATAATTTCCTGGACACTTACACTCTTCCAAGACTAAACCAGGAAGAAGTTGAATCCCTGAATAGACCAATAGCAGGCTCTGAAATTGAGGCAACAATTAATAGCCTACCAACCAAAAAAAGTGCAGGACCAGATGGATTCACAGCTGAATTCTACCAGAGGTACAAGGAGGAGTTGGTACCATTCCTTCTGAAACTATTCCAATCAATAGAAAAAGAGGGAATCCTCCCTAACTCATTTTATGAGGCCAACATCATCCTGATACCAAAGCCTGGGAGAGACACAACAAAAAAAGAGAATTTTAGACCAATATCCCTGATGAACATCGATGCAAAAATCCTCAATAAAATACTGGCAAACCGGATTCAGCAACACATCAAAAAGCTTATCCACCATGATCAAGTGGGCTTCATCCCTGGGATGCAAGGCTCGTTCAACATACGGAAATCAATAAACATAATCCAGTATATAAACAGAACCAAAGAAAAAACTACATGATTATCTCAATTGATGCAGAAAAGGCTTTTGACAAAATTCAACAGCCCTTCATGCTAAAAACGCTCAATAAATTCGGTATTGATGGAACGTACCTCAAAATAATAAGAGCTATTTATGAGAAACCCATAGCGAATATCATACTGAATGGGCAAAAACTGGAAAAATTCCCTTTGAAAACTGGCACAAGACAGGGATGCCCTCTCTCACCACTCCTATTCAACATAGTGTTGGAAGTTCTGGCTAGGGCAATCAGGCAAGAGAAAGAAATCAAGGGTATTCAGTTAGGAAAAGAAGAAGTCAAATTGTCCCTGTTTGCAGATGACATGATTGTATATTTAGAAAACCCCATTGTCTCAGCCCAAAATCTCCTTAAGCTGATAAGGAACTTCAGCAAAGTCTCAGGATACAAAATTAATGTGCGAAAATCACAAGCATTCTTATACACCAGTAACAGACAAACAGAGAGCCAAATCAGGAATGAAATTCCATTCACAATTGCTTCAAAGAGAATAAAATACCTAGGAATCCAACTTACAAGGGATGTAAAGGACCTCTTTAAGGAGAACTACAAACCACTGCTCAGTGAAATAAAAGAGGACACAAACAAATGGAAGAACATACCATGCTCATGGATAGGAAGAATCAATATCGTGAAAATGGCCATACTGCCCAAGGTAATTTATAGATTCAATGCCATCCCCATCAAGCTACCAATGAGTTTCTTCACAGAATTGGAAAAAACTGCTTTAAAGTTCATATGGAACCAAAAAAGAGCCCGCATCTCCAAGACAATCCTAAGTCAAAAGAACAAAGCTGGAGGCATCACGCTACCTGACTTCAAACTATGCTACAAGGCTACAGTAACCAAAACATCATGGTACTCGTACCAAAACAGAGATATAGACCAATGGAACAGAACAGAGTCCTCAGAAATAATACCACACATCTACAGCCATCTGATCTTTGACAAACCTGAGAGAAACAAGAAATGGGGAAAGGATTCCCTATTTAATAAATGGTGCTGGGAAAATTGGCTAGCCATAAGTAGAAAGCTGAAACTGGATCCTTTCCTTACTCCTTATACGAAAATTAATTCAAGATGGATTAGCGACTTAAATGTTAGACCTAATACCATAAAAATCCTAGAGGAAAACCTAGGTAGTACCATTCAGGACATAGGCATGGGCAAAGACTTCATGTCTAAAACACCAAAAGCAATGGCAGCAAAAGCCAAAATTGACAAATGGGATCTCATTAAACTGAAGAGCTTCTGCACAGCAAAAGAAACTACCATCAGAGTGAACAGGCAACCTACAGAATGGGAAAAAATTTTTGTAATCTACTCATCTGACAAAGGGCTAATATCCAGAACCTACAAAGAACTCAAACAAATTTACAAGAAAAAAACAAACAACCCCATCAAAAAGTGGGCAAAGGATATGAACAGACATTTCTCAAAAGAAGACATTCATACAGCCAACAGACACATGAAAAAATGCTCATCATCCCTGGCCATCAGAGAAATGCAAATCAAAACCACAATGAGATACCATCTCACACCAGTTAGAATGGCATTCATTAAAAAGTCAGGAAACAACAGGTGCTGGAGAGGATGTGGAGAAATAGGAACACTTTTACACTGTTGGTGGGATTGTAAACTAGTTCAATCATTATGGAAAACAGTATGGCGATTCCTCAAGGATCTAGAACTAGATGTACCATATGACCCAGCCATCCCATTACTGGGTATATACCCAAAGGATTATAAATTATGCTGCTATAAAGACACATGCACACATGTGTTTATTGCAGCACTATTCACAATAGCAAAGACTTGGAATCAACCCAAATGTCCGTCAGTGACAGATTGGATTAAGAAAATGTGGCACATATACACCATGGAATACTATGCAGCCATAAAAAAGGATGAGTTTGAGTCCTTTGTAGGGACTTGGATGCAGCTGGAATCCATCATTCTTAGCAAACTATCACAAGAACAGAAAACCAAACACCGCATGTTCTCACTCATAGGTGGGAACTGAACAATGAGATCACTTGGACTCGGGAAGGGGAACATCACACACCGGGGCCTATCATGGGGAGGGGGGAGGGATTGCATTGGGAGTTATACCTGATGTAAATGACGAGTTGATGGGTGCAGCACAGCAACATGGCACAAGTATACGTATGTAACAAACCTGCACGTTATGCACATGTACCCTACAACTTAAAGTATAATAATAATAAATAAATTAAAAAAAAAAAAAGAAAATGTGGCACATATCCACCATGGAATACTATGCAGCCATAAAAAAGGATGAGTTTGTGTCCTTTGTGGGGACATAGATGCAGCTGGAAACTATCATTCTCCGCAAACTATCACAAGAACAGAAAACCAAACACCGCTTGTTCTCACTCATAGGTGGGAACTGAACAATGAGATCACTTGGACTCGGGAAGGGGAACATCACACACCGGGGCCTATCATGGGGAGGGGGGAGGGGGGAGGGATTGCATTGGGAGTTATACCTGATGTAAATGACGAGTTGATGGGTGCTGACGAGTTGATGGGTGCAGCACAGCAACATGGCAGAAGTATACATATGTAACAAACCTGCACGTTATGCACATATACCCTAGAACTTAAAGTATAATAATAATAAAAAATAAATTAAAAAAAAAGAAATATCACATTGCTGATTTCAAGAAAAGAGTGTTAGAATACTCATCAATGAAAATAAAGGTGTAACTCTATGAGTTGCAGTGATACATCACAATGCAGTTTCTCAGAATGCTTCTTTCTCATTTTTATTTGAAGATACTCCCTTTGTCAGCGTAGGCTTCAATGTGATCCGAAATATCCCTTTCAGATTCCCCAAAAACAATGGTAACAGACTGCTCCATGAAACGAAAGTTTAACTCTGTGAGACGAATTCAGTAATCAGAAAGTGTTTTCTCAGAAAGTGTCTTTAAATTTTTTATCTGAGAATATTTCCTTTTATGCCATAGCCCTCAATGGGTTCCCAAATATCACTTTGCAGATTCCACGGAAACGTGTTAGCAAACTGCTTCATTGAGAGAAAGGTGTAACTGTGTGAGATGAATTTACACATCACAGAGAAGTTTCTCAGCAAACTTCTTTCTAGTTTTTATCTGAGGAGATTTCCTATGTCAACATAGATTTCAAAGTGATCCAAAAATCGCCTCATAAATTCCCTAAAAACAGTGGTAACAGACAGCTCCATGAAGTGAAATTTTAACTCAGTGAGATGAATTCACGCATCATAAAGCAGTTTCTCAGAAAGCTTCTTTCTAGTTTTTATCTAAGGATATGTCCTTTTTCACCATAGGCCTCAAAGCATTCCCAAATATCACTTTGCAGATTCCACGAAAACTCTGTTAGCAAACTACTTCCTTGAGAGAAACCTGTAACTCTGTGAGATGAATTCACACGCCATGAAGAAGTTTCTCAGAAAGCTTCTTTCTAGTTTTTATCTGAGGATATTTCATTTGTCAAAGTAGGTTTCAATGCAATACACAATATGACTTCACAAATTCCCCTGAAGCAGTGGCAACAGACTGCTCCATGAAACGAAAGTGTAACTCTTTGAGAAGAATTCGCACGTCATAAAGCAGTTTCTCAGAAAGTTTCTTTCTGGTTTTTATCTGAGGATATTTCGTTTCAAACCATAGGCCTCAAAGCGCTCCCAAATATCACTTTGCAGATTCCACGGAAACTGTGTTAGCAAACTGCTTCATGAAGAGAAAATTGTAACTCTCTGAGATGAATTCACACGTCACAAAGAAGCTTCTCACATAGCTTCTTTTTCATTTTTATTTGAGGATATTTCCTTTGTCAGCATAGGCTTCAATTCGATCCAAAATATCCCTTCTCAGATTCCCCAAAAATGGTGGTAGCACACTGCCCCATGAAGTGAAATTCTACCTCTGTGAGATGAATTCACACATCACAAAGCAGTTTCTCAGAAAACTTCTTTCTAGTTTTTATCTGAGGATATTTCCTTTTTCACCATAGGACTCAATGTGCTCCCAAATACAACTTGGCCGATTCCACAAAAACAGTGTTAGCAAACTGCTTCATGGAGGGAAAGGTGTAACTCTGTGAGATGAATACACACACCACAAAGCAGTTTCTCAGAAAGCTTCTTTCTAGTTTTTATTTGAGGATATTTCGTTTGCCACCATAAGCTTCATGGCACTGAGAAATATCCCATTGCAGATTTCAAGAAAACAGTGTCAGCAAGCTGATAAATGAAAAGAAATGTGTAACTCTGTGACTTGCATTCACACAGCACAATGCAGTTTCTCAGAATGCTTCTTTGCAGTTTTTATCTGAGAATATTTTCTCTTTCACCATAGACCTCAATGCGCTCCCAAATATCACTATGCAGATTCCACAAAAACAGTGTCAGCAAACTGTTTCATGAAGTCAAATGTGTAGATGTGAGATAAATTCACACACCACAAAGCAGTTTCTGAGAAGGATTCTCTCCAGGTTTTATCTGAGGATATTTCATTTTTCACCATAGGATTCAATGATATCCACAATATCACCTCTGAGATTCCACAGAAAAAGTGCTAGCAAACTCCTCCACGAAAGAGTGGTTAAGTCTGTGAGATGAATTCACACATCATAAAGCAGTTTCTCAGAAAGCTTCTTTCTGGTTTTTGCCTGAGGATATTTCCTTGGTCTGTAGAGTCTTCTTAGCAATCCAAAATATCACTTCTCAGATTCCACAAAAACAGTGCTAGCGAACGGCTCCATGAAATATAGGTGTAACTCTGTTAGATGAATTCACATATCACAAATCAGTTTCTCAGAAATCTTCTTTCTGGTTATTATCTGAGGATATTTCCTTTTCACCAAAGGCCTCAAAGCTCTCCCAAATATCACTTTGCAGATTCCACGAAAACAGTGTTAGGAAACTGCTTCATGAAGAGAAATGTGTAAGTCTGTAAGATGAATTCACACAACACAATGAAGTTTCTCAGAAAGCTTATTTCTCAGTTTTATTTGAGGATATTTCCTTTGTCAGTGTAGGCTTTGATGTGATCCAAAATATTCCTTCTCAGATTCCCCAAAATCAGTGGTAATAGACTACTCAATGAAGTGAAATTTTAACTCTGTGAGATGAATTCACACATCACAAAGCAGTTTCTCAGAAAGTTTCTTTCCCATTTTTATCGAGGACATTTCCTTTTTCTTCTTAGGCCTCAATGCATTCCCAAATACCACTTTATGGATTCCACGAAAACTGTGTTAGCAAACTACTGCATGAAGAGAAAGGTTTAACTCGGTGAGATGAATTCACACATCACAAATTACTTTTTCAGAAAGCTTCCTTTTAGTCTCTATCTGAGGATATTTCCTTTTTCACTGTAGGCCTAAATGCACTCCCAAATACAACTTAGCAGATTCCACGAAAATGGTGTTACCAAACTGCTTCAAGGATATATCCCACAGAGTTAAAATTTCACTTCATGGAGCAGTCTGTTACCTCTGTTTCTGATGGATTTGTGACGATATATTTTGGATCACATTTAAACCATTGTTGACAAAGGAAATATCCTCAGATAAAAGCTAGAAATTCGTTATATAAGGAAACTTTTATCTATGTGAGACGAATAATATATCACAAAGCAGTTTCACAGAAAGCTTCTTTCCAGTTTTTGTCTGAGGATATTTCCTTTTTCACCATAGCCGTCCATATAATTCCGAATGTCGCTTGGTAGCTTTTTCTCCAAAAGGGATTCCCCAATCCTGTATGAGAAGAAAGGCATAACTCTGTGAGTGGAATGCACACGTCATAAAGCAGCTCCTCAGAAAGCTTCTCTCCAGTTTCTATCTGAAGTTATTTCCCTATTCACCATATTCCTCAAAGCGCTCCCAAATATCCCTTCACAGACTAAACAAAAAGTGTTAGAAAACTGCTCAATGAAAAGAGAGGCTGAACTGTGAGAGTGGAATTCACATGACAGAGCAGTTTAAAAGAAAGCTTCCTTCTGGTTTTTATCTGAAGGTATTTTTTTCCAGCATATTCTAAAGGGTGTACCCAAATGTCCTTTCTCAGGTTACACTGAAACAGCGATTTCAAAGTACTCAATCCAAAGAATGATTTAGCTCTATGAGATGAATGCACACATCACAAAGCAGTTGCTCAGAAAACTTCTCTCCAGTTTTCAACGGAAGACTTTTCCTTGCTCACCACTGGTCTCCGGACGCTACTTATCCCTTCCCAGATTTCTCAAAGACAGAGTTTCCAAACTGAGCAACGTAGAGAAAGCTTTACCACTTTGAGATGAATGCACATATCACAGAGCAGTTTCACTTTTTGCCATAGTCTTCAATGTGCTCCGAAATATCACTTTTTCGGTTTTACACAACCAGTGTTCAAACACTGCCTTATGAGAAAAGAGGTATAACTCCCTGAGTGGAATGCACACATCACAAAGCAGTTTCTCAGAAAGCTTCTCTCCAGTTTTTATCTGAAGATATTTCCTTTTTCACCATAGGCCTGTATGTGCTCCCGAATATCCCTACGTGGATCCGTCCATGACAGAGTTTCCAAACTGCGTAATATAAAGAAAGTTGCATCTATGTGAGATGAATAAGCATATTTATCACAAAGCAGTTTCACAGAAAGCTTCTTTCCAGTTTTTGTCTGAGGATATTTCCTTTTTCAATATAGCCATCCATATACTCCCAAATATCCCTTGGTAGCTTTTCCTCCAAAAGTGATTCCCCAGTCGTCTATGAGAAGAAAGGTATAACTCTGTGAGTGGAATGCACGTGTCACAAAGCAGTTCCTTGGAAAGTGCTCCCGAATGTCCCTTTGTGGATCCATCCATGACGGAGTTTCCAAACTGCATAATGGAAAGAAAGTTTTATCTCAAACTTGTGTGTATTCATCTCATAGAGTTAAATCATTCTTTGTTTTGAGAATTTTGAAATCAGTGTTTCTGTGAAATCTGAAAAGGATATTTGTGAATGCTCTTTAGAATAAATAAATGCTCTTTAGAATGCACACATCACAAAGCAGTTTCTCGGAAAGCTTCTCTCCAGTTTTTATCTGAAGATATTTGCTTTTTCACCATAGGCCTGAATGTGCTCCAGAATGTCCCTTGGCGGATCCGTCCATGACAAAGTTTCCAAACTGCATAATATAAAGAAAGTTTTATCTTTGTGAGATGAATACACATATCACAGAACAATTTGACAGAAAGCTTATTTCCAGTTTTTATCTGAAAATATTTCCTTTTTCACCATTGTCTTGAATGTGCTCCCAAATATTCCTTCGTGGATCCATACATGACGGAGTTTGCAAGCTGTGTAATGTAAAGAAAGCTTTATCTATGTGAGATAAATAAACATAGCAAAAAGCAGATTCAGAGAAAGATACTTTGCAGTTTTTATCTCAAGATATTTCCTATTTCACCATAGGCCTGAATGTGCTCCAGAATGTCCCTTCACGGATCCATCCTAGACAGAGTTTCCATGTTGCATAATGTAAAGAAAGCATTATCTATCTGACATGAAAACACATATCACAAAGCAGTTTCACAAAAAGCTTCTTTCCAGCGTTTGTCTGAGGGTATTGGCCTTTTCACCATATGCGTCAATATGCTCCCGAATATCCCTTGTTACCATTTTCTCCAAAAATGTTTCCATGATGCTGTATGATAAGAGAGGTGTAACACTGTGAGTGGAATGCACATTTCACAAAGCAATTCCTCAGAAAGCTTCTCTCCAGTTTCTATCTGAACATATTTCCTTTTTCACCTTCAGCCTCAAAGCACTCCCGAATATCACATCAAAAGCTAAAAATAAACAGTGTTAGAAAACTGCTCAATGAAAACAGAAGCCTAACTGAGTGAGAGGAATTCACACGACACCGCAGTTTCACAGAAAACTTCCTTCTGGTTTTTATCTGAGGATATTTCTTTCTCCATATTCTAAAAAGCACTCCTTAATGTCCTTCCTCTGATTCCACAGAAACAGTGATTTCAAACTGCTCAATTCAAAGAATGCTTTAAGTCTATGAGATGAATACACACATCAGATAGCAGTTGCTCAGAAAGCTTCTCTCCAGTTTTCATTAGAAGATGTTTCCTTGCTCACTATAGGCCTCCGGGCGCCACTTAATATCCTTTCGCAGATTCCTCAAAGACAGCATTTCCAAACTGGGCAATGTAAAGTAAGCTTTAACTCTGTCAAATGAGTGCACATGTCAGAGAGCAGTTTCTTGCAAAGCTTCTCTCTGAGTTTTATTTGAGGATATTCCACTTTTTGCCATAGTCTTCAATGTCCTCCAAAATATCACTTTTTCGGTTTTAAAGTAACAGTGCTCAAACACTGCCTTACGAGAAAAGAGGTATAACTCCCTGAGTGGAATGCACACATCACAAAACAGGTTCTCAGAAAGCTTCTTTCCAGTTTTTATCTGAAGATATTTCCTTTTTCACTGTAGGCCTGAATCTGCTCCTGAATGTCCCTTCACAGATCTTTCCGTGACGAGGTTTCCAACCTCTGAAATATAAAGAAAATTTTATCTATGTGAGATGAATAAACATATCTATCACAAAGCACTTTCACAGACACTTCTTTCCAGTTTTTGTCTGAGGATATTCCCTTTTTCACCATAGTTGTCCATATACACATGAATGGCCCTTGGTAGCGTTTTCTCCAAAAGGGATTCCCCAATCCTCTATGAGAAGAAAGGTATAACTCTGTGAGTGGAATGCACACATCACAAAGGAGCTCCTCGGAAAGCTTCTCTCCTGTTTCTATCTGAAGCTATTTCTGTTTTCAACATAAGTCTCAAAGGGCTCCCAAATATCCCTTCTCACACTACACGAAAACAGTGTTAGAATACTGCTCAATGAAAAGAGAAGCTAACTGTGCTAGTGGAATTCACACGACACAGAGCAGTTTCACGAAATCTTCCTTTTGATTTTTATCTGAGGGTATATCTTTTTCAGCATATTCTGAAGAGCGTTCCAAAATGTCCTTTCTCAGATTCCACAGAAACAGTCATTTCAAACTGCTCAATACAAAGAATGATTTACCTCTATGAGATGAATACACACATCACAAAGCAGTTGCTCAGAAAGCTTCTCTCCAGTTTTCAACGGAAGACATTTCCTTGCTCACCACAGGCCTTGGGTGCCACTTAATATCCCTTTGCAGATTTCTCAAAGATAGAGTTTCCAAACTGGACAATGCAGAGTAAGATTTATCTCTGTGAAATGAATGCACATATCAGAGAGCAGTTTCTTGGAACACTTCTTTCTGGGTTTTATTGGAGGATATTTCACTTTTCGCCATAGTCTTCAATGTGGTCTGAAATATCACGTTTTTGGTTTTACACGAATGGTGTTCAAAACAGCTTTATGAGAAAAGAGGTATAACTTCCTGAGTGGAATGTACACATCACAAAGCAGTTTCTCAGAAAGCCTCTCTCCAGTTTTAATTGGAAGATATTTCCTTTTCCCACCATAGTCCAGAATGTGTTCCAGAATGTCCTGTCACGGATCCATCCATGAAGCAGTTTCTAAGCTGCGTAATGTAAAGAAAGTTTTATCTATGTGAGATGAATAAACATAGCAAAAAGCAGATTCACAGAAAGCTTCTTTCCAGTTTTCATCTGAAGATGTTTCCTTTTTCAACATTGTCTTGAATGTGATCCCTTTGCGGATCCGTCCATGACAGAGTTTCCAAGCTGCGTGATGTAAAGAAAGCTTTATTTCTATGATATGAATACACATAGCACAGAACAGTTTCACAGAAAGCTTCTTTCCAGTTTTTCTCTGAGGCTATTTCCCTTTTCACCATAGGCGTCAATATGCTCCTGGATATCCCTTGGTTCCTTTTTCTGCAAAACGATTTCCCCAATGCTGTATGAGAAGAGAGCTGTAACACTGAATGGAATGTACCCTTCACAAAGCAGTTCCTTGGAAAGCTTCTCTCGTTTCTATCTTAGCATATTAAATTTTTTCTGTAAGCCTCAAAGCACTCCCAAATATCCCTTCTGACACTAAACATAAACAGTGTTAGAAAACTGCTCAACGAAAAGAGAAGCTTAACTGAGTGAGAGGAATTCACATGACTCATAGCAGTTTCACAGAAAGATCCTTCTGGATTTTATCTGAGGGTATTTCTTTCAGCATATTCTAAAGAGTGTTCCCAAATGTCCTTCCCCAGATTAAACAGAAACAGTGATTTCAAACTGCTTAATCCAAAGAATGATTTAACTCTATGAGATGAATGCACACATCACAAAGCAGTTGCTCAGAAAATTTCTCTTCAGTTTTCATCGGAAGACGTTTCCTTGCTCACTACAGGCCTCTGGGCACCAATTAATATCCCTTCGCAGATTCCTCAAAGACAGAGTTTCCAAACTGGGCAAATTAGGGTTAGCTTTCACACTGTGAAATCAATGCACATGTCAGAGAGCAGTTTCTTGAAACGCTTCTTTCTGGGTTTTATTTGATGATATTTCACTTTGTGCCATAGTCTTCAATGCACTCCCAAATACCACATTTTTTATTTTACAGTAACAGTGTTCAAAGAAGGCCTTATGAGAAAAGAGATATAACTTTCTGAGTGGAATGCACACATCACAAAGCAGGGTCTCAGAAAGCTCCTCTCCAGTTTTTATCTGAAGATATTTCCTTTTTTGCCTTAGGCCTGATTGTGCTCCCGAATGTCCCTTCATGGATCTTTCCATGACAGAGTTTCCAACCTGCATAATATAAAGTTTTGTATATGTGAGATGAATAATCATTTCTATCACAAAGTACTTTCACTGAAAGCTTCTTTCCAGTTTTTGTCTGAGTATATTCCCTTTTTCACCATCATTGTCCATATACACATGAATGACCCTTGATAGCTTTTTCTCCAAAAAGGATTCCCCAATCTTCTATGAGAAGAAAGATATAACTCTGTGAGTGGAATGCACACGTATCAAAGCAGCTCCTTGGAAAATTTCTCTCCTGTTTCTAACTGAAGTTATTTCCGTTTTCAACATAAGCCTCAAAGGGCTCCCAAATATCCCTTCACACGCTAAACATAAACAGTGTTAGAAAACTGCTTAGTGTAAAGAGAAGCTTAACAGTGCGAGTGGAATTCACACGACAGAGAAGTTTCACAGAAGCTTCCTTCTGATTTTTATCTGAGGATATTTCTTTCTCAGCATATTCTAAAGAGTGTTCCCAAATATCCTTCTCAGATTTCACAGAAACACTGATTTCAAAATGCTCAATACAAAGAATGATTTAACTCTATGAGATGAATACACACATCACAAAGCAGTTGTTCAGAAAGCTTCTCTTCAATTTTCAACAGAAGATATTTCCTTGCTCACTACAGGCTTCCAGGCGCCACTTAATATCCCTTTACAGATTCCTCAAAGACAGAGTTTACAAACTGTGCAATGTAGAGTAAGCTTTTACTCTGTGAAATGAATGCATATATCAGAGAGCAGTTTCTTGGAATGCTACTTTCTGGGTTTTATTTGAGGATATTTCACTTTTTGACAAAGTCTTCAATGCCCTATGAAATATTACTTTTTCAGTTTTACAGGAACAGTATTCAAACACTGCCTTATGAGAAAAGAGTGATAATTCCCTGAGTGGAAAGCACATATCTCAAAGCAATTTTTCCGAAAGCTTCTCTCCAGTTTTTATCTGAAGATTTTTTTTTTTCACACTAGGCCTGAAAGTGATCCCTAATATCCCTTCCCGGATGCATACATAACGGACTGTCCAAGCTGCATAATGTAAAGGAAGTTTTATCTATGTGAGATGAATAAACATAGCAAAAAGCAGATTCACAGAAAGCTTCTTTCCAGTTTTTATCTTAAGATATTTCCTTTTTCACCATAGGCCTTAATGTGCTCCCGAATGTCCTTTCACGGATTCATCCATGACAGAGTTTCCAAGCTGCGTAATGTAAAGAAAGCATTATCTATGTGACATGAAAACACATATGACAAAGCAGTTTCACAGAAAGCTTCTTGCCGGTTTTTGTCTGAGGCTATTGGCCTTTTACCCATATGCGTCAATATGCTCCCAAATATCCCTTGGTACATTTTTCTCCAAAAAGGCTTCTCCGATGCTGTGTGATAAGGGAGGTATAACACTGTGAGTGGAATACACACATCACAAAGCAGTTCCTCGGAAAGCTTCTCTCCAGTTTCTATCTGAACATATTTCCTTTTTCACTGTAAGCCTCAAAGCGCTCCTGAATATCCCTTCACACGCTAAACATAAACAGTGTCAGAAAACTGCTCAATGAAAAGAGAAGCTTAACTGAGGAAGGGGAAATCACATGATACATAGTAGTTTCACAGAAAGCTTCCTTTTGGTTTTTATCTGAGAATATTTCTTTCCCCATACTCTAAAGATCGTTCCCAAATGTCCTTCCTCAGATTCCACAGAAACAGTGATTTCAAACTGCTCAATCCAAAGAATGATTTAACTCTATGTGATGAATACACACATCAGAAAGCAGTTGCTCAGAAAACTTCTCTCGAGTTTTCAACAAAAGACATTTCCTTGCTCTCCACAGGCCTCCAGGTGCCACTTAATGTCCCTTCCCAGATTCCTCAAAGACAGAGTTTCCAAACTGGGCAATGTAGATCAACTTTTAACTCTGTGAAATGAATGCACATATCAGAGAGCAGTTTCTTGGAATGCTTCTTTCTGGGTTTTATTTGAGGATATTTCACTTTTCGTCATAGTCATGAATGCGCTTAAAAACATCACTTTTTTGGTTTTACAGGAACAGTGTTCAAACACTGCCTTATGAGAAAAGAGGTATAACTCCCTGAGTGGAATGAACACAGAACAATGTAGTTTATCAGAAAGCTTCTCTCCGGTTTTAATCTGAATATACTTTCTTTTTCACCATAGGCCTGAATGTGCTCCCGAACGCCCCTTTGCAGATCCGTCCATGACAGAGTTTCCAGGCTGTGTAATGTAAAGAAAGCTTTATCTATGAGAGATGAATAAACATAGAAAAAAGCAGATTCACAGAAAGCTTCTTTCCACTTTTTATCTGATGATATTTCCTGTTTCACCATAGTCCTTAATGTGCTCCCGAATGTCCCGTCATGGATCTGTTCATGACAGAGTTTCCAAGCTGTGTAATGTAAAGAAAACTTTATCTGTATGATATAAATACACATAGCACAGAGCAGTTTCACAGAAAGCTTCTTTCCAGTTTTTGTCTGAGGATATTTCCTTTTTCTCCATAGCCATCCATATACATCCGAATGTTCCTTGGTAGCTTTTTCTCCAGAAGGGATTCTCTAATCCCCTATGAAAAGAAATGTATAACTCTGTGAGTGGAATGCACACGTCACAAAGCAGCTCCTCAGAAAGCTTCTCTCCAGTTTCTATCTGAACATATTTCCTTTTTCACCGTAAACCTCAATGCGCTGCCGAATATCCCTTCATATGCTAAACATAAGCAATGTTAGACTACTCCTCAATGAAAAGAGAAGGTTAACTGTGCATCTGGAATTCACACGACACAGGGCAGTTTCACAGGAAGCTTCCTTCTGGTTTTTATCTGAGGATATGTCTTTCTCCATATTCTAAAGAACGTTCCCAAATGTCCTTCCTTAGATTCCACAGAAGCAGTGAGTTCAATCTGCTCAATCCAAGGAATGGTTTAACTCCATGAGATGAACACCCACATCACAAAGCAGTTGCTTAGAAAGCTTCTCTCCAGTTTTCATCGGAAGTCATTTCCTTGCTCACCACAGGCCTCCGGGAGCCACTTAATATCCCTTCACAGATTCCTCAAAGACGGAGTTTCCAAACTGGGCAATGTAGAGTAAGATTTAACTCTATGAAATGAATGTACATATAAGAGAGATGTTTCTTGGAACGATTCTTACTGGGTTTTATTTGAGAATATTTCACTTCTCACTATTGTCTTCAATACGCTCCAAAATATCACTTTTTCGGTTTTACAGGCATAGTGATCAAACACTGCCTTATGAGAAAAGAGGTGCAACTCCCGGAGTGGAATGCACACATCACAAAGCAGTTTCTCAGAAGGCTTCACTCCATTTATAATCTGAAGATATTTCCTTTTTCACCATAGGCCTGAATGTGCTCCCGAATGTCCCTGCGTGAATACGTCCATGACGGAATTTCCAAGCTGCGTAATATAAAAAAAAGTTTTATCTATGTGAGATGAATAAACATATCTATCAAAAAGCAGTTTAACAGAAAGCTTCTTTCCACTTTTTGGTTGAGGACATTTCCTTTCTCACCGTAGCCGTCCATATACTCCTGAATGTCCCTTGGTAACATTTTCACCAAAAAGGATTCCCCCATCCTCTATGAGAAGAAAAGTATAACTCTGTCAGCGGAATGCACATGTCACAAAGCAGTTCCTCGGAAATCTTCTCTCCAGTTTCTATCTGAACATATTTCCTTTTACATCGTAAGCCTCAAAGCGCTCCCAAATATCCCTTCGCACACTAAACATAAACCGGGTTAGAAAACTGCTCAACGAAAAGAGATGCTCAACTGAGCAAGAGGAATTAAGATGACACAGACCAGTTTCACAGAGGGCTTCCTTCTGTTTTCACCTGAGGATATTTCTTTGTCCATATTCTAAAGAGCATTCACAAATGTCATTCCTCAAATTCCACAGAAAGAGTGATTTCAAACTGCTCAATCCAAAGAATGCTTTAACTCTATGAGATGAATACACACATCAGAGAGCAGCTGCTCAGAAAGCTTCTCTCCAGCTTTCATCAGAAGACATTTTCTTGATCACTACAGGCCTCCGGGCACCCTTTAATATCCCTTTGCAGATTCCCCAAAGACAGAGTTTCCAAACTGGGCAATGTAGAGTAAGCTTTAACTCTTTCAAATGAGTGCACATGTCAGAGAGCAGTTTCTTGGAACACTTCTCTCTAAGTTTTATTTGAAGATATTTCACTTTTTGCCATAGTCTTCAATGCCCCCGAAATATCACTTTTTTGGTTTTACAGGAACAGTGTTCAAACACTGCCTTATGAAAAAAGAGATATAACTACCTGAGTGGAATGCACACATCACAATGCAATTTTTCCAAAAGCTTCTCTCCAGTTTTTATCTGAAGATATTTCTTTTTTCACACTAGGCCTGAAAGTGATCCCTAATATCCCTTCCTGGAACCATACATGACAGACTGTCCAAGCTGTGTAATGTAAAGAAAGCTTTATCCATGTGAGATGAATAAACATAGCAAAAAGCAGATTCACAGAAAGCTTCTTTCCAGTTTTTATCTGAAGATATTTCTTTTTTCACTACAGGCCTCAATGTGCTCCTGAATGTCCCTTCACAGATCCGTTCATGACAGAGTTTCCAACCTGCATAATGTAAAGAATGCATTATCCATGTTACGTGAAAACACATATCACAAAGCAGTTTCACAGAAAGCTTCTTGCCGGTTTTTGTCTGAGGCTATTGGCCTTTTACCCATACGCGTCAATATGCTCCCGAATATCCCTTGGTATCTTTTTCTCCAAAAGGGTTTCTCTGATGCTGTATGATAAGGGAGGTATAACACAGTGAGTGGAATGCACACATCACAAAAGAGTTCCTCGAAAAGCTTCTCTCCAGTTTCTATCTGAACATATTTCCTTTTTCAACGTAAGCCTCAAAGCACTCCTGAATATCCCTTCACACGCTAAACATAAACAGTGTTAGAAAACTGCTAAATGGAAAGAGAAGCTTAACTGAGGAAGGGGAATTCACACGATACATAGCAGTTTCACAGAAACCTTCCTTTTGGTTTTTATCTGAGGATATTTCTTTCTCCATACTCTAAAGATCGTTCCCAAATGTCCTTCCTCAGATTCCACAGAAACAGTGATTTCAAACTGTTCAATACAAAGAATGATTTAACTCTATGTGATGAATACACACATCAGAAAGCAGTTGTTCAAAAAACTTCTCTCGAGTTTTCAACAAAAGACATTTCCTGGCTCGCCACAGGCCTCCAGGCACCACTTAATGTCCCTTCCCAGATTCCTCAAAGACAGAGTTTCCAAACTGGGCAATGTAGATCAACTTTTAACTCTGTGAAATGAATGCACATGTCAGAGAGCAGTTTCTTGGAATGCTTCTTTCTGGGTTTTATTTGAGGATATTTCACTTTTCGTCATAGTCTTGAATGCGCTTAAAAACGTCACTTTTTTGGTTTTACAGGAACAGTGTTCAAACACTGCCTTATGAGAAAAGAGGTATAACTCCCTGAATGGAATGAACACAGAACAATGTAGTTTATCAGAAAGCTTCTCTCCGGTTTTAATCTGAATATACTTCCTTTTTCACCATAGGCCTGAATGTGCTCCTGAACGCCCCTTTGCAGATCCGTCCATGACAGTTTCCAGGCTGTGTAATGTAAAGAAAGCTTTATCTATGTGAGATGAATAAACATAGCAAAAAGCAGATTCACAGAAAGCTTCTTTCCAGTTTTTATCTGAAGATATTTCCTTTTTCACCCTAGTCCTGAATGTGCTCCCGAATCTCCCTTCACGGATACATCCATGACAGAGTTTCCAAGCTGCGTCATGAAAAGAAAGCTTTAACTATGTGATATGTATAAATATATCTATCACAAAGCTGTTTCAAAGAAAGCTTCTTTCCAGTTTTTGTCTGAGAGTATTTCCTTTTTCACCATGGCCAACCATATACTCTCGAATGTCCCTTCGTACCATTTTCTCCCAAAGGGATTCCCCAATCCTCTATGAGAAGAACGGCATAACACTCTGAGTGAAATGCACACATCACAAAGCAGCTCCTCAGAAAGCTTCTCTCCAGTTTCTATGTGAACATATTTCCTTTTTCACCATAAGCCTCAAAGCGCTCCCGAATATCCCTTTGCAGACTAAACACAGTGTTAGAATACTGCACGAAGAAAAGAGAAGCTTAATTGAGTTAGAAGAATTCTCATGACATAGCATTTTCACAGAAAACTTCCTTCTGGTTTTTATCTAAGGATATTTCTTTCTCCATCTTCTAAAGAGCCTACCGTAATGTCCTTCCTCAGATTCCACAGAAACAGTGATTTCAAACTGCTCAATGAAAAGAATGATTTAACTCTATGAGATGAATACACTTATCACAAAGCAGTTGCTCAGAAAAATTCTCTCCAGTTCTCAACAGAAGACGTTTCCTTGCTCAATGCAGGCCTCTAGGAGTCATTTAATATCCCTTCACAGATTCCTCAAAGACGGAGTTTCCAAACTGGGCATTGTAGAGAAAGCTTTAACTCTGTGAAATGAATGCACATATCAGAGGCCAGTTTCTTGGAAAGCTTCTTTCTGGGTTTTATTTGAGTATATTTCACTTTTCCCCATAGTCTTCAATGCACTGCAAAATATCACTTTTTCAGTTTTACAGGAACAGTGTTCAAACACTGCCGTATGAGAAAAATGGAATAACTCCCTGAGTGGAATACCCACATCACAAAGCAGTTTCTCAGAAAGCTTCTTTCCAGTTATTATCTGAAGATATTTCCTTTTTCACCACAGGCCTGAAGGAGCTCCCGAATGTCCCTTCGTGGATCCGTCCATGACGGAGTTTCCAAGTTATGTAATGTAAAGGAAGCTTTATCTATGTGAGATGAATAAACATAGCAAAGAGGAGATTCACAGAAAGCTTCTTTCCAGTGTTTATCCGAAGATATTTCCTATTTCACCATAGTCCTGAATGTGCACCCGAAAGTCCCTTCGTGGATCCGTCCATGACAGAGTTTCCAAGCTCCATAATGTAAAGAAAGTTTTATCTACATGAGCTGAATTCATATATCACAAAGTATTTTCTCAGAAAGCTTCTTTCTAGTTTTTATCTGAGGATATTTCCTTTTTCACCATAGGCCTCAATGCACTCCCAAATACCACATGACAGGTTCCACAAAAACAGTGTTAGCAAACCAGTTCATGGACAGAAGGGTGTAACTCTGTGAGATGATTTCACACATCACAAAACAGTTTCTCAGAAAGCTTCTTTCCTTTTTCATCTGAAGTAATTTCAGGTCTCAAACCGCCCCCGTGTGTCTCATTGCAGATTCTGGGAAAACACTGTTAGCAAGCTTCTCAATAAAAACAATGCTGTAACTCTGTTAAATGAATTCACCTGCAACAAAGCAGTTTCTCAGAAGGCTTCTCTGCAGTTTTTATCTGAGGATATTTCCTTTTCCACTCTGGGATTCAACGATATCCAAGATGTCACTTCTGAGATTCCACAAAATCAGTGCTAGCAAACTCCTCCATGAAAGAGTGGTGTCACTGTGAAATAAATTCACACATCACAAGGCAGTTTCTCAGAAAGCTTCACTCTGGTTTTTATCTGAGGATATTTCCTTTGTCTAGAGTCTTCACAGCTATCCAAATTATCACTTCTCAGATTCCACAAAAACAGTGCTAGTAAACGTCTCCTCGAAACACAGGTGTAACTCTTGGAGACGCATTGTCACATCACAAAACAGTTTCTCAGAGAGCTTCTTTCTTGCTTTTATCTGAGTAGATTTCCTTTGTCACCGTAAGCTTCATTGCGCTAAGAAATATCCCATTGCAGATTTCAATAATACAGTGTTAGCAAACTGATCATTGAAAAGAAAGATATAACATTCTGAGTTGCGGTCACACATCACAATGCAGTTTCTCAGAACCCTTTTTTGTCGTTTTTATTTGAAGATACTTCCTTTGTCAGCGTAGGCTTCAATGCGGTCCAAAATATCCCTTTCAAATTCCCCAAAAACAATGGTAAGAGACTGCTCCATGAAACGAAAGTGCAACTCTGTGAGATGAATTCAGATATCAGAAAGTAGTTTCTCAGAAAGCGTCTTTCTAGTTTTTATCTGAGAATATTTCCTTTTTCACCATAGCCCTCAATGGGCTCCCAAATATCACTTTGCAGATTCCACGAAAACAGTGTTAGCAAACTGCTACATTGAGAGAAAGGTGTAACTCTGTGAGGTGAATTCACACATCACAAAGAAGTTTCTCAGAAAGCTTCTTTCTAGTGTTTATCTGAGGAGATTTCCTTTGTAAATATAGGTGCCAAAGCGATCCAAAATATCGCGTCACAAATTCCCCAAAAACTGTGGTAACAGACTACTCCATGAAGTAGAATTTTAACTGTGTGAGATGAATTCACACATCATAAAGCAGTTTCTCAGAAAGTGTCTTTCTAGTTTTTATCTGAGGATATGTCCTTTTTCACTATAGGCCTCAATGCATTCCCAAATATCACTTTGCAGATCCCACGAAAAGTGTGTAAGTAAACTACTTCATTGAGAGAAAGGTGTAACTCTGTGAGACGAATTCACACGTCACAAAGAAGTTTCTCAGAAAGCTTCTTTCTAGTTTTTATCTGAGGATATTTCCTTTGTCAATGTAGGTTTCAATGCGATCCAAAATATGACTTCACTAATTCCCCAGAAACAGTGGTAACACACTGCTCCATGAAACGAAAGTGTAACTCTGTGACAAGAAGTCACACATCAAAAAGCAGTTTCTCAGAAAGCTTCTTTTGGTTTTTATCTGAGGATAATTCTTTTTTCACCATAGGCCTCAAACTGCTCCCAAATATCACTGTGCAGATTCTACATAAACAATGTTAGCAAACTGCTTCATGAAGAGAATTGTGTAACTCTGTGAGATGAATTCATGGGACACAAAGAAGTTTCTAAGAAAGCTTCTTTCTCATTTGTATTTTAGGATATTTCCTTTGTCAGCTTAGGCTTCAATGCGATCCAAAATATCCCTTCTCAGATTCCCCAAAAAGAGTGGTAGCAGACTGCCCCATGAAGTGAAATTTTACCTCTGTATGATGAATTCACACATCACAAAGCAGTTTCTCAGAAAGCTTCTTTCTAGTTTTTACTCTGAGGATATTTCCTTTTTCACCACAGGCCTTATCGTGTTCCCAAATATCACTTTACGGATTCCAGGAAAAATGTGTTAGGAAACTGCTTCATGAGGAGAAACGTTTATCTCTGTGAGATGAATTCACACATCACAAAGTCGTTTCTCAGAAAGCTTCTTTCTAATTTTTATCTGAAATATTTCCTTTCACCGTAGGACTCAATGTGCTCACAAATACAACTTGGCCGATTCCACAAAAACGTTGTTAGCAAACTGCTTCATGGAGGTAAAGGTGTAACTCTGCAAGATGAATACACACATCACAAAGCTGTTTCTCAGAAGACTTCTTTCTAGATTTTATCTGAGGATATTTCCTTTGTCACCTTAAGCGTCATGGCACTGAGAAATATACCACTGCAGATTTAAAGAAAACAGTGTTAGCAAGCTATCAATGAAAAGAAATGTGTAACTCTGTGACTTGCATTCACACATCACAATGCAGTTTCTCATAACACTTCTTTCTCGTTTTTATTTGAAGATACTTCCTTTGTCAGCGTGGTCTTCAATGCGATCCAAAATATCCCTTTCAGATTCCCCAGAAACAATGATAAGAGACTGCTCCATGAAATGAAAGTGCAACTCTGTGAGATGAATTCTGATACCAGAAAGCAGTTTCTCAGAAAGCATCTTTCTAGTTTTTATCTGAGGATATTTCCTTTTTCACTATAGCCCTCAATGCGCTCCCAAATATCACTTTGCAGGTTCCACGGAAACAGGTTAGCAAACTACTTCATTGAGAGAAAGGTGTAACACTGTGAGATGAATTCACACATCACAAAGAAGTTTCTCAGAAAGCTTCTTTCTAGTGTTTATCTGAGGAGATTTCCTTTGTCAACATATGTTTCAATACGATCCGAAATATCGCGTCACAAATTCCCCAGAAACAGTGGTAACAGACTACTCCATGAAGTGAAATTTTAACTCTGTGAGATGAATTCACACATCATAAAGCAGTTTCTCAGAAAGCTTCTTTCTAGTTTTTATCTGAGGATATTTCCTTTTTCACCATAGGCCTCAATGCGTTCCCAAATATCACTTTGCAGATTCCACAAAAACTGTGTTAGCAAACTACTTCACTGAGAGAAAGGTGTAACACTGTGAGATGATTTCACACGTCACAAAGAAGTTTCTCAGAAAGCTTCTTTCTAGTTTTTATCTGAGGATATTTCCTTTTTAACCATAGGCCTCAAAACGTTCCCAAATATCACTTTGCAGGTTCCACAAAAACAGTGTTAGCAAACTGCTTCATTCAGAGAAAGGTGTAAATCTGTGAGATGAATTCACACGTCACAAAGAAATTTCTCAGAAAGTTTCTTTCTAGTTTTTATCTGAAGATATTTCCTTTGTCATCATAGGTTTCAATGTGATCCAAAATATCGCTTCACAAATTGCCCAGAAACACTGGTAACAGACTGCTCCATGAAATGAAAGTGTAACTCTGTGAGAAGAATTTACACATCAAAAAGATTTTTCTCAGAAAGCTTCTTTCTGGTTTTTATCTGAGGATATTTCCTTTTTCACCACAGGCCTCAAAGCACTCCCAAATATCACTGTGCAGATTACACAAAAACAGTTTCAGCAAACTGCTTCATGAAAAGAATTGTGTAACTTTGTGGGATGAATTCACACGTCACAAAGAAGTTTCTCAGAAAGCCTCTTTCTCACTTATATATTAGGATATTTCCTTTGTCAGCATAGGCTTCAATGCGATCTAAAATTTCCCTTCTCAGATTCCCCAAAAAGAGTGGTAACAGACTGTTCTATGAAGTGACATTTTTACTCTGTGACATGAATTCACACTTCACAAAGAAGTTTCTAAGAAAGCTTCTTTGTAGTTTCTATCTGGGGATATTTCCTTTTTAACCATAGGCCTCAAAGCATTCCCAAATATCACTATACAGATTCCATGAAAACAGTGTTAGCAAACTGCTTCATGAAGACAAAGGTGTAGCTCTATGAAATGAAGTCACACACCACAAGGCAGTTTCTGAGAAGGCTCCTCTCCAGGTTTTATCTGAGGATATTTCATTTTTCACCATGGGATTCAATGATATCCATAATATCACCTCTGAGATTCCCCAGAAAAAGTGCTAGCAAATTCCTCCACGAAAGAGTGGTGTAAGTCTCTGAGATGAATTTACACATCATAAAGCAGTTTCTCGGAAAGCTTCTTTCCCTTTTCATCTGAGTTTATTTCTGGTCTCAAACTGCCCCCGTGTGTCTCATGGCAGATTCTGCGAAAACACGGTTAGCAAGCTTCTCAATGAAAACAATGCTGTAACTCTGTGAGCTGAATTTACCTACAACAAAGCAGTTTCTCAGAATGCTTCTCTGCAGTTTTTATCTGAGGATATTTCCTTTTCCACTCTGGGAATCAACGATATCCAAGATATCACTTCAGAGATTCCACAGAATCAGTGATAGCAAGCTCCTTCATGGAAGAGTGGTGTCACTGTGAAATGAATTCACACATCACAAACCAGTTTCTCACAAAGTTTCATTCTGGTTTTTATCTGAGGATATGTCCTTTGTCCATAGAATCTTCATAGCCATCCAAATGATCACTTCTCAGATTCCACAAAAACAGTGCTAGCAAACGGCTCCTCGAAACACAGGTGTAACTGTAAGAGATGCATTGTCACATCACAAAAGAGTTTCTCAGAAATCTTCTTTCTCGTTTTTATCTGAAGAGATTTCCTTAGTCACCTTAAGCTTCATTGTGCTAAGAAATATCCCATTGCAGATTTCAAGAACAGAGTGTTAGCAAACTGATCAATGAAAAGAAAGATGTAACTTTATGAGTTGCAGTCAGACATCACAATGCAGTTTCCCAGAACGCTTCTTTCTCGTTTTTATTTGAAGATACTTCCTTTGTCAGTGTGGTCTTCAATGCGATCCAAAATATCCCTTTCAGATTCCCCAGAAACAATGATAAGAGACTGCTCCATGAAACGAAAGTGGAACTCTGTGAGATGAATTCAGATATCAGAAAGTAGTTTCTCAGAAAGTATCTTTCTAGTTTTTATCTGAGGATACTTCCTTTTTCACCATAGCCCTCAATGCGCTCCCAAATATTACTTTGCAGGTTCCACGGAAACAGGTTAGCAAACTGCATTGAGAGAAAGGTGTAAAACTGTGAGATGAATTCACACATCACAAAGAAGTTTCTCAGAAAGCTTCTTTCTAGTTTTTATCTGAGGAGATTTCCTTTGTCAACATATGTTTCAATATGATCCAAAATATCGCGTCACAAATTCCCCAGAAGCAGTTCTAAAAGACTGCTCCATGAATTTAAAGTGTAACTCTGTGAGAATAATTTGCACATCATAAATCAGTTTCTCAGAAAGCTTCTTTCTGGTTTTTATTTGAGGATACTTCTTTTAACACCATAGGCCTCAAAACACTCCCAAATATCACTGTGCATATTCCACCAAAACAGTGTTAGCAAACTGCTTCATGAAGAAAACTGTAACTCTGTGAGATGAATTCACACGTCACAAAGAAGTTTCTCAGATAGCTTCTATCTCGTTTTTATGTTAGGATATTTCTTTTGTCAGCATAGGCTTCAATGCGATCTAAAATATCCCTTCTCAGATTCCCCAAAAACAGTGGTAACAGACTGCTCCATGAAGTGAAACATTAACTCTGTGAGATGAATTCACACATCATAAAGTAGTTTCTCAGAAAGATTCTCTCTAGTTTTTATCTGCGGATATTTCCTTTTTCACCTTAGCCCTCTGCATTCCCAAATATCTCTTTATGGATTCCACGAAAACTGTTAGCAAACTGCTTCATGAAGAGAAAGGTTCATCTCTGTGAGATGAATTCATATGTCACAAAGAAGTTTCTCAGAAAACTTCTTTCTAGTTTTAATCTGAGGATATTTCCTTTTTCACCATAGGTCTCAATGTGTTCCCAAATATCACTTCGCAGATTCCCTGAAAATAGAATTAGCAAACTGCTTCATTGAGAGAAAAGTGTAACTCTGTGAGATGAATTCACACATCACAAAGAAGTTTCTCAGAAAGCTTCTTTCTAGTTCTTATCTGTGGATATTTCCTTTGTCAACATGGGTTTCAATGCAATCTAAAATATGGCTTCACAAATTCCCCAAAGCCAGTGGTAACAAACTGCTCCATGAAACGAAAATGTAACTCTGTGAGAAGAATTCGCACATCAAAAAGCAGTTTCTCAAAAAGTTTCTTCCTGTTTTTATCTGAGGATATTTCCTTTTTCACCATAGGCCTCAAAGCGTTCCAAAATATCACTTTGCAGATTCCACGAAAACAGTGTTAGGAAACTGCTTCATGAAGAAAACTGTGTAACTCTGTGAGATGAATTCACACGACCCAAAGAAGTTTCTCAGAAAGCTTCTTTCTCGCTTTTATTTGAGGATATTTCTTTTGTCAGCATAGGCTTCAATGCAATCCAACATATCCCTTCTCAGATTCCCCTAAATCAGTGGTAACAGACCGCTTCATGAAGTGACATTTTAACTCTGTGAGATGAATTCACACATCATAAAGCAGTTTCTCAGAAAACTTATTTCTAGTTTTTGTCTGAGGATATTTCCTTTTCCATCTTAGGCCTCAATGCTTTCCCAAATACCACTTTACAGATTCCACGAAAACTTTGTTGGCAAACTACTGCATGAAGAGAAAGGTTTAACTTGGTGAGATGAATTCACACATCAAAAAGTAGTTTCTCAGAAAGCTTCTTTCTAGTTTCTATGTGAGGATATTTCCTTTTTTACCATAGGCCTCTATGCAGTCCCTAATACAACTTGGCAGATTCCACGAAAACGGTATTACCAAACTGCTTGATGGATATATTGGAGCACATTGAGGCCTATGGTAAAGAAGTAAATATCCTCAGATAAAAACTAGAAAGAAGCTTTCTGAGAAACTTCTTTGTGATGTGTGAATTCATCCCACAGAGATAAACTTTTCCCTTCATGAAGCAGTTTGCTAACACAATTTTTGTGGACACTGTAAAGTGATATTTGGGAACTCATTGAGGTCTATGGTGAAAAAGGAAATATCCTCAGACAAAAACTAGAAAGAACCTTTCTGAGAAATTGCTTTGTGATGTGTGAATTCATCTCATAGAGTTAAAATTTCACTTCATGGAGCAGTCTGTTACCACTGTTTCTGATGCATTTGTGATGATATATTTTGGATCGCATTGTAACCTTCCTTGACAAAGGAAATATCCTCAGATAAACACTAGAAATTCGTTATATTAGGAAAGTTTTATCTATGTGAGTTGAATAATATATCACAAAGCAGTGTCACAGAAAACTTGTTTCCAGTTTTTGTCTGAGGACATTTCATTTTTCAACATAGCCATATATATACTTTCGAATTTCCCTTGGTAGCTTTCTCTCTAAAAGGGACTCCGCAATCCTCTATGAGAAGAAAGGTATAACTCCGTGAGTGGAATGCACACAACACAAATCTGCTCCTCGGAAAGCTTCTCTTCAGTTTCTATCTGAAGTTATTTCCGTTTTCACCATAATCCTCATAGTGTTCCCAAATATCCCTTTACAGACTCAACAAAAACAGTGTTAGAATACTGCTCAATGAAAAGAGAAGTTTAACTGTATGAGTGAAATTCACATGACAAAGAGCACTTTCATAGAATGCTTCCTTCTGGTTTTTATCTGAGGGTATTTCTTCTTCAGTATATTCTAAAGAGCATTCCCAAATGTCCTTTCTCAGATTCCACACAAACAGTGATTTCAAATTGCTCAATCCACAGAATGATTTAACTCTATGAGATGAATACACACATCACAAAGCAGTTCCTCAGAAAGCTTCTCTCCAGTTTTCAACGGAAGACATTTCCTTGCTCACCACAGGCCTCTGGGCATCACTTAATATCCCTTCCCAGATTCCTCAAATACAGAGTTTCCAAACTGGCCAACGTAGAGAAAGCTTTACCACTCTGAGATGAATGCACATATCACAAAGCAGTTTCTTGGAACACTTCTTTCTGGGTTTCATTTGAGGATATTTCACTTTTCACCATAGTCTTCAAAGCACACCGAAATATCACTTTTTCCATTTTACAGGAACAGCGTTCAAATGCTGCCTTATGAGAAAAGAAGTACAACTCCCCGAGTGTAATGCACACATCACAAAGCAGTTTCTCAGAAAACTTCTCTCCGGTTTTTATCTGAAGATATTTCCTTTTTCACCATAGGCATGAATGTGATCCGAATATCTCTTAGTAGATCAGTCCATAACGGAGTTTCCAAGCTGTGTAATGTAAACAAAGCTTTATCTATGTGCGATGAATAAACATAGCAAAAAAAAAGAGAGTCTCAGAAAGCTACTTTCCAGTTTTTATCTGAAGATGTTTCCTTTTTCACCGTAGACCTGAATGTGCTCCCTAGTGTCCCTTCGCAGATCTGTCCATGACAAGGTTTCCAAGTTGCATAATGGAAAGAAAGCTTTTTCTATGTGAGATGAGTACACATAACACAGAGCAGTTTCACAGAAAGCTTCTTTCCAGTTTTTGTCTGAGACTATTTCCCTTTTCTCCATAGGTGTCAATATGCTCCTGGAAATCCCTTGGTACCTTTTTCTCCAAAAGGCTTTCCACAAAGCTGTATAAGAAGAGAGGTATAACACTGGGAGTGGAATGCACACATCACAAGGCTGTACCTTGGAAAGATTCTCTTCAGTTTCTATCTGAACTTATTTCCTTTTTCACTATAAGCCTCAAAGCGCTCCTGAATATCCCTTCGTACGCTAAACATAAGCAGTGTTAGAAAACTGCTCAATGAAAAGAGAAGCTTAACTGAGCAAGAGGAATTCACACGACACATAGCAGTGTCACAGAAAGCTTCCTTCTGGTTTTTAGCTGATTATTTCTCTATATTCCAAAGACTGTTCCTAAATGTCCTTCCTCAGATTCCACAGAAACAATGATTTCAAATTGCTCAATAGAAAGAATGATTTAACTCTATGAGATGAATACACATATCACAAAGCAGTTGCTCATAAAGCTTCTCTCGAGTTTTCTTTGGAAGATATTTTCTTGCTCACCACAGGCCTCCGGGTGCCACTTAATATCGCTTCGCAGATTCATCAAAGACAGAGTTTCCAAACTGGGCAACGTAGAGTATGCTTTAACTCTGTGAAATGAATGGACATATCAGAGAGCAGTTTCTTGGAACGCTTGCTTCTGGGTTTTATTTGAGGATATTTCACTTTTCGCCACAGTCTTCAATGCGCTCCGAAATATCACTTTTTCGGTTTTACAGGAACAGTGTTCAAACACTGCCTTATGAGAAAAGAGGTATAACTCCCTGAGTGGAATGCACACATAACAAAGCAGTTTCTCAGAAAGCTTCTTTCCAGTATTTATCTGAAGATATTTCCTTTTTCCCCATAGGCCTGAATGTACTCCCGAATATCCCTTCGTGGATCAATCCATGACGGAATTTCCAAACTGCATAATATAAAGAAAGTTTTATCTATGTGAGATGAATAAACGTAGCAAAAAGCCGTCTCACAGAAAGCTTCTTTCCGGTATTTTTCTGAAGTTATCTGCTTTTTCACCATACTCCTGAATGTGGTACCGAATATCCCTTTGCAGATCCCTTTATGACAGAGCTTCCAAGCTGCGTAATGTAAAGAAAGCTTTATCTATGTGAGATGAATACACATATCACAGAACAGTTTCACAGAAAGGGTTTCCCCAATGTTGTATGAGAAGGGAGGTATAACACTGTGAGTGGAATCACACGTCACAATGCAGTTCCTCGGAAAGTTTCTCTCCAGTTTCTATCTGAACATATTTCCTTTCTCACTGTAAGCCTCAAAACGCTCCCGAATATCCTTTCACAAGCTAAATGTAAACAGTGTTAGAAAGCTACTCAATGAAAAGAGTAGCATAACTGAGCGAGAGGAATTCACACGACACATAGCAGTTTCACAGAAAGTGTCCTTCTTGTTTTTTTCTGAGGATATTTCTTTCTCCATATTTTAAAGAGCATTCCCAAATGTCCTTTCTCAGGTTCCACAGGAACAGTGATTTCAAACTGCTCAAACAAAAGAATGATTTAAGTATATGAGATGAATACACACATCACAAAGCAGTTCCTCAGAAAGTTAATCTGCAGTTTTCAACGGAAGACATTTCCTTGCTTAGCACAGGCCTCTGGGAGCCACTTAATATCCCTTCGCAGATTCCTCAAAGATAGAGTTTCCAAACAGGGCAATGTAGAGTAAGCTTTATCTCTGCGAAGTGAATGCACATATCAGAGAGCAGTTTCGGGGAACGCTTCTTCCTGGGTTTTATTGGAGGATATTCCACTTTTTGCCATAGTTGCCAATGCACCCCGAAATATCACTTTTTCGGTTTTACAGGAAGAGTGTTCAAACACTGCCTTATGTGATAAGAGGTAAAATTCCCTAAGTGGAATGCACACATCACAAAGCAGTTTCTCAGAAACCTTCTCTCCAGTTTTCATCTGAAGATATATCCTTTTTCATCATAGGCCTGAATGTGCTCCCGAATGTCCCTTCATGGATCCGTCCGTGATGGAGTTTCCAAACTGTGTAATATTAAGAAAGTTTTATCTATGTGAGATCAATAAACCTATCTATCACAAAGCATTTTCACAGAAAGCTTCTTTCCAGTTTTTGTCTGAGGATATTTCCTTTTTCACCATTGTCATCCATATACTCTTGAATGTTCCTTGGCAAGTTATTCTCCAAAAGGGATTCCCCAATCTTTTATGAGAAGAAAGGTATAACTCTGTAAGTGCAATGCACACGTCTCAAAGCAGCTCCTCGGAAAGCTTCTCTCCAGTTTCTATCTGAAGATATTTCCGTTTTCAACATAAACCTCAAAGCGCTCCCAAATATCCCTTCGCAGACTACACAAAAACAGTGTTAGAATACTTCTCAGTGAAAAGAGAGGCTTAACTGTGCAAGTGGAATTCACACAACACAGAGCAGTTTCATAGAAAGCTTCCTTCTGGTTTTTATTTGAGGGTATTCATAGAGTAGTTCCACAGAAAGGTTCTTTCCAGTTTTTGTCTGAGGCTATTTTCTTTTTCACCATAGGCATCAGTATGCTCCCGCATATTTCTTGGTACCTTTTTCTCCAAAAGGCTTTCCCCGTTGCTGTATGAGAAGAGAAGTATACCACTGTGAGTGGAATGTACACGTCACAACGCAGTTCCTCGGAAAGCTTCTCTCCAGTTTCTGTCTGAACATACTTTCTTTTTCACCATAAGCCTCAAAGCACTCCTGAATATCCCTTCACACGCTAAACATAAACAGTGTTAGTAAACTGCTGAAAGAAAAGAGAAGCTTAACTGAGCGAGACGAAGTCACACGACACATAGCAGTTTCACAGAAAGCTTCCTTCTGATTTTTATCTGAGGATATTTATTTCTCGATATTCTAAAGAGTGTTCCCAAATGTCCTTCCTCAGATTCCACAGAAACAGTGATTTCAAACTGCTCAATCCAAAGACTGGTTTAATTTTATGAGATGAATACACACATCACAAAGCATATGCTCAGAAAGCTTCTCTCCAATTTTCAACGGAAGATATTTCCTTGCTCACCACAGGCCTCCGGGCGCCACTTAATATCCCTTCGCAGATTCCTCAAAGACAGAGTTTCCAGACTGGGTAATGTAGGCTAAGCTTTACCTCTGTGAAATGAATGCACATATCAGAGAGCTGTTTCTTGGAACACTTCTTTCTGGGTGTTATTTGATGATATTTCACTTTTCCCCATAGTTTTCAATGTGCTCCGAAATATCACTTTTTCGTGTTTACAGGAAGAGTATTCAAACACTGCCTTATGAGAAAAGAGGTATAACTCCCTGAGTGGAATGCACACATCACAAAGCAGTTTCTCAGAAAGCTTCTTTCCAGTTTTTATCTGAAGATATTTCCTTTTTCACCATAGGCCTGAATGTGCTCCCGAATGTCACTTTGTGGATCCGTCCATGATGGAGTTTCTAGGCTGTGTAATGTAAAGAAAGCTTTATCTATGTGAGATGAATAAACATAGCAAAAAGCAGATTCATATAAAGCTTCTTTCCAGTTTTTATCTGAAGATATTTCCTTTTTCACCATAGTCCTGAATGTGCTCCTGAATGTCCCTTCGTGGATACATCCATGACAGTGTTTACAAGGTGTGAAATGTAAAGAAAGCTTTATCTATGTGAGATGTATAAATATATCTATCACAAAGCCATTTCAAAGAAAGCTTCTTTTCAGTTTCTGTCTGAGAATATTTCCTTTTTCACTATAGCCATCCATATACTCTCGAATGTCCCTTGGTAGCTTTTTCTCCAAAATGGATTCCCCAATCCTCTATGAGAAGAAAAGTATAACTCTGTGAGTGGAATGCATACATCGCAAACCAGCTCCTTGGAAAGCTTCTCTCCAGTTTCTATCTGAGCATATTTCCTTTTTCACCATAAGACTCAATGCGCTCCCGAATATCCCATCGCAGACTAAATACAGTGTTAGAATACTGCTCAATGAAAAGAGAAGCTGAACTGTACGAGTGGAATTCATACGACACAGAGCAGTTTCACAGAAAAGTTCCTTCTGGTTTTTACCTGAAGGTATTTCTTTTTCAGCATATTCGAAAGACCGTTCCCAAATGTCCCTTCTTAGTTTCGACAGAAACAGTTATTTCCAACTTCTCAATCCAAATAATGATTTGACTCTAGGAGGTGGATACACACATTACCATTCAGTTACTCAGTAAACTTCTCTCTAGTTTTCAATGGAAGATATTGTCTTGCTCTAAACAGGCCTATGGGCACCAATTAATGTCCCTTCGAAGATTCCTCAGAGACAGAGTTTCCAAACTTGACAATGTGCAGTAAGTTTTAACTATGTTAAATGAATGTACATATCAGAACAATTTCTTGGAACTATTCTTTCCGGGTTTTATTTGAAGATATTTCACTTTTCACCATAGTCTCCAATGCGCTCTGAAATATAACTTTTTGGGTTTTACAGTAACAGTGTTCAAACACTGCCTTATGAGAAAAGAGGAATAACTCCCTGAGTGGAATGCACACATCACAAAGCAGTTTCTCAGAAAGCTTCTCTCCAGTTTTTATCTGAAGATATTTCCATTTTCACCATAGTACTGAATGTGCTCTCGAATGTCCCTTCGTGAATCCCTCCATAACAGAGTTTCCAAGCTGCATAATGTAAAGAAAATGTTATCTATGTGAGATGAATAAACATAGCAAAAAGCAGATTCACAGAATGCTTCTTTCCAGTTTTTATCTCAAGATATTTCCTTTTTCACCATAGTCCTGAATGTGTTCCCGAATGTTCCTTTGCAGATCCATCCATGACAGAGTTTCCAAGTTGTGTATTGTAAAGAAAGCTTTATCTATATCAGATGAATACACATAGCACAGAGCCATTTCACAGAAAGCTTCTTTTCTGTTTTTTTTCTGAGGCTATTTCCCTTTTCACCATAAGCATCAATGTGCTCCCAGATATCCCTTGGTACCTATTCCTCCAATAGGGTTTCCCGGTGCTGTATGACAAGAGAGGTATAACACTGTGAGTTGAATGCACATGTCACAAAGCAGTTTCTCGGAAAGTTTCTCTCCACTTTCTATCTGAACATATTTCCTTTTTGACCATAAGCCTCAAAGTGCTCCCGAATATCCCTTTGCACACTAAACATAAACAGTGTTAGAAAACCGCTCAATGACAAGAGAAGCTTAACTGAGTGAGAGGAATTCACACGACACATAGCAGTTTCACAGAAAGCTTCTTTCTTGTTTTTATCTGAGGATATTTATTTCTCCACATTCTAAAGAGCATTCCCAAATGTCCTTCCTCAGATTCCACAGAAGCAGTGATTTCAACCTGGCGAATCCAAAGAATGGTTTAACTCTTTGAGATGAATACACACATCACAAAGCATATGCTCTGAAAGCTTCTCTCCAGTTTTCATCAGAAGACATTTCCTTGCTCATCAAAGGCCTCCAGGCGCCACTTAATACCCCTTCACAGATTCCTCAAGGACAGAGTTTCCAAAACTGGGCAATGTAGAGTAAGCTTTAACTCAGTGGAATGAATACACATATCAGAGATCAGTTTCTTGGAATGTTTCTTTCTGTGTTTTATTTGAGGATATTTCACTTTTCACCCTCGTCTACAATGAGCACTGAATATCACTTTTTCAGATTTTTAGGAACAGGGTTCACACACTGCCTTATGAGAAAAGAGGTATAACTCCTTGAGTGGAATGCACACATCACAAAGCAGTTTTTGAGAAATCTTCTCTCCAGTTTTTATCTAAAGATATTTCCTTTTTCACCATAGGCCTGCATGTGCTCCAGAGTGTCCCTTCATGGATTCATCCATGGCGGAGTTTCCAAAATGCGTAATATAAAGAAAGTTTTTTCCTATATGAGATGAATAAACGTAGCAAAAAGCAGATTCACAGAAATTTTCTTTCCAGTTTTTATCTGAAGATATTTCCTTTTTCACAATAGTCCTGAATGTGTTCCTGAATATCCCTTTGCGGATCCGTCCATGACAGAGTTTCCAACCTGCGTAATGTAGAGAATGCTTTATCTATGTGAGATGAATACACATATCACAGAACAGTTTCACGGAAAGGGTTTCCCCGATGCTGTAAGAGAAGGGAGGTATAACACTGTGAGTGGAATGCACACGTCACAAAGCAGTTCCTCGGAAAGCTTATCTCCAGTTTCTATCTGAAAATATATCCTTCTTCACCGTAAGCCTCAAAGTGCTCCTGAATATCCCTTCCTATGCTAAACACAAACAGTGTTAGAAAACTGTTCAATGAAAAGAGGAGCTTAACTGAGCGAGAGGAATTCACACGACACATAGCAGTTTCACAGAAACCTTCCTTCTGTTTTATATCTGAGGGTATTTCTTTCTCCATATTCTAAGGATTGTTCCCAAATGTACCTCCTCAGATTCCACAGAAGCAGTGATGTCAAACTGTTCAATCCAAAGAATGGTTTAATTCTATGAGATGAATACACACATCACAAAGCAGTTGCTCAGAAAGTTTTTCTCCAGTTTTCATTGGAAGACATGTCATTGCTACCCACAGGACTCTGGGTGCCACTTAATACCCCTTCACAGATTCCTCAAAGAGAGAGTTTAGTAACTCGCATTGTAGAGTAAGATTTAACTCTGTGAAATGAATGCGCATATCAGAGAGCAGTTTCCTGGAACGCTTCTTTCTGGGTGTTATTTGAGGATATTTCACTTTTCTCCATAGTCTTCAATGTGCTCCGAAGTATCACTTTTTCAGTTGTACAAGAACAGTGTTCAAACACTGCCTTATGATAAAAGAGATATAACTCCCTGATTGGAATGCACACATCACAAAGCAGTTTCTCAGAAAGCTTCTCTCCAGTTTTTACCTGAAGATATTTCCGTTTTCACCATAGTCCTGAAAGTGATCCTGAATGTCCCTTCAGCGATCCATCCATGAAAGAGTTTCCAAGCTGCATAATGTAAAGAAAGCTTTATCTATGTGAGATTAATACACATATCACAGAACAGTTTCATAGAAAGCTTCTTTCCAGTTTTTGTCTGAGGCTATTTCCCTTTTCACCATAGGTGACAATATGCTCCCAAATATACCTTGGCACCTTTTTCTCCAAAAGGGTTTCTCCGATGCTGTATGAGAAGAGAGGTATAACATTGTGACTGGAATGTACACGTCACAAAGCAGTTCCTCGGAAAGCTTCTCTCCAGTTTCTCTCTGAACATATTTCCTTTTTAACCGTAAGCCTCAAAGCACTCCCAAATATCCCTTTGCATGCTAAACATAAACAGTGTTAGAAAACCGCTCAAGGAAAAGAGAAGCTTAAGTGAGTGAGAGGAATTCACATGACACATAGCAGTTTCACTGAAAGCTTCCTTCTGGTTTTTATCTGAGGATATTTCTTTCTCCATATTCTAAAGAGCGTTCCCGAATGTCCTTCCTCAGATTCCACAGAAACAGTGTCTTCAAACTTCTCAATCCAAAGAATGATTTAACTCTATGAGATGAATACACACATCACAAAGCAGTTTCTCAGAAAGCTTCTTCCAGTTTTTATTTGAAGAGATTTGCCTTTTCACGATAGGCCTGAATATGATCCTGAATATCCCATCGCGGATCCATCCATGATGAAGTTTCCAAGCTGTGTAATGTAAAGAAAGCTTTATCTAAGTGAGATGAATAAACATAGCAAAAAGCAGATTCACAGAAAGCTTCTTTCCAGTTTTTATCTGAAAATATTTCCTTTTTCACCCTAGTCCTGAACGTGCTCCCGAATGTCCCTTCGTGGATCCGTCCATGACAGAGTTTCCAAGTTGTGTAATGTAAAGAAAGCTTTATCTACATGAGATGAACAAACATAGCAAAAAGCAGATTCACAGAAAACTTCTTCCCAGTTTTTTTCTGAGGCTATTTCCCTTTTCACCATGGGCGTCAATATGCTCCCAGATATCCCTTGTCTGTTAGACCCCTTTCAGAGTGCGGATTCTTTTCACAGAGATAAAATTTTCTTTAGATTAATAAGGCTGAAAACACTTCTTAGGAAAATCATTAAGGTATATTTTGAATCCTTTCAGAGCCTATAGTGAAAAGCTGTGTATCCCCAGATAAAAATTAGAAAGAAGCTATCTCTGAAACCACTCTGCAATGTGTGGATTCATCTTAGCAGGTTGGAAACATTTTGTAGAAACTATGATGGGATATATTGGAGTCCATAGAGGCCAAAAGGGAAAAAAAAAGTCCAAAGAAGAAAACAAGAAAGAAGCTATCTGATAAGCCGCTTTCCAATGTGTGGATATATCTCACAGAATGAACTCAACATTTCTTTTGATTAAGCAGGTAGAAGACACTCTTTTTGTATAATCTGTGAAGGTATGATTGGGAGCACAATGAGGTCAATAGTGAAAAATTGAATACCACGGGTAAAACTAGAAAGAATCTTATCTTTGAAACTGCTTTGCAATATGTGGATTCACTATCACAGAATTAAAGCTTTATCATAATTCAGCAGAATGGAGACACTGTTTCTGTAGATAGTGCAAAGAGACATTTGGGAGCCCTATAGTGGAAAACTGAATAGCCACAGATTAAAAAGTAGAACGATGCAGAAGTTATCTGTGAAGTGGGTTTGTGATATGTGTCTTCATGTCACTGAGGCAAATCCTTCTTTGGATTCAGTAGGTTTCAAACACTTTTTGTACAATTCGCAAAATTATAAGGAAGTCCTTTGAGGCCCGCAGTGAAAAACTTAATATCTCCAGATTAAAAACTGGAAATAGGCCTGGCACGGTGGCTTAAGCCTGTAATCCCAGCACTTTGGGAGACTGAGACGGGTGGATCACGAGGTCAGGAGATCGAGACCATCCTGGTTAACACGGTGAAACCCCATCTCTACTAAAAAATCCAAAAAACTAGCTGGGTGAGGTGACGGGCGCCTATAGTCCCAGCTACACAGGAGGCTGAGGCAGGAGAATGGCATAAACCTGGGAGGTGGAGCTTGCAGTGAGGTGAGATCCGGCCACTGCATTCCAGCCCGGGCGACGGAGTGAGACTCTGTCTCAAAAAAAAAAAAAAAAAAAAAAAAAAAAAAAAAAAAAAAAAAAAACTGGAAATAATCTAGGAAACTGCTTTCCAATTTGTAAATTTATCTCAGTTCCACATTTATTTTGATCCAGCATGCTGAAAACACTTTTTTTGTAGAATCTAATTAAGAATTTTTGGGAACATATTTTGTCTCCTAAATAACGATTTTCCCAGGAATAAACCAGAAAGAAGTTACCTGTGACATGTAGATTCTTCTCAGAAAGCTAAACCATCCTTTTGATTAAGCATGCTTAAAATACTCTTTTGGTAATATCTGCAAAGGAGCAGTTTTAACTTCATTGTTACTTATAGTGGAAAACAGAATATCCCCAGATAAAAATTGGAAAGAAGCTGCTGTGAATAGTGCCGAATAAACATTCGTATGTTTTTGTCTTAATAGCAGAATGATTTATAATGCTTTTGGTATATACCAAGTAATGGGATGGCCGGGTCAAGCGGGATTTCTAGTTGTAGATCCTTGAGGGATCACGAAGACTTGGAATCAACCCAAATGTCCATCAGAGACAGACTATTAAGAAAATGTGGCATATATAAACCTTGGAATAATATGCAGACATAAAAATTTATGAGTTTGTGTCCTTTGTAGGGACATGGATGCAGCTGGGAAATAGTATTGTCAGCAAACTACCACAAGAACAGAAAACCAAATGTTTCTTTTGATTCAGCAGTTTGGAAACACTGTTTTTGTATAATCTGTTTAGGAAAATTTGGGAGCCTCTTTGTGGACTACATTGAAAAAGAGAACATCCTCATATGAAAGCTAGAAAGAAGCTATCCGTGAAACATTTTGCAATGTGTGGCTTCATCTCACACAGTTGAAACTTAGTTTTTGATTCTTCCTGTTGGAAACACTCTTTTTGTAGAACCTCCAAAGAGACATTTTGGAGCACCTTGAGGCTTAGAGTGAAAACGGAAAAGGCCCAGATAAAAACTAGAAAGAAGCTGTCTGTGAAATCACTTTAAGTCACGTGGATTTATTTCACAGAGTTAAAACTTTCCTTTGATTCAGTGTGTTAGAAACGCTTTTTTTTTTTTGAGTCTGTGAAGGGATATTTGGGAGCCCCTTCAACCCTATGGAGGAAAACAGTATATCCACAGACAGGAACCACAAAGAAGCTATCTGTGAAACTGTATTACAACATGTTGATTCAGCTCACAGAGTTCAATCTTTATTTTTATTCAACACTTTGGAAACACCTTTTTTGTAGGATCTGAGAAAAGATACTCGGGAGTCCCCTACGGTCTGTAGTGGAAAATTAAATATCCCCCAATAAAAACTGGAAAGAAACTATCTAGAAGGTTGCATTGTTGTTATTGGCTTCATGTCACAGGGTAAAATCTTTCTTTTGGTTCAGCAAGTTGGCAAAACTGTTTTTCTAGAATCTGCGAGAAACACTTTAGAACCCATTGAGACCTATAGAGAAAATTCGAATATCCTCATACTAAAAACTAAAAAGACTCTACCTTTGAATCCATTTTCAAAGGTGAGGATTCATCTCACGGAGTTAAACAGTTTTTTTTTTTAATTATCATGTTTGGAGTACCATTTTGGAGACTCTACAAAGACATAATTTCAAGTCCATTGAGGCCTATACTGAAAATATTTTATCCCCAGATAAAACCAGAAAGAAGCTATCTGTGAAACTGAAACTGCTTTGCAATTTGTGGGTTATTCACACAGTTAACCTCACAGAGTTCAACTTTTCTTTTGATTCAGCAGGCTGAAAACCCTCTTTTTATTGAAGCTGTGAAGTGATATTTTGCAGTGAATTGACATCTATAGTGAAGAATATAGTATCCACAGATAAGAACTACAAACAAGCTCTTTGAGAAAATATTTGTGATGTCTGTATTCATCTCCCAGTGATAAACCTTTCTTTTTTTTCAGCAAGTTGGAAACACTCATTTTGGAGAATCTGTGAGGGGATATTTTGAGAATCTGTGAGGGGACATTTTGAAGCCCTTTGATGCCTATAGTGCAAAAACAAATATCCCAGATGAAAGTAGAAAGAAGCTATTTGTGAAAGTGCTTTGCCATTTTTGGATTTATCTCACAGAGTTAAACTTTTTTTAACTTCAGCAGTTGGAAACACTTTTTGTAGAATCTGCAAAGGGGCATTTGGGTGTTTATTGAGGCATTTAGTGAAAAACCGAATGTCCCCATATAAAAGTTAAAGAATCTGTGAAACCAGTTTGAAATTTGTGGATTCATCTTACAGAGTTAAACCTTTTTATTGTTTCAGCAGGTTGGTAACACTGTTTTTGTAGAATCTGTGAAGGGGCATTTGGAGTACTTTGAGGCCTAAGGGAAAACAGTATAACCCATGATAAAATCTAGAAAGAAAAAAATCTGTGAAGCCACTTTGGAATATGTGGATTGATGTCACGGAGTTAAATGTTTCTTTTGATTCAGCAGGGTGGAAACACAGTTTGGAAGGCATATTTGGGAGCACCATTAGGTCTATAGGGAAAAAAATCCCCATATAAAATCTAGAGAAAAAAATCAATCTGTGAAACCGCTTTGCAAACTGTGCGTGCATTTCACAGAGTTCAAACTTTCTTTTGTTTCAGCAGATTGTTAATGATATTTTTGAATAACCTGTGAAGTGATAATTGGGAACCCAATGAGGCTTATATTGAAGTTCAAAATAACCTCAGATAAACACTAGGAAAACCCGATTTGTGAAACTCATTTGTGATGTGTGTGATCTTCTGACAGAGATAAGCTTTTCTTTTGATTATGCTGGTTGGAACCATCTTTTTGTGGAATGTGTGAAGACATTTTGGAAACCCTTGAGACTTATAGTGAAAAACGGAATATCCTCAGACAAAAACTGTAAAGAAGCTATTAGTGAAACCACATTGTGATGTGTGGATTATTCTAACAGAGTTAAACTTTTTTTGATTCAGCAATTTAAAAACACTGTTTTCTAGAATCTGTGAAAGGACATTATAATGGCCATTGATGCTGATAGTTAAAAATTTAATAACCACAGAAAAAACTAGGAAGAAGTTACCTGTGTAACCATCTTGTGATGTATATCCATCTCACAGAGTTAAAACTTTCTCTTGATTCAACAGTTGGGAAGTCCTTTTTGCAGAATCTCTGTAGGGATATTTGGGAGCCCACTGAGGCCTATAGGAAAATCAAAATATCCCCAGATAAAAACTAGAAGGAATCTATCTGTAAAACCACTTTGCAGTATGTAGAGTCGTCTCACAGGGTTAAATCTGTCTTTTGATTCGGCAATCTGAAAACACTCTTTGTAAAATCTGCGAAGGGACATTTTGTAAGACATGCAGTCCTCTAGTGAAAAAACAAATATCCTTTATAAAAATTAGACACAAGCTATCTGCGAGCGTGGTGTGCTTGTTGGATTCATCTGAGCGAGATAAAACTCTCTGTTGTTTCTGTATTCTACAGGTGGGAAGTACTCTTTTTCTAGAACCTGAGTAGGGACATTTGGCGCCCATTGATACCGACAGTTAAAAACAGAATATGCATAGATAAAACCTAGAAAGAAGATATGTGTGTAACAGCTTTGTGAAATGTGGATACATCTCACAGATTTAAACATTTCCTTTGATTTAACATGCTGAAAACACTGTTTTTGTAGTCTTTGAAGGGACTTTTGGAGGCAATGTAGGCATATACAAAAAAAAAAAAAAATTGAATATCCAAAGATAAAAACTATAAAGAAACTCTCTGTGAAACCGATTTGCAAAGTGTTGATTCTCCTAACAGAGTTGAACTTTTCTGTGTTGCAACAGGTTGGAAAGCCTCTTTTTGCAGTGAGTGTAAAGGGATATTTAGGAGCCCATTGAGGCCTAATCTGAAAAATGGAGTAACCCCAGATAAAAACTAGAAAGAAACTATCTTTGAAACTGTTTTGTGATGTGTGGATTCATCTCACACAAAGAGAGGTAAACTTTGTGTTGATTCAGCATGGTGGCAACGTTCTTTTCTTTATTATTATACTTTAAATACTAGGGCACATGTTCACAATGCACAGGTTTGTTACATATGTACATGTGTGCCATGTTGGTGTGTTGCACCCATTAAACCGTCATTTGCATTAGGGGTGCTATCCTTCCCCCCTCTACCCACCCCATGACAGGGCCCTGTGTGTGATGTTCCACTTCCTGTCTCTAAGTGTTCTATTGTTCCATTCTCACTTATGAGTGAGAACACGTGGTGTTTGCTTTTTCCTCTTTGCGATAGATTGCTGAGGTGATGGTTTCCATGTGTTGTCAATTTTTAAAGGAGATGTGGTGCTGAGAAGAATGTATATTCTGAGAAGTGAGAATAAGTGAGATGTGGTGCTGAGAAGAATGTATATTCTGTTGACTTGGGGTCAAAAATTCTGTGGATGTCTATTAGGTCCACTAGGTGCAGAGCTGATTCAATTCCTGGATGTCCTTGTTAACTTTCTGTCTCGTTGATTTGTCTAATATTGACAGTAGGGTGTTAAACTCTCCCATTATTATTGTGTGGGAGTGTAAGTCTCTTTTTAAGTCTCTAAGGACTTGCTTTATGAATCTGGGTGTTCCTGTATTGGGTGCATTTAGATTTGGGATAATTAGCCCTTCTCATTGAACTGATTCCTTTACCGTTATGTAATGACCTTCTTTGTCCCTTTTTATTTTTATTGGTTTAAGATCTGTTTTGTCAGAGACTGGGATTGCAACTTCTGCCTTCTTTTGTTTTCTATTTGCTTGATAGGTCTTCCTCCATTGCTTTGTTTTGAGCCTATGTGTGTCTCTGCTCGTGAGATGGGTGTTCTGTATACAGCACACAGATGGGCCTTAACTGTTTGTCCAATTTGCCAGTCTGTGACTTTTAATTGGAAATTAGGGTGGAATGTTGGCCCCTACTGTTTTCTCACTTGTAGATTTTCTGCCGAGAGATCCGTGGTTAGTCTGATGGGCTTCCCTTTGTGGGTACCCCGACCTTTCTCTCTGGCTGCCCTCAACAATTTTTCTTTCTTTACATCTTTGTTGAATCTGACAATTATATGTCTTGGAGTTGCTCCTCTGGTGGAGAATCTTTGTAGAGCCCTCTGTATTTCCTGAATATGAATGTTGGATTGCCTTGGTAGGTTGGGGAAGTTCTCCTGGATAATACCCTACACAGTGTTTTCCAACCTGGTTCGGTGCTCTCCGTCACTTACAGGTACACTAATGCGACATCGATTTGTTCTTTTCAGATAGTTCTATATTTATTAGAGGGTTTGTTCATTTCTTTTTACTCTTTTTTCTCTAAAATTCTCACTTCATTTCATATATTTGATCTTCAATAACTGATACCCTTTCTTCCAGTTGATCGAGTCAATTACAGAAACTTCTGCATTAGTCATGTAGTTCTTGTTTTCCGTACCATCAGGTCATTTAAGGACTTCTCTACGGTGGTTGTTCTAGTTTTCCATTCTTCTAATTTTTTTCAGTTTTTGTCTTCTTTGCGATGATTCTGAACTTCCTCCTTTAGTTCGGATGTTTCATCCGCTGAAGACTTTCACTCTCAATGCCTCAAAGCCATTCTCCGTCAAGCTTTGTTCCATTGTTGGTGAGGAGCTGCCTTCCTTTGGAGGGGGAGAGGTGCTCTGATTTTTAGAACTTTCAGGTTTTCTGCTGTTTTTTCCCCATCTTAGTTGTTTTACCTACCTTTGGTCTTCAATGATTCTGACGTACAGATGGGGTTTTGGTGTGTATATCTTTTCTGTTTGCTCTCTTTCCTTCCAACATTCAGGACCCTCAGTTGCAGGTCTCGGAGTTTTCTAGAAGTCCACTCCAGGCTCTGTTTTTCTGGGTATCAGCAGCCAAGGCTGCAGGATAGAGAATATTACTGAACAGCAAATGGCAACATTCTTTTTGTAGAAACGGTGAACGGATATTTTGGAAAGCATTGGGGTCTATAGCGGAAAACTGAATCTCCTTAAAGAAAAACTGGAAAGAAGTCTGGAAACCACTCTGCAATTTGTGGATTCACCTAACAGAAATAAACCTTTCTTTTACTTCAGTAGGTTGGAAACACTTTTTTTATAGAAAATGTGAAGTGACATATTGAAGCCCATTGTGACCAACAGTCAAAAACAGAATATCTCCTGATAAAATCTAGAAAGAAACTATTTGTGAATCTGCTTTGAGACCAATTGTTTCATTTTACAGACAAACCGTTATTTGAATCAGCGTGTTGGAAACTTTTTTTGTAGGTCGTGGTGAAGAATATTTGGTAGCCCACTGACCTAGTCAAAAACTGAATATCATGAAAAACTGGAAGGAAGCTATCTGTGAAACTGCTTTTTGACATGTCCATTCATCTCAATCTATTCTTCTGATTCAGCATGTTGGAAACAGTCTTTTTAAACTATCTGCAAAGAAACATTTCTTAAGAAACATTTAACTCTATGAGATAAAGCCACACATTGGAAAGAAGTTTCACCAGTAATTTCTTTAACATTTTTTTCTTGGGACTTCAATTTTTCCCAAAGTCCTAACAGGGCTCTCAAATGTCCCTTCAAAGATTCTACAATAAGTGTGTTTCCAACCTGTTGAATTAAAAGAAAAGTTTTACTCAGTGAAATCAATCCACACGTCACAAAACATTTCACTGGTAGCTTCTTTCTAGTTTTTATCAGGGCACATTTTTTCACCATAGGCTACAAGAGACTCTAGTATGTCTTTCACAGATTCTACAGAAACAGTGCTTCCAGTCTGCTGAATCAAAAAATAATTTTACCTCTGTGAGATGAATGCACATAAAACAAAACAGTTTCACAGACAGTTCCTCTTTATTTTTTATCTGGGAATATTTTGTTTTGCACCATAGACCTCTAGCAGCTCCCACATATCCTTTAGCAGGTACAACAAAGGAATGTTTCCAAGCTAATTAATCAAAAGAAAGGTTTAACTCTGTGAGATGATTCCACACATCACAACTTGCTTTCACAGACAACTTCTCTCTAGAATTTATATATGCATATTCTGTTTTTCACTGTAGGCAACAATGGGATCCCAAATGTCCCTTGTTAGTTTCTAAGAAAAGTGTTTATAACCTGCTGAATAAAAGAAAGCATTAACTCTGTGGGATGAATCCACAAATTGCACAGTGGTTTCACACTTCCTTCTAGTTTTTATCCAAGGATATTCAGTTTTTCACTCTAGGCCCCAGTGGGCTTCAAATGGTCCCTTCCCAGATCTAAAATAAATGTTTTTTGCAAACTCCTGAATCAAAAGTTTACTTTTGTTAGATATATCCATGCATCAAAAAGCAGTTTCTTGTTTTAACTTGGAGACATTCATATTATCACTAAAGGCCAAAATGGGTTCCAAAATTTCCCATTGCAGACACTACAGAAAGAATGTTTCCAACATTCTGAATAAAAAGAAAGGTTTAACTCTGAAAGATGAATCCACATATCACAAAGCTGTTTCACAGATAGATTCTTTCTAGTTTTTATCTGGTGCTATTACACTGTTCACTGTATTCTTCAAAGGGCTTCCAAATTTTCTTTCACAAATTATACAAAAATAGTATTTGTACCCTGCTAAATGAAAAGAAAGTTTTACTTTTGTTAGATGAAGCCACACAGACCCAAGAGCTTACCCAGCTAGCTTCTTTCTAGTTTTTATCCGTGCATATTCTGTTCTTTTGATAGGGCTCAATGGGCTCCCAAATTTCCCTTCACAGAGTGTACCAAAAGAGTGCATCCAATCTGTTGAATGAAATTAAATGTTTCACTGTGTAACAGAAACCCACACATCACAAAGCAGTTTCACAGATAGCTTTTATGTGGTTTTCATCAAGTGATTTTTAGTTTTCTCTTAGAAACCTCAATGGGCTCTAAAATGTCTCCTCACATATGCTACAAAAACAGATTTTTCATTTTCTGAATCAAAAGAGAGTTTGAACTAAGTGAATTGAATTCAGACATAACTACGCTGTTTCATACATAAATTCTCTGTGGCTTTTGCATGGAATATTTTGTTTTTCACTATAGGCTTCAACTGGCATCCATATGTCCCTACACAGACTCATAAAAAAGAGTGTTTCCTATCTGCTGAATAAAAATTTACTCTGTGAGTTGAATACATATATCAAAAAGCAGTTTCACAGCTAGTTTCTTCCTTGTTTTATCTGGGGATATTTACATTATCATCATAAGTTCTCCAAAGGTCTCTTTGCAGTTTCTCCAAAGGATTGTTACAACTTACCCAAACATCACAAAGCAGTTTCACAGATATGCTTTTTCTAGTTTTATTTTTCTGCAAATATTTAGTTTTTCACTATAGGCCTGAATGGGCTCCCGTATGTCCCATCGTGGATCCTGCAAAAAGACGGCTTCTGTGCTGCTGAATGAAAGGAAAAGTTTTCTTTTTGAGATAAATCCACTTATTGCAAATTGATATAACATTTTCTTTCTTTCTAGACTGAATCAAGGGATAGTCAGTTTTTCCTTATAGGTCTTAACGGTCTTATAGTGTCTCAAACCTGCTCTTTTGCAGATTCTACAAAAAGTGTGTCTCCAACCTACTGAATCAAAAGAAAAGTTTAAATCTTTGAGATGAATCCACACATAGCAAAGAAGTTTCACAGACAGCTTCTTTCTATTTTTTATTTGCGTACATTCTTTTTCACTATAAGCTGATATGGGCACCCAAATATAACTTCAGAGATTCTACAAAAAGCATATGTCCAACCTGCTGAGTCAAAATGTTTAATTCTGTGAAATAAATCGACACATTGCAAACAATTTCACAGATACCTTCTTTGCAGTTTTTAACTGAGGATATTCCTTTTTTCCCTATGTGCTACAGTGGGCTCTAACTGTCCTTTCATGGATTCTATAAAAAGAGTCTTTCTAACATGCTGAATTAAAAGAAACATTTAGCACTGTGAGATGGATTCGCTCACCTCAAAGCAGTTTCACAGATCGGTTCTTTCTGGTTTTTATCTGAGGCTGCATTGTTTTTCACTTTAGGCCTCAATGGCTTTCACTATGTCCTTTTGCAGATATTACAAGAGAGTGTTTCCAACCAAATAAATCAAGAAAAACCTTTAACCTGGTGAGATGAATTCACATATACCAAAGTGGTTCCACAGACAGCTTCTTTCTGGTTTTCACTTACAGATATTTTGTTTTCCACTGCAGGCCTAAAGAGCCTCCAAAACGGACCCTTGCAGATTCTGAAAAAGAGCGTTACCAACCTGTTGAATCAAAAGAAACGTTTAACTCTGTGATATGAAAGCACGTATCACAAAGCAAATTCACAGATATTTATTTCAAGATTTTAACTGGAAATACTTTTTTTGCGTATAATCCTCAATGTGTTCACAGATTTCATTTCACAAATTCTAAAAAAGGATTTCCCAAAGTACTGAATCAAAAGAAAATTTTCACTCAGTGAGATGAATCCACACATTGCAAAGCAGTTTTGCCAATAGCTTCTTTGTAGTTTTCATCTGTGGATAGACGGTTTTTATCCTGTAGGTTTCAATGGTCTCAGAAATGTCCAGGGTCGATTAGAGAAATAATTCCTTTCCAACCAGCTGAGTCAAATGAAGTTAAACTCTGGGAGATGAAGCCACACATTGGAAAGTGATTTCACAGTTTCTTTCTAGTTTTTATCCGAGGATATTCGTTTTTTTCACTATAGGTTTCAAAGGCCTCTCTAGTGTCCCTTAAATGACTTTTCCAAAAAAATAGAGCCTTTCCAATCACTTGAATTAAAGAAAAAATTATCTGTACAAGATGAATCCAGACATCACAAAGTGGCTTAACACAAAGTTTTTTCTAGTTTTTGCTTGATGGTGTTCCCTTTGTCACCATAGGCTTCAATGAGTTCCAAAATATCTCATCTCAGATTCCACAAAGAGAAAGGTTTACCTCCATTAGTGAATAAACAAATCCCAAAGCAGTTTCTCAGAAGGCTTCTGTCCAGTTTCTATCTGAGGATATAAGCTTTTTAACTGTAGGCCTCAATGCTTTTCCGAATATCCCATTGCAAACTCAAAGAAAACAGTGTTAGCAAAGTGTTCAATGAAAAGCAAGGGGTAATTCTGTTAGATGAGTTCAACTACACAAAGCAGTTTCTCAGAAAGCTTCTTTCAAGTGTTTATGCGAGGGTAAAACCCTTGTGGCCATAAGCTTCACTGCATTCCAAAATATCCGTTCCCAGATTCCAAAAAACATTGATACCAATCTGCACCCACAAGAGAACGGTTTACCTCTATGAGACGAATGCACACATCACAAAACAGTTTCTCAGCAAGCTTTTTTCCAGTTTTCATGTGATGATACTTCGTTTTTTACCATAGGCATCAAAGTGTTCCCGAATATGCCAATGCATAATTCATGTAAAGAGTGTTACCAAACTGGTCAATGTAAATAAAAGTGTACCTCTACGAGAGGAATTCACACATCACAAAGCCTTTTCTCAGAAAGCTTCTTTCTAGTTGTATTCTGATGGTATTTAATTTGTGACCTCCGGCTTCAAGGCCATCCAAAATATCCCTTCTCAGATTCTGCAAAACAGTGTTTACAAACAGCTCCATGAAAATTTTGGTGTAATTCTGAGAGATGGACTCACACTTCAGAAAGCAGTTTGTGAGAAACTTTTCAGTTTTCATCTGGGGATGTTTCTTTATTCACCTTAGGCCTCAAGGAGCTCAGAATTATCACATTACATATCCCAAGAAAACTGAGTAGGAAAACAACTCAATGAAAAGAAAAGAGTCTCTGTGAGATGAATTAACACATCACACAGCAATTTCTCAAAGGGCTTCTTTCTAGTTGTTATATTGGGATATTTCCTTTTCACCGTCAGCTTCATGGCCATCCAATATATCCCTTCTCTGATTTCTACAAGACATTGCTAACAAATTGTAATATAAGAATAGTGTAACTCTGTGAGATGAGTTCACGCATCATGAAGCTGTTTCTCAGAGACCTTCTTTCTAGTTGTGTTCTGAGGATACTTCCTTTGTCACCATAGGCTTCAAGGCGATCAAAAATATCCCTTCCCAGATTATACAAAAAGAGGGCTTACAAACTGCTCCATGAAAAGAATGTTATATCTCTGTGAGATGAATTAACACATCACAAAGCAGTTTCTCACAGAGATTCTTCCTAGTTTTTATCTGAGGATATTACCTTTGTCCCCATAAACTTCAAAGCGATCCAATATATCACTTCTCAGTTTCCATGAAAATGTTGATGCTAGCTGCTCCCTCAATGGAAATGTTTAACTCTCTGGCTGAATGCACACATCACAAAGCAGGCTCTCAGAAGGCTTCTGTGCAGTTTTCATTGGAGGATATTTCCTTTTCCACCATAGGCCTCAGTGCGATCCAGGATCTCCCACTGTAGATTTCACAAAAACAGTGTTATCAAGTTGCTCAATGTAAAGAAAGGGGTTCATCTGTGAGATGAAATCACACATCACAAACAGATTTCTCACAAAGCTTCTTTCTAGTTGTACTCTGAGGATAATTCCTCCCTCACCATGGGCTTCAAGGCCAACCAAAATATCCTTTCTCAGATGCCAAAGCACCAGTCCTAACAAAGTGCTCCATGAAAAGAAAGGTTTAACTTTGTGAGATGAATAGGCCCATCATGAAACAGTTTCTCAGGATGCTTCTTTCCAGTTTTCATCTCAGGATATTTCTATTTTCTCCTTAGGCCTCAATGCCCTCCCAATTATCCCATTGCAGACTCCATGGAAACAAGGAGAGTGCACAGCTCAGTATAAAGCAAAGTGTAATTCTGTGAGAGGATTTCACACATCACAAAGCAGTTTCCCACAAAGTTTCTTTCTAGTATTCATCTGAAGATGTTTCTTTTTTCACTAAAGGCCTCAAAGTGCTCCAGGATATCCCATTGCAGATTCCACGAAAACAGTATTAGAAAACTGCACAAAGAAGAATAGAGGTAACTCTGTGAGATGAATTGACACAGGACAAAGCAGTTTCTCAGAAAGCTTCTTTCCAGTTTGCACCTGAGGATATTTCTCTTTTCACCTTAGGCCTCAATCTGTTCCTTAATATTCCTTTGCAGATTCCACGAAAACAGTGTCAACAAGCTGGTAAATTTAAAGAAAAGTGTATCTCTGTGATACGAATGCACACAACATGAAGCAGCTTCTTAGAAAGATTCATTCCAGTTTTCCTAGGATGTTTTGCTTCTCACCATACCCACAAGGTGCTCCTGAATATCCCAAAGCGTGTTCCCCGAAAATAGTGTTAGCAAAGTGGTTAATGGAAAAAGATGAATTCACACATCACAAAGCTGTTTCTGAGAAAGTTTTCTTTTAGCTTTATCTGAATTCATTCCCTTTGTTGCCATGGCATTCAATGAGTCAAAAATATTTCTTCTTAGATTCCATGAAAATATTGATACCAAACTGCTCTCTCAACCGAAACATTTATCTCTATGAGATGAATGACCATATCAGAAAGGCACCTCTCATTAGCCTTCTCTCCTATTTTTTAGCTGAGGATTTTTCCTATTTCACCCTAGGCCTCAATGCACTTTGGAATACCCAATTGCAAACTCCACGAGAAGAGTGTTGGCAAAGTCCTCAATGAATAAAAGGTGTACTTTTTTTCACACGTCACAATAGTAGAGACCGGGTTTCCCCAAGTTCGCCAGGCTCGTTCCAAACCACTGACATCAAGTGATCCATCCTCTTTGGCCTACCAAAATGCTGGGATTACCGGCATGAGCCAGCAGGCTGGTCTGCAGTTATTTTCATCTGTGTCTTTACATTTGTACGTGTTTGAGAGGGAAAATATTTTTAATTATTTTTCTCCCTAGTACTATCTAGCATAGTGATTTACAGAGTAGTCCCAAAATAAATGGATGATGCTACTCAGATTGTAGTTTACAGAAATACAGCTAGCTGTCATAGCTATGAACACACGGGAATAGAATTCATGGGATTCTGCCTCAAAAGCATATATGTTTGTTTCTTTTATTCCAGAAAGACAACAGGAAGTGAATCTTTTCTGGCATTCAGATTAGAGGAATCCTCCACCTCCGCAATTACCTGGGAGCCATTGAGAAATGGTTGAGGTTACAAGATAAATATGACTCTCTATTATACAGCACTGTTCACCTACACTACATTACTGGCTCCCAAGTCCCAGGTGTCCTTCAGCAGAGCATCTTGGATATGACTGCTGTCCTTCTTGTCTGTGGCATAAATCCGGAAAACAGCAAACTTTTCAAGCAATCTCAGGTAATCTTCTCGTATTAGAACTGAGAAAATATTCATTTGCAGATTATTTGAGAAAAAATATTGAATGGTTCACACAGCCCATGCTTGTGATTTTTAAAAAGGTTTTGAAATTGACTTTTTCAAAAGATCTTTTTTTTCAGATTAATGTTTTATTTGTGTTTATAGCTTTGACTATCATTGTATTATAAGAGTATTTTTCATGTTTCCTCAACTCTATTTGGTGAGTTTATGATGACTCACATACCAAGAGTTTTGTTTCATTAGTACTTCTAACACTGATGTTGTTTTGCAATGCTGGGTTTCTTTCAAACAGATTACTTTGTTCTGTTGGCTAAACTCCTTGTGATCAAGGATAGAAATTAGTGGAAAATAGTCTTATGTAATTCCAATGTTGCTGTACTGTATGTTGTATTTAGAAGGTCTGTTGGATAATTCCCACTGTTCATTCTTTATGTAATAGTTTTTAGAAGATTTGATTGCAGAATTTGGGAAATTGGAAGACAAATTTCTTTTTTTTATTGCTGTAGAGTTTTTATTTTTTTATTTTTATTTTTATTTTCTTATTTGTTTATTATTATTATACTTTAAGTTCTAGGGTACATGTGCATAATGTGCAGGTTTGTTACATATGTATACTTGTGCCATGTTGGTGTGCTGCACCCATCAACTCGTCAGCACCCATCAACTCGTCATTTACATCAGGTATAACTCCCAATGCCATCCCTCCGCCCTCCCCCCTCCACATGATAGGCCCCTGTGTGAAGTTCCCCTTCCTGAGTCCAAGTGATCTCATTGTTCAGTTCCCACCTATGAGTGATAACATGCGGTGTTTGGTTTTCTGTTCTTGTGATAGTTTGCTAAGAATGATGGTTTCCAGCTGCATCCATGTCCCTACAAAGGACACGAACTCATCCTTTTTTATGGCTGCATAGTATTCCATGGTGTATATGTGCCACATTTTCTTAATCCAGTCTGTCACTGATGGACATTTGGGTTGATTCCAAGTCTTTGCTATTGTGAATAGTGCCGCAATAAACATACGTGTGCATGTGTCTTTATAGCAGCATGATTTATAATCCTTTGGGTATACGCCCAGTAATGGGATGGCTGGGTCATATGGTACATCTAGTTCTAGATCCTTGAGGAATCGCCATACTGATTTCCATAATGGTTGAACTAGTTTACAATCCCACCAACAGTGTAAAAGTGTTCCTATTTCTCCACATCCTCTCCAGCACCTGTTGTTTCCTGACTTTTTAATGATTCCCATTCTAACTGGTGTGAGATGGTATCTCATTGAAGACAAATTTCAAGTATCTTGTGTTTAAGTTAACAAATGCTTTATAGAAAAGCCAAAATGTTTGACTCATAGCTTCACTACAGATGAATCAGTTTATTCTTGGACAGGCAGGTAGTCTGGCCTAGAGACAAGGCAATCAAGATGCACCTTAGAAAAAATAAAAACTTTATCTAGATCATGGCTTCATTATGTATTGTCTTTAACCTTCTGACAAAGCCCAGCCTAGGAATGGTGTGTTATATATGGTACAGTACATGTTAACATGCACGCATATGTGTAAACTTCCTTGATTGTATATTTGTAATATTATTTTTACATTATTTTATACATAAAACTTAATCTAACAATTCTTGCAGAACAGACAGTTAAAAAATATGTGATAAATGAAAAGATTATGATGATCCCTTGGCAACCAAAGAGTGTTGGTTCCAGGACCACCAAAACTACCAAAATCTGCAGATGCCCAATTTACTTATATAAAATGGCATCATATTTGCATGTAACCTACACATATTCTCTCATATACCTTAAACCATCTCTACATCAAGAGATCTGTGGTACAATATGGTGAGCATAGTAAATAATAATGTATTGTATATACGAAAATCACTTAAAGAGAGGTAAGTATGAGAGGTTATATATGTTAGATAGCAAGATTGTGACATTTTACAATGTATACATAGTTCAAAGCATTAGATACATAATAAATATATACATTTCATTTCATTGAGCACTTTGCTCACACTTTTTTCGTGGAATGTGCAATGGGCTATTCCAGAGCACATTGAGGCCTCTTGTGAAAAAATGAAATATCCTCAGATAAAAACTAGAAAGAAGCTTTGTGATGTGTGAATTCATCTCACAGAGTTACACATTTATTTACATTGAGGAGCTAGATAACACTGTTTTTGTGGAACTTGAAGCTTTCTGAGGAACTGCTTTGTGATGTGTCAATTCATCTCACAGAGTTATACCTGTCTTAGGGAACCGTTTGTTAGCACAGTTTTTGTGGAATCTCAGACGGGATATTTTGGATCGCCTTGAAGCCTGGGATGACAAAGGAAATATCCTCAGAATACAACTAGAAAGAAACTTTCTGAGAAACTGCTTTAAGATGTATGAATTCATCTCACAGAGGTACAATTTTCTATATATAGACCAACTTACTAACACCATTTTCGTGCAATCCGCAATGGGATATTCTGGAACACATAGAGGTCTATTGGGAAAAACAATGTATCATCAGATGAAAACTGGAAAGAAACTTTCTGAAAAAATGCTTAGGGGGACAAATGGAATAGCCCAAGATAAAAACTAGGAAGAAGGGATATCTGTGACAAACTGCGTTGTGATGTGTGATTTCATCTCACAGAGATACACTCATCTTTTCATTGAGCAGTTTTCTAACGTTCTTTTGGTGGAATCTGCTACAGGATATTCTTGAGTGCCTTGAGGCCTATGGTGAAAAACGAAATATCCTCAGATGAATACTGGAAAGGAACTTTCTGAGAAAATTCTTTGTGATGTGTGAAAACATCCACAGAGTTATCCCTTAATTTTCATGCAGCAGTTTTTAAACACTGTTTTTTGGAATCTGAGAAGAGAATTTGGATCACCTTGAAGATGAAGGTGACAAAGGAAATAGCCCAAGATAAAAACTAGAAAGAAGTTCTGTGAGAAACTGCCTTGTGATGTTGAATTAATCTCACAGAGTTACAATTTTCTTTTCATACAGCAGTTTGCTAACACTTTTTCCTGGAAACTGCAAAGGGATATTTAGTATTCCATTAAGGAAATTTCTTTAGGTGAAAACTGGAAAGAGTGGTGCAACCAAGATGGCTGTATAGGAGCACTCCCAGCCTCCAGTTCCCTGTGTGAGTGACACAGAAGATATTTGGTTTCTGCATCAACTGAGGCACCCGATTCATCTCCCTAGGGAGTGCTGTAAAATAGAAGCTAGTCAGCTGGTACAGCCAGACCAGTGAGAGCTGAAACAGGGCAAAGCATCACCACATCTGGGAAGCAAAAGGGGGAAGGGAATTCCTTTTTTCAAGCCAAGGGAAATGGAGACACACAACACCTGGAATATCTGGTAACTCCCATCTTAATTCTTTGCTTTACCAAAGGTCTTAGCAAACGGCACACCAGGAAATTATATCCCACACCTGGCCTGGAGGTTCCCATGCCCACGAAATCTGCCTCATTATTTTCAGAGGAGTCTGAGATATAATTACAAGGAAGTAGTGAGGCTGCGGGAGGGCTGCCTGCAATTGCTGAGGCTTAAGTGTTTAAACAAAGCCACCGGGAAGCTCGAGTTTGGTGAAGCCCACTGCAGCTCAAGGGGGCCAGCTTGCCTCTGTAGATTCCTCATCTGGGGACACGGCATATCTAAACAAAAAGCAACAGAAACCTCGGCAGAGGTAAATGCCCTTGTCTGATAGCTTTGAAGAGAACAGTGGGTTTCCCAGCATGGAGGTTGAGATCTGAGAACGGACAGACTGCCTGCTCAAGGGGTCCCTGTACCCTGAGTAGCCTAACTGGGAGATATTTCACACTAGGTGCAGATCAACACTTCACTCCACACACGGCAGCGTTCACCGCTGAGACAAAGCCTCCAGAGCAAGAGTCAGATAGCAAGAGTTGCTGTGCAGCAATATTATATCTTCTGCTGCATCCGCTGTTGATACCCAGGCAAACAGGGTCTGGATTGAACCTCAAGCAAACTCCAACAGACCTGCAGCTAAGGCTCCCTTTAGAAGGAAAACTAGCAAAGAGAAGACACCTGCACCAAAATCCCATCTGTACATCACCATCATCAAAGACCAAAGGGAGATAAAACCACAAAGAGGGGGGAAAAGCTGGGCAGAAAAGCTGGAAATTCAAAAAAATCAAAGCACATCTCCCCCTCTAATGGAACACAGCTCATCACCAGCAACGGAACAATGCTGGATGGAGAATGACTGACGAGTTGAGAGAAAGTTCAACCTTCTCAGTGCTAAAGGAGGAACTATGTAACCAAAACAAAGAAGGAAAAACATTGAAAAAAGAATGGATGAATGGATAACTGGAATAATCAATGCAGAGAAGACATTAAAAGAACTGATAGAGATGAAAACTATAACATGAGAAATATGTGACAAGTGCACAAGCTTCAGTAACTGACTCGATCACCTGGAAGAAAGAGCATCAGCGACTCAAGATCAAATGAATGAAATGAAGTGAGAAGTGTGGAGAAAAAGAGTAAAAAGAAATGAACAAAGCCTCCAAGAAGGATGGGAATATGGGAAAAGACCAAATCTACGTCTGATTGGTGTGACTGAAAGTGATGGGGAAAATGGAACCAAGTTGGAAAACAGTCTGCAGGAACTTCCAGAACTTCCCCAACCTAGTAAGGCAGGCCGACACACAAATTCAGGAAATACAGGGAAGGCCACAAACATACCCCTCAAGAAGAGCAACTCCAAGACACATATCAGATTCACTAAAGTTGAAATAAAGGGCAGCCAAAGAGAAAAGTCTCTTTAAACAAAAAGGGAAGCACACTAGACCAAGAGGAGCTCTCTCGACAGAAATTCTCCAAGCCAGAAGAGTGGGGGGCCAATATTCAACATTCTTAAAAATTCTCAACCAAGAATATCAACCAAGAATTTCATATCCAGCCAAAATTTTCATAAGTGAAGGAGACATGAAATCCTTTACAGACAAGCAAAGGCTTAGACATTTTGTCACCACCAGATCTGCCCTACAAGGGATCCTGAAGGAAGCACTAAACATGGAAAGGAAAAACTGGTTCCAGCCATTGCAAGAACATGTCAAAATGTATAGTCCATTGTTGCTAGGAAGAAACTGCATCAACTAGCAAGCAAAATAACCAGTTAATATCATAATGACAGGATCAAGTTCACACATGACAATATTAACCTTAAATGTAAATGGACTAAATGGTCCAATTAAAAGACACAGACTGCCAAATTGGATAAAGAGTCAGGACCCATCAGTTTCCTGTATTCAGGAGACCCATCTCATATGCAGAGACACACACAGGCTCAAAATAAAGGGATGATCTACCAAGCAAATGGAAAACAAAAAAAAAAGCAGGGATTGCAATCCTAGTCTCTGACAAAACAAAGTTTAAAACATCCACGGTCAAAAGAAACAAGGAAGGCTACTACATAATGGTAAAGGAAGAGCTAACTATCCTAAATATTAATGCACCCAATAAAGGAGCACCCAGATTAATAAAGGAAGTCCTTAGAGACTTATGAAGAGACTTAGACTCCCGTAAAATAATAATGGGAGATTTTAACACCCCACTGTCAACATTAGACAGATCAATGAGACAGAAAGTTAACAAGGACATCCAGGAATTGAACTCAACTCTGCACCAAGTGGACCTAATAGGCATCTACAAAACTCTCCACCTGAAATCAACAGAATATACATTCTTCTCAGCACCACATCACACTTATTCCAAAATTGACCACATAGTAAAGAACTCTTCAGGAAATGTGAAAGAATGAAATCACAGCAAACTGTCTCTCACACGACATAGGAATTAATCTGGAACCCAGGTCTAAGAAAATCAAAACCGTTCAACTACATGGAAACTGAACAAGCTGCTCTGGAATAACTACTGGGTACATAACGAAATGAAGGCAGAAATAAAGATGTTCTTTGAAACCAATTAGAAAAAAGGTACAACATAGCAGAATCTCTGGGACTCATTTAAAGTAGTGTGTAGAGGGAAATTTATAGCACTAAATGTCCACAAGAGAAAGCAGGAAACATCTAAAATTTACACCCTAACATCACAGTTAAAAGAATTAGAGAAGCAAGAACGAACACATTCAAAGCTAGCAGGAGGCAAGAAATAACTAAGATCAGAGCAAAACTGAAGGAGATAGAGACAAAAAAAAAAAAAAAAAAAAAAAACTCTCCAATCAATGCACCCAAGAGCTGGTTTTTTTTAAAAGATCAACAAAATTGATAGACCACTAGCAAGACTAATAAATAAGAAGGGAAGAATCAAATAAATGCAATAAATGATAAAGGGGATATCACCACCGACCCTACAGATATGCAAACTACCATCTAAGAACACTATAAACATCTCTAGGCAAATAAACTACAAAACCTAGATGAAATGGATAATTTCCTGGACACATACTCTCCGAAGACTAAACCAGAAAGAAGTTAGATCCATGAATAGACAAATACCAGATTCTGAAGTTGAAGCAGTAATTAGCCTACCAACAAAAGAAAGTCCGGGACAAGATGGATTTACAGCAGAATTCTACCAGAGATACAAGGAGCAGTTGGTACCATTCCTTCTGAAACTATTCCAATAAATAGAAAAAGAAAGAATCTTCCCTAATTCATTTATGAGGCCAACAGCATCCTGACACCAAAGTGTGACAGAGATACAACAAAAAAGTAATTTAGACAAATATCCCTGATGAACATCAATTCAAAAATCCTCAATGAAACACTGGTAAACCGAATCCAGTAGCACATCAAGAAGCTTATCCACCGTGATCGAGTGGGCTTCATCCCTGGGATGCAAGGCTGGTTCAACATACAGAAATGAATAAACCTTATCCAGCATAAAAACAGAACCAAAGACAAAAACCACATGATTATCTCAATAGATGCAGAAATGGCCTTTGAGAATATTCAACAGCTTTTCATGCTAAAAAGTCTCCATAAATTTGGTATTTGTGGAATGTATCTCAAAATAATAAGAAATATTTATGACAAATCCACAGCCAATACCATACTAAATGGGCAAAAACTGGACACATTCACTTTAAAAACTGGCACAAGACAGGGATGCCCTCTTTAGTAGAAAGCCTTTAGTAGAAATCTGAAACTGGATCTTTTCGTTACTCATACGAAAATTATTTCAAGATAGATTAGAGACATAAATGTTAGATTAAAAACCGTAAAAACCCTGGAGGAAAACCTAGGTAATAGCATTCAGGACATAGGCATGGACAAGGACTTCATGTCTAAAACACCAAAAGCAATGACAACAAAAGCGAAAATTGAGAAATGAGATATAAATTAAACTTCCACACAGCAAAAGAAACTACCATCAGAGTGAACAGGTAACCTACAGAATGGAAGAAAATTTTCAGTCTACTCACCTGACAAAGGGCTAATATCCAGAACCTATAGAGAACTCAATCAAATTTATGAGAAGCAAAACAACCGCATCAAAAAGTGGACAAATGATGTGAACAGACACTTCTCAAAAGAAGATATTCATACAGCCAACAGACACATGAAAAAATGCTCATCATCACTCGCCATCAGAGAAATGCAAATCAAAACCACAGTGAGTTACAGTCTCACACCAGTTAGAATGGCAATCATTTAAAAATCAGGAAAAAATTACTGGAGAGGATATGGACAAATAGGAGCCCTTTTACACTGTTGGGACTGTAAACTAGTTCAACCATTGTGGAAGACATTGTGGCTATTCCACAAGGGTCTAGAACTAGAAATACCAATCAACCCAGTCATTCCATTATTGACCATATAGCCAAAGGATTATAAGTCATGCTGTTCTAAAGACACAAGAATATGTATGTTTATTGCGGCATTATTTACAATAGCAAAGACTGGGAATCAACCCAAATGTCCATCAGTGGCAGATTTGATTAACAAAATGTGGCCCACATACAAAAAGGAATGCTATGCAGCCATAAAAAATGATGAGTTTGTGTCCTTTGTAGGGTTATGGATGCAGCTGGAAACCATCATTCTCAGCAAACAAACGCAAGAACAGAAAACCAAACACTACATGTTCTTACTCACAGGTGGGTACTGAACAATGAGATTACTTGAACACACTAAGGGGGGCATCACACACCCCGTCCCATAGTGGGGAGGATTTGGGGGGAGGGATAGCATTAGGAAATATACCTAACGTAAATGATGAGTTAATGGGTGCAGTACACCAACATGGCACATGTATACATATGTAACAAACCTGCATGTTGGGCACATGTACCCTAGAACCTAAAATATAATTTAAAAATATTAAAGGGGAAAGAAGCTTTTGGAGAAACTGCTTTGTGATGTGTGAATTCATCTCACAGAGCTGAACTATTCTTTTTCATAGCGCAGTTTAGCATCAATGTTTTGGTAGAATCTGAGAAGGGCTATTTTGGATCGCCATGAAGCCTATGGTGACAAAGGGTATATCCCTATATAACAACTAGAAATAAGCTCTCTGATAAAGTGCTTTGTGATGTGTGAATTCGTCTCACAGAGTTACACTTTTTCACTCAACAGTTTGCTAAGTCTGTTTTCGTAGAATCTGCAATGGGATATATGGGAGCACATTGAGGCCTATGGTGAAAAACGAAATATCCTCAAATGAAAACAGGGCAGAAGTCTTGTGAAAAACAGCTTTGTGATGTGTGCATTCGTCTCACAGAGATACACCAGTTTTCTCATGGAGCAGTTTTTTAGCACTTTGGTTTTGGACTCTGACGAGGGATTCTTTGGATCGCCTTGAAGCCAATGGCTACAAAGGATATATAGCAAGATAAAACCTAAAAAAGCTATCTGAGAAATGGCTTTGTGATGTGTGAATTCATTTTATGGAGTTTTACTATTCTTTTAATGGAGGTGTTATATAACCAAATAAAACTAGAAAAAAGCTTTTTCTAAAATAGCATTGTGATGTCTTGATTCATCTTGTACAAGTAAACCTTTGATTTAATTCAACCAGTTGGAAAGTCTCTATTTAAAAAAAAAAATAGTCCTTGCATGGTGGCTCATGCCTGTAATCCCAGTACTTTGGGAGCCCGAGGCAGGTGGATCATGAGGTCAGGAGATCGAGACCACCCTGGCTAACACTGTGAAACGCTGTCTCTACAAAAAATACAAAAAATTAGCAGGGCCTGGTGACGGGCGCCTGTAGTCCCAGCTACTCGGGAGGCTGAAGCAGGAAAATTGCTTGAATTTGGGAGGCAGAGGTTGCAGTGAGCCGAGTTGGCGCCACTGCACTCCAGTCTGGGCAACAGAGAGATGCTTCATCTCAAAAAAACAAAACAAAACAAAAAAAGAAAAGAAAAACAAAGAGGAAAAGAAAAGAAAAGAAGATAACAGAAAATGTGGTACATATACAGCATGGAATACTATGTAGTCATAAAAAAATGTAAGTCAGATCATGAAACTCTTCTGCTGACACTATTCACTATAGTAAAAACATGGAATCAGACACCCCCTGGCTGTCTTGGACCTTGTCCTTACCATGAGCCACACTGGCGTCCTTGTTGTTCCTCAAAACACACTAAGTATACTTCTCCTTCAGGAATTTTAATGTGCTATTAAATATCTAATTCAGTAAAGTAAAATAGAGTTGAGAAAAGAGAAGTGAAATATTGCGCTGCCCATTCTTTCACATATTAACATCTCTGAAATATGGATGCACTTCACAAGCAAATAGTGTCATAGTTTAACTGGCAGTAGCTTTTTTTTCTTTCTTAGAGACACATAAAGTAATGATAATGAGTCGTGAGTTGCTTAAATTCAGTAAAATGCAGTAATGATGATATCCATTTAGAAGCATGTATCAAGTGTCAGGCAATATGATAAGCATTTTCCACCCAATATTTCATGTTTCCCACTAACAGGTAAGTTTTAACTGCAAAGGCCATTCATCGAGTAAATACTAACTCATCTTAGAACTTGGCTCTAAAGCCTGTAATTCCACTGAGCACACAACTCTTGAAGATCAAGACTTCACATCCACTTCCGGTTCTACCACTTATAACATGTGTGATCTGAGCAAGCTCCTGGCTCTCTTTGGGTCTGTTTCTTCATGTGGAAACAAGGGAGTTCTATTAGGCTTTCTGTAAGGCAGTGGTTCCCAAAGCCAGTCCATGGACCAATAGCATTAGAAAAGCCTAGAGAGGTTTTAGAAAAATGGAGCAAAAGAGAGGTGAAGTGTGTGGGATGGAAGGGTGGGGATAGATCCACATAGGATATTCTGCTATGTGGTTTCAAAGGAGTGCCAGTTTCCTTCCTGAAGGCTCTTTGATCTATGTACTGTGATTGCATTTCAGTTGCCATTTAGAGCTGTGATCCTCCAAATATGCTTCCAGGACCAGCAGCATCAGCATCACCTGGGAACTCATTAACAATGCTAATTATTAGTCTCCATTTGATCTATTGAATCAGAAACTCTGGTGGGGTTGCTGGGAGGGGGCAGGGAACAGTGTTTTAACCACTCCTCTAGGTGACCCTAATGCAGACTCAAGCTTGAGAACTAGAGGAAGTAGGGGAGGACATGAGGCTTCATTTCATGTAAATAACTTGCGCTCCCCTCCTCCTCAACTCCTCTAGCCCTTCCAGCTTACAGAGGGTTTAGGTCAACAGTATGGTGGACAGCAGCGTGGCAATGACATTGATGAAAATTGGAAAGGCTCTCCCTGAGTCAACCTCAGCCTGGAGACCAACATAGAATTTTTGGAGAGGAAGAGTTCAGGAATGATAGGTAACATGTTATTCTCAACAGGAGGCAGTCAAGGAATGAGAAGCAAGCTTGGCCTTTGAGAATCATCCAGTCCATCAGCAAGTTGTACAAATCCTATCTCCTGTGGTCGAGTCCAGCTGTTTCTCTCCTCTATTCTTCCCGTGCAGTGCACAACCTCCACGACCTCCCATCTGAGCCACTATAATGCCTTCTAGCTCTTCGTCGTCATTCCTCTATCATCCCTTCTCAACACAACAGCCCAAATTAGCTTCCTAAAACTTTATTCTGTCATGAACTTTCTAACAGGTTTCCATTCTTGTTAAGAAAATGTGACTCATGAGGCCCACATGATCGGGTCTCAGCCTACACTCTGGCCTCATCTCTGGCTACTCCCTGTTCTTTGCTCTCTACCAAGCATGCTGACCTTATTTCAGTTCCAGGCTCAAGGTCTCTGCGCATGATGCTCCTTTTACCTGGGATGTGCATCCTCCCTCCTTCACTCACTAGCTCCTGCTCATCTTCCAGCTGTCAGCCAGTCACTCCCCCGAGGAATTCCTCCAAGCCCCCGGCTAAGTTAGGAATTTCTATTATATGCTCTTATAACACACTGGTTTTCATTCATAACACTTTTTACACTTGTCACGTAAATAATTGCTTAAGTTTTGTCTGCCCACTCAACAGTATGTGTTATGAGGTCAAGGATCATGTCTATCTTCCTTTGTTGTATCTCCAGTTTCTAGAGGATGTCTGGCATTAATCAGGTGCTCAATAAACGTCTGTTGAAAAGTGATAAAGGAAGTGTTTTCTGTTGTTCATCATTACAAGTCTTAAAAACAAAGTCCTGGGAGTTTGGTCAAGGGTAGCCTCTGCTAATGGTGTTTTAGCAGACAGCAGATACAGGAAACTTCCTTGTAAGTCTGAGTCATGATATATTTTTTTGCAATCTATCTTTACCTGCATATATTTAGTTAACAAATGTATTTCTTTTATGAATATGTATGTATTTATTTAATAAATAAGTTTTTGCTGTGTATCAGGTGTTCTTCTGAAGATACAGTAGTAAGCAAGACAGATAAAATAATTTATCTCATGAATCTTACATTCTGGTAGGGGAGACAGAAAAAAGACAATAGATTTTTCATAATCAAATACACACAATTTGATTATGTATTTGACAGTAGCTATTACTGGCTCTTTCTATTCAGGTAGTGTGATGAAGCTATGGAAAATACTAAAACATGATACGGGATAGAAGTGCTGATGGTGTGTAGGGGGGGGTCTTTTAAGTAACAAACTTCAATGGATATTTTCTGTTTCTCTTGTGCTTGTTTACCTCCTTGTTGAAATTGTGAGCAATTTTGAGAACAGCAATCATGTCAGATTCTTCCTTTTCTCCCTCATTACCTGCTAACACACAGCATCCATGAGCTGTTCAACACACATCTGGCAAATAAATAAGTAGATGAAAAAGTAGAGAGGGCTACAAGTATTGCACACAATCTCCAGACAACGAAAGTTAGGATGGAGGTCTAGAAATAGGGACAAAGTAATATAAGGATGAGGAAAGACAATTCAGAGATAAGAGCTTAGTAAATCAGCAATAGCCACATAAGAAAATAGGCAACATTTATCAGTGATTCAGCATGTTCAAGGGCCTTAGAGAAAGGGCACAGGAAAATAGACAAGATGATCTTGGATGACCTTTCTCATCCTACTGAATCTTTGGAACCAGGAGAAGCCCAGGGCAACCAACGTGGCACTTCTCAGCTGTACCAGTGTGGTTTTCCCATTGAATGTGCCTATTTTGGGCAAACTCCTTCTGTGGAAGGGATCTCAGCCAATAGTCAAGACTCAGAACTACCAAGTTGGCCCAAGCCCTAAATGTCAGATCTCCTTGCTTTCCCCCAACTCCACTTCCTCGTTCATCAAATCCCACCAGTTTGTCTTTGTTCTGTTATGAACTGTAAAGAAGCATGGAAAAGTGGGGAAAGGCAAGGTAAACAAGAGACCCTGCAGCAAAGAAGTGTCTCCTGGTTTTTCCTGCTGAGTTGTCTTAGTGGTTTTCTGATGCTTCCTCTATCCACCAATCTCCTAGACAGAGAAGCCAATTTACTCTTTCAGCTTCCCAGAGTGGAAAACTACCAGCACAGGCCATGGCAGGCCCAGCAGGGAGCTCCAGCCCTCCAAGTTCTGGTAGGGCCCGGCATGCAGACTGAGGAGAAGCAGCTGCCACCAGTCCCCAGCTTTGCAAGAATTATTTTTCATACTATCCTGCCAAGGCTGACAGCCTGAAAGGGCTACTTGTTCCATGATGTTTACCATCTCACCACTAGCTCCAGACCACAGGCTCCCCGTCAATGAGTGTCCTACATGCAGCTTCCAGGAAAACACACACATGGCCCACATGAGGCCTGAGGTGCAGAGACCTGACACCTGGGCCTCTCTGGGCCCAGACAAGACTTTCTGGGGGGCATTATTGGGGTCAGGGGTCCCAAATCAGTCTACAATCTAAAGGGATATCTGCAATCATAAAACTTTGGAGTCCAGAAGCAAATTTAAGAAGCTAATCCCTCCAATGTCTCCATGTTAAATATCAGAACCTCTGAGGCCCAGAAAGGTGAACTGACTTACTCAAATTCACACAGAGAGCTAGGGTAACCAGGACTGAAATTCAGGTCTCCTGATCCCTGGTTCTTCCTTCTCCAACCCTAGGCTACCATGGTATAGTTCTTCCAGTTTCTGAAAGGACAAGGTAGTCCAATTAAAAAGCTGTCACAGAGGCCCTGCTTCCCACAAGTTTCACAGAGCAGGCTATTTCAGACTGGTCCTTTGTGCACATAAATATTGACACAATGGGATTCCACAGTGGGGCCAAGAAAGATTATTTGGGTTTCTTTCTTCAGCCTACAGGGCTATTCGTTGGGTACAATGGTCACCCGGACCTCTTGTGCAAGTTGAAATTCCCCTTAGGAATGGACATTTAGGATTGCAGTTTTCCTGGAAGTCCAAAATACTTTCCAGAAACAATTCTCACAGAGACCCAGAAGGGCAGTCCCCAAGCTGTAGTGGGCTTCAGGGTACTAAGATAGGGATCAGATAATGAATTATTCTTCCTGGTTAACAAAGTCGTGAAGCTTTCATAGTAAATAGTATGTCCTTTCCCCAACAAGAAAGTAAGTTTAAGAGAAAACTGGGTAGCTATGAAGATCAGGAGTGAAGAAGAAAACTGAGGCCATGGTGTGGAATTAGGGAAAGTTTATATTTAAGACTTGGCTCTGCCACTTCTGAATTATTGGACCCCACTACCAGTTAGTTACCAAACCTCTATGAACTTCGGTTTCTTCATCTTTAATAATCCTGCCAAGCCAAGGTTGTTGTAGAGATTTAACATAATGTATACAAAGAAGTTAGCATACTTCATAGAATGTAATGGGGCTCAATAAATGATATCTAGGAGAAGAAGAGAGAATCATTGGTTTTAAATATTACATTCAGTCTTTCTTAAATAATTCAAAGGTTTTATGACCTTAGAAAGGTTACTTATGCTTTCAGCCTCTCAATTTCATGGTGGTAATGGCACTTGTTTATAGGCATGCCATAAGGAATATATGAGTTAATTCTGTCAAGCACATAGAGCACTAACGTTCAACAAAGCTAGATATTATTTGTTTTTTAATTATTTTTACTTTGACTCATTCAGTAAATTTTGGAGTCGGCTTTCAAAGTTGCATAAGATAAAAGTAAATGAGAAAGAAAGAAAGAAAGAAAGAAAGAAAGAAAGAAAGAAAGAAAGAAAGAAAAGAAAAGAAAAGAAAAGAAAGAAAGAAAGAAAGAAAGAAAGAAAGAAAGAAAGAAAGAAAGAAAAGAAAAGAAAGAAAGAAAGAAAGGAAGGGAGGGAGGGAGAAATTTGGATAAAGGAAAAAGAAAATAAGAACAAGATAAGCTAGAGCTAAAGTTAATATAGAAGGTGTATTGGATTTGGTTCTATACCACTGGCTGATGATGAATTTCAACTTTGGCTCTGAGCTTCCTAGAAATCAAGTCAAAAATTAAAACATAATTAGTTAACATGAATCGCAGTGGCAACAAAGTATAAATCCACTTTTTATTAATGTCTCTGTTTCTAGGTGGGATGGAGTAGCATGCAGTAAGTAATCAGTGCTCCCTCTAAAAGTAACTGGAAGAGCTAAATAAAATTAATAAGTCATCTACTTGAAGGAATCTGATTGTTTCTGAGGTAATGAGAATGCAGAGACCAAGACTTCAGAGAAGGGAAAATCTCAGAGAGGTGAGGGAACTTCTATAGCCACTTTCAGCCATTTGCCCATTTGGAGCAGGGGCAGGAGGCTGACTCCGGGTTTGGCACTAGCAGAGGGTTGCTACGGGACAAAATCAGCAGAGTTTATGAGGGAGACCTGGTATCCCTCGAGCATGCAGTATATCTCACTCAGCACATGTGCCAAATGCTGGGGCAATGTGGAGGAGGAATGTAAGGAGAAGCCCTCTGATGAGGTGAGCTGAGTTTTTGAGAGTTGGACAAGACACAGATTAGAGTTCAGGACCTGGCGGGGAGAGAGAACACGTGGCAGTTTTTAAGAAGCACTGGAAGACCAAGAATTCAGGCTTATATCCTACCAGCTACCCAGAATGAAGACACTCTGCTCTGCTTTCGAGGTGGATTTGCCCCATGCCCAAGCCTAGGGCTCCTCCCATGCCAATACATTTCTCAAGTTAGCAATGCCTGTATATAGACAGTACACATCATTGCATACTTCCTATCTTTAGTATAGGTTATAGTAGCCAAAAGATTGAATCTGACTTCCTCCCTTGAAATGCCAATCAAAGGATTTTTACATATATTTGAGTCAAATTTAACCACACTTTCCTTTAATTATAACGATCAAAATGCTCCACTTGTGGCCTTTAGGAACAAACATGAAGGCCTCACCCTCCACCACAAACCCGGGCTGCTCTACCACTTCAAGGACGTGGGCTCTCCCAGTTCTTTAACACTAGAAGGTTGGACCCCTGCTGCTGCACTTTAGTAGCTTCAGCTAAAGCAGCCTCGGTTCATTATCTTCCCTCTAATTTACTCACTCCATACTCAGCATCTCATCATTTAAAAGGATGATATTCCTAAGGGTTCCTTCTCAGCTTCACAACATCTTTCTGAGATCAAGTCTCACATGGCATCATTTAGATCTTTTTTGTTTTGTTCTTTGAGGAAAAAAAAAAAAAAGCCAGGCACGGTGGCTTACACCTGAAATCCCAGCACTTTGGGAGGCCAAAGTGGGCAGATCACCTGAGGTCAGGAGTTCAACACCAGCCTGACCAACATGGAGAAACTTCATCTCTACTAAAAATACAAAATTAGCCAGGTGTGGTGATGCATGCCTGTAATCCCAGCTACCTGAGAGGCTGAGGCAGGAGAATCTCTTGAGCCTGGCAGGCGGAGGTTGAAGTGAGCTGCGATCATGCCATTGCACTCCAGCCTGGGCAATAAGAGTGAAACTCCATCTCAAATAAATAAATAAATAAATAAATAAATAAATACAAAGAAACCTGGGAGTTTCTTTGACTTCCTTTTCCCCCTCCCCCTTCTTATTCATCAAACATTTGTTGATTGCCTATATAAGCCAAGCACTGTCATAGGTGCTAGTCATGAAGACACAAAAGATTATCATTACACCAAAGACAAAGGCCAAAGTCATAAAAATCTCTGAAGCAGGAAAAACAAAAAAAGTTGCATAAATTTTTTTTAACAACTCATCACCTCCCACTTAAGCTCATAAATAAACCTCACTGATTTTAGTGTCTTAACTTCTACTTTACTGTGTATGTGTCCAAACCACTGAAAAATTCTGTGAAGGCTATCTTGCCACATCCATGCTCTTCAGAGACCCACAGGCCAAGACCAACAAGTAAGTCCACAATCACACTATTCTCCCCAGAAAAAAATAAATTAAAATAAATAAATAAATATACATATATATATTAATGGATATGCTTGGCCTGCACACAGGGCCCTACATCCCTTTAGAGTTGGGGTGGCCAGAGTTTAGGACCCTTAGAAGCTCCATTCCCCAAAAGCAACTTAAGTCTGTCTTGGGGACCACAAAGGACCTTAATGTTCACGAATGGAGTTTTTTTCTCTTTCTTCCTCCGGCATCATCTGCTGGATAGAAACTATTGTTTCATAGTGTTTATTTTCATTTTCTTCTCTTCCAAAAGTGATAAGTCATAGTCTTTGATATTTGCATGTAACTTTTCAAAACCCATTTATTTCCATTATCTCATTCAATCCCCTGCAGTAACCCTATGAAGTTCAGAGAGCAAAGTTTATGGACCCCATGTTATAAATGAGCAAATTGAGGTGCAGAGATTTACCTAAAGTCACAAAGCTAGATAGTGACAGAGCTGGAACTAGAATCTGGGTCTCTGATCCTCATTGTCATTGTCTACTAACCGTATCACATGGTCATCACACACTGCTACCAGCACACACACCCTGTTTATAGTGTGATCCCTAGGGTCCAGAACCACCAAGCTGGGGAAGAATCTGGAAAGAGACCCCAGGGAGGATTATTGCTTGTCTAATTTTTAGAACACGCTGGTCCCAGGATTTGTTGAAATGTAACAGCAAAAGGAACGTGCACCCTGGGAAAGACAGCAAGGCATAGCATTATGTTAACACCAGCTGAAGCAAGGCCTTTGATCATAAGGCATTTGTCATATACTGAATATCCCAAGACTATATGGTTCCTACTTTTGGTCCCATCCTACCCCCACCTTTTCCCTCATGACCCCTCAATAATCACTATCCTGACTCTTGTTTTTCTATTTGTGCCTCTGCGGCTTTTCTTTGGCTCAAAAGCTTTCCCTTCCTCTTTTCACCTAGCCTAGCAAATTCTTTCAGCTCCAGCTAACTCTCATACCTTCAGTATCTCAACTAGCATGACACCAGAGATTTGACCTGATTGGGTCAAATGTGAACATATTTACATATATATTTATGGAATATATATATAAAAATATATATCTAAATATAGATATTTATATAGATATTTATGTTCACGTGTAACATGTAACACGTGAACATATAGATAGATATATCTATATATACATACATACATCAATATACACACATATATATTTAATATTTATTATAATATTTATATTGCTTTTTATCCTGTATATATATTTGTTTCATATCCTTTTCCTATTTTTTATCTGTATCAATGTTTCTTACATACTTATATCACTATACTGTATGTTTTGATCTTACAGACTTGAAGCCCCTTGAGTTCTTGTCAGCTTTCAGAAAAAAACATTAATAAGCAAATATGTGAAGCACCAGTGATGCATGGCCCTAATGGCCCCAGTGCCTGATTTCCATGGTAAGCAGGGTCCCTGTCTCCTTGTCTGCTCCTGCCAACACTGTTGTTCTTCTCTAGACTCTTAGTCTTTCCACATGAGAGCTCTGAGCAAACCTGAGCTCTGCAGGTGGTTGGGAAAACACTTTATCACTGATAATGAATGAAAATTTCTCATCTGCCTCAAACACTCGTCTCTGGTTTGACTTGGTAAAATAGAAAGAAATGGCAGAGGGAAGGATTAGTCCTTCAATATGTCCTGTTTTCCTATAAAGATCTTTGCAAATCGAGATGTCTGTTTCTTTTTCCCTGTCAGAAAAAGCCAACAGAAATACCTGACACCAGAAATAGGGGAAAAAAAAAAAAAAGATGACTATTTGCTGTCTTCAATCAGTCCATTTCCTGTTCCAGGACCACAGTGTGGACTCTAACACAGAAGATTAGCTCTCCTGGTTAGTCATTTAAATGTCCTCATGGTATGCCAGTCTCCGTGAGTATGCTTACCATCAAAACATCCCACCACTCCATGCACTCACAGCACTCTTCCTTGGAACTCAGAGCATGAAGAATGTAGTAGGAGGCAACCAAACATCAACAATTGATTGAGAGAAATACAGAGCAGAAAAAGAAAAAAGTAGTACCCAAGTTAGGATCCTTGATGCAACAGTTAAGCTTATTACGAGAAAGTAACAAGGCACTGGGCTTCTTCAAACAATTATTCTTTGATTTTAAGGAGTTTTGATCATATTTTCTATTGAAAGTATAAAGAAAAACCCATGTACATGGAACTTTTGTGGAAGGAGGAGAGCAAGCATTTCACAAATGAACCCTTATGCTATGAAGGGGACAAAATTAAAGCACCCTCCAGAATCAAAATATAGCATGGAACAACTGGAACTCACATATACTGCTACAGGATGGTAAAATGGTAAAGCACTTCAAAACAATTTTTGATAATATGCAGAATAGTACATCATATGCTACACATATGAAAGTTCCACTTCTAAGTGTATACTCAAAGGAACTGAGTACTTATCTCTACCAAAAGTTTTATACAACAATAATTATAGGAGCTTTGTTCATAATGGGCCCAAACTAGAAATTATCCAAATTCCCATCTACAGTAGAATGGCTACATAAAATATTCAAAGTAATATACAACAATGAAAATGAATAGTTGACAACTGCATACAAGAGTAGGATGAATCTCATAAACAAAATGTTGAGTGAAAGAAGCCAGACACAAAGAGTATTTATGCATCATCTAATTCTGTGTATATAAGTACAAAAATGGGCAAAACTCATCTATGTTGCTGGAAAGCAAGATAATGGCTACCTTTTGGGGGTGGTGACAAAAGTTACTGGAAGGGAGCATGAAGAGAGCTTCTGAAATGCTGGTATAGTTCTGTTTCTTAATTTGGTTACTGTTTAGATGTGTTCAGTTTATTAAATTCATAAAATTCAACACTTAAGCTGTATATACTTTTCCATGTTCATATTTGTGGCAAAATGAAAAAAAATGACTCCAATTCTTCTCCAATACCTGCATCCCAGATCTTTACCATCTAATTTTTTGTGCTCTCCCACTCTGACTCTGGGCTTGGCCACATGAATTGCTTTGGCCAATGCGATGTAAACATGATTTCAGCAGTGACTTGAAAAATGTTTGAATATTCTGGCTTCTGGTCTTGTTCCTGTGCAATTTCCAGGAAAACATACCCAGGCTAGTCTGCAGGAGGATGAAACAGAGCACAGCAAAGTTGCCCAGTTCATCTGTGCCACGGACATCCTAGATGAGCCAATAGCCAGCTGACTCTCAGTTATGCTTGAGTGAATCAACACAGAACAGAGAACAGTCCAAACAAGTCCAGCTAGGAGCCAAATAAATGTTCATTTAAAGACATTGAGCTTTGGATGGGTTGTTATGCAGCATTATCGTGTAAAAAATAATTATTTACTTCCATTTAAACTTTAAAAATCCAAGTAATATAACATAATCTCACAAAATTAGGCTCAAAAGATTCTCCTAACATATTTATTTTGAGCATGGACGCACCATAGAGGAAAGAGATCCCACAGGACCAGGATCCCAAAAGCCTAACAGGACATCCAAGTAAAATCAAAGCTTAAGACAGCCAGAAACAACTCGTAAAGGAACCTGAAGAAGTTCTCTAAGACATCTAAAAATTCTATCCTGTTTTTCTCAGAAGATGCAGAAGCAAATGGTTGCTTGTGCCACCTCCCATTTTTTAAATGCCCTCTTACTGAACCCTACTCTATATAAGAAAATCTTTTACAATATTCAACAGGTTGTATTAAAATACATATATATATACGTATGTGTGTGTATATATATGTGTGTATGTGTATATATATAAAATATTAGTTTTTGTTCTTATTTCACCATGGAGAAAGAACTTTGTAGACCCTCTTGGCAGCTTTTAGACCCACCATTGAACATTGATGGGTTTTAACATTCTGCCGGTCTTCCAGCATATAACTGAGTAATAGCCATATTACCTGGATTAACCTGAGCTTTTGCAGAACTCAAGATAGACAGCAGCAGGAACAGCACCAAGAGCATTCTGGGAATCAGGATCATCTCAGAAGATGGTGTTGGAACTGGAGTCTGCCGCCAACCAATAATGCAAGAAAACAGAAGGGGAAGCAGAGGAAATGAGTGAGGCAGATACTGCCAACATGAATGAATACACTTCTCACAGTTAATTTTGTGTTCCTGCAATGTTTATTTTTATATATGGGACTTCAAATCATAGACTTTGGGAGTTGAATGGCACATCCAATAATCACCTAATACAAGAATTTCCCCCCCGTCTCTACTAAAAATACAAAAAATTAGCCGGGCGCGGTTGTGGGCGCCTGTAGTCCCAGCTACTCGGGAGGCTGAGGCAGGAGAATGGCGTGAACCCGGGAGGTGGAGCTTGCAGTGAGCCGAGATCGCGCCACTGCACTCCAGCCTGGGCGACAGAGCGAGACTCCGTCTCAAAAAATAAAAATAAAAAAAATAAATAAAAAATAAAAAAAAAGAATTTTCCAACCCTATCAGATTGCACACTCATGAAATTTAAATTAGCAAAACTACAGTCAGACAACAAAGTTTTCCTAAGATAAATACTTACCCAAATGGTGAATAATGGCAAAGTAAAACTTATATTTATCATGTAAACTGATGTTTTCAAAATCTTAATACTGATTCCAATATTCAACCAAGAGAAACATTCAATACTTTTAATGGTTGCCTTTCAAAACATATACGTTCAATATTTATACCGGTTCATTATCTCTGGAGTGATACCTGGGATTCTATATTTTCAGGTTTCCCCAGAATGATTCATATGATGATAGATTAGATTTGGAGACATCTGTATGAACTCATGTTAGGCTTAATAAGGATACAAATAGTTACATATGGAAATATTTGTAGACATGTGTATATGTCTGGGTTAGTATACACACATATGTTCCATCTGCTGAGAGGGCCTAGAAGCAATAACATCCCAGTAGCAATGAGAAAACCTAGTGCTCAGATCTTAATTTCTAATAACCATTCTTCAATAAAAGGAGACAGGATTCCTCAGGAAAATGGCTGATTCTGGGAATGGAGCAGAATATATGCAAGATAGACTTGGAGTATCTTTTAGTGCCAGAAATTGAGAAAACGTACACGCAAAAAGATTATGGGGGATGTCAAAGGGACACAGTAGCCCACTTAATGAGTTCCCCCTCCAAAAAAAGTAGTATTGAATTATAAACCAAAGAATAAAATAAATATCCATGAGTCCATGCTGCTATAAATTAATGATTGAATAAACAAATGGGGAGAATAGGCATATTTCCAATGCAAAAGAATTCCAAATAATTTATGTAGATAATCTGCTCTTAAGGAAATGAAGCATTACTATCTCCCTTCCCCAGCTCCTTAAGAGTTGGTTGCATGTAGTTACTTTGTCCCAAGAAGTACAATGTAAAAATGGAGAAAGAAAAAGTGTCACTTTTCAGTGGAGAAATCTGACAAACACTTCCTCAAGACAGGGTGATCAAGGTTAACACCAACACTGATAAGTCATATTGATGGTATGTGTACTTGATATTATGTGATGAAAATGACACTTTACCTCTGTGGTCTTCCACCCAAAAACCTATTACCTCAGTCTACTTATAAAAAAATCACCAGACAAATCTCAATTGAGGGAAATGCTATAAAGTTTCTGTTGAGTAATCCTCAAAACTGTCAAGGTAACTAAAAACAAGGAAGTCTGAGAAACTGTCACAGCTAAGGGAGCCTAAGGAGACACGATGACTAAGTGTAATGTTATATCCAGACAGAGGACATTAGGGGAAACTGAGGAAATCAGAATAAAGAATGGACTTTAACTAATAATAATGTGTCCATATCAGTTCATTCATTTTGACAAATGTACTATGTTAACATAAGATGGTAATAATAGGGGAAACTGGATGTGGGATATACAAGGATTTCCTGTACTAGCTTCACAATGATTATGTAAATATAAAACTGTTCCAGAAGGCCAGGCACATTGGCTCACACCTGTAATCCCAGAACTTTGGAAGGCCAAGGTGGGCGGATCACCTGAGGTCAGGAGTTCGAGACCAGCCTGGCCATCATGGTGAAACCCTGTCTCTGTTAAAAATATAAAAATTAGCCAGGCATGGTGGTGAGTGCCTTTAATCCCAGTTACCTGTAATCCCAGTTACTTGGGAGATTAAGGCATGAAAACAACTTGAACCCAGGAGGTGGAGGTTGCGGTGAGCCGAGATTGTGCCACTGCACTCCAGCCTGGGTGACACCGCAAGACCAAAACAAAAACAAAAACAAAAAACAAAACTGTTCTAGAATACAAAGTTGATTTTGATTTTTTAAAAATTCCCTCTGAGTAACACTAGTAATCATGCAACATTGGATGCACTGTTAGAAATAGTATGTGACACAATATTATAAAGAAAGAAAAAATTCTCTTAAGCTGGAGTGATTAGGGAAGGCTTCATGGAGAAAAAAATATCTGATCAGGTTCTTGAAGGATAGATAAGACTTTAAAAGGCAATAACAGGGGTGGAGTACATAAGAGGATGACATGAGTAAGGCACTTTCTTTTTCAGGAAACAGAAGCTTTCTAAGACAATTTCTAAGCAGTATAATACTGACACACCTAGAGGGGCGAAAAAAAAAAAAAAAAAAGAAAGAAAGCAATATAGTCAGATGGTTTTGACTGAAGAGGATGGAGTCAAACAAATAAAACACAGAAGATTTAAATGACCCAATAGTGACGGGCTGAGGGGTGTGTGATCCACAACTACAAAGGGTAATGAGCAATACTTATGGTAACTCAATGAGTTTTGGTTTCAAAAACAGGGGAGCTAAGGAGAAAGAGGTTAAAGCTGCTCAGGTTACACAGCTCATAGGTGACGAAACTCATATGTGAACCTAAGGCTGGTGTTACTTCAAAATCCACATGAGTTTTTGTTGTTGTTGTAGTTCCTTCTTTTGTTTTTGCTCATCATCGCACTATATCATCCTTCGATCTAGGCTCCACCTACTTCACCAGAGCTGCCTTTCTCCTCATCCTTTCCACCTCAGTCACACTGGGGCTTCTTTTCTTTTTTCTTCCATTTTCTTTTGCCTAAGGACCTCTGCCAAGAACTTTCTCTCATCTCTTTGCCTAGTTCAGATCTCCACTAAATGGTCACGTTCTCAGTGAAATATTCTCTGATCCACTTGATTGTTACATGCTCTAAAAACATGTTGCTATATAGAAATGATCATAGTTTCTCACTATGTATTCATTGCTGTGATTGTTTAATTTGTATTACCCCCAACACACACAAGCTCCATGTTCATTTTATTCACTATTGTATTCTCAACACTACCAGAGTGCCTGGTAAGTATTTGCAGAATGAATTAATAATTGTCTTGAGCCATATATTCAGTGACTACATCTGGTCATTTTAAATTCCATGCCCTAAAAGGAAGTATCCCCAAAGCTTATTGTGAGCAGTAAAATCCTTTTCTGTACATTTGAAGGAGTCTTTCCAAGGGTTCAATATTTAAACAATGTGACCTGTGAACAGAACTCAAAAGAAGCATGTCAAGGACTGCTGAAAAAGCCCTTCTCTACCCACTTCTTTAGTTAGTAGTAGAAATCCCTTTGGCAATTTATTTAAGCCTTAAGAAATAAAACTCAAAATGCAAACACCACTGGTCAAGCCATCGGCCTTCACTCATTCATTCAGCAACTATTTGTAAATAGCTATTAGGTGCTATTACAGGTGATAAGCACATCAGTAAAAAAGGCAAAGAAGGTTCCTGTCAACATGGAACTTATAGTACATAAACAAACAAGTAAATGAAGAAGAATTTTAAAGAAACATATCTACATGGAAGAAGATAAAATACAGTAATGTAATACAAAGGGAATGAGAGCTATTCTCGGTAAGGTGGCCAGCAAAGGCCTCCCTGAGTATGTAATTGGTATATAAATAGATAAGCAGAACATTGAAGAGAATGAACAACCCAGAAAAGACTCATGAACAAATGGAAATGTACCACCTGAGAAAGGGAGCATTTAAACTTGGTGAAGAAGTTTCAGATGCTTTAGTAGTTGACATAGGCATGGACAAGGACTTCATGTCTAAAACACCAAAAGCAATGGCAACAAAAGCCAAAATTGACAAACGGGATCTAATTAAACTAAAGAGCTTCTGCACAGCAAAAGAAACTACTATCAGAGTGAACAGGCGAACTACAGAAAGGGAGAAAATTTTTGCAATCTACTCATCTGACAAAGGGCTAATATCCAAAACCTACAAGGAACTCAATCAAATTTTTAAGAAGAAAACAAACAACCCCATGAAAAAGTGGGCAAAGGATATGAACAGACACTTCTCAAAAGAAGACATTCATACAGCCAACAGACACATGAAAAAATGCTCATTATCACTTGCCATCAGAGAAATGCAAATCAAAACCACAATGAGATACCATCTCACACCAGTTAGAATGGCAATAATTAAAAAGTCAGGAAACAACTGGTGCTGGAGAGGATGTGGAGAAATAGGAACACTTTTACACTGTTGGTTGGATATTCAATTTTTCACTCTAGGCCTCAATGGGCTTTAAATGTTTCCTTCCCAGATATACAATAAATGCTTTTCCAAACTTCTGAATCAAAAGAAAAGTTTATCTTTGTGAGATGAATCCATGCATCTCAAAACAGTTTCACAGTTCCTTGTTTTAATGTGGAGATATTCATTTTATCACTAAGGGCCTCAATGGGTTCCAAAATTTCCCATTGCAGACACCACAAAAAGAATGTTTACAACATTCTGAATAAAAAAGACAAGTTTAACTCTGTAAGATGAATCCACATATCACAAAGCTGTTTCACAGATTCGCAAGTTTTGTATAACTTTCGAAAGTTATACAAAAATAGTATCTACACCCTGCTGAATGAAAAGGAAGTTTTACTTTTGTTAGATGAAGCCAAACAGACCAAAGCACTAACACAGATATCTTCTTTCTTGTTTCTATCCGTGCATATTGTGTTCTTTTGATAGGCCTCAATGGGCACCCGAATTTCCCTTCACAGAGTGTACCAAAAGAGTGCATCCAATCCGTTGAATGAAAATAAAGTTTCACTGTGTAACAGAAATCCACACATCAGAAAGCAGTTTCACAGATAGCTTTTATCTGGTTCTCATCAACTGATTTTACATTTTCTCTTAGAAACCTCAATGGACTCCAAAATGTCCCTTCACATACGCTACAAAAGCACTTTTTCCACCTTCTGAATCAAAAGAAAGTTTGAACTAAGTGAATTGAAACCAGACATAACATACGTAGATTTTGCATGAGATATATTGTTTTTGGCTGTAGGCTTCAACTGGCATTCACATATCCCTACAGAGATACATTAAAATAATAGTGTTTCCTACTTGCTGAATTAAAAAAAGGTTTACTCTGTGAAGTGAATGCATACATAAAAAAGCAGTTTCACAGCTAGGTTCTTCCATGTTTTATCTGGGGATAATTATATATCATTATAGATTCTCTAAATGTCTCTTTGCTGTTTCTCCAAAGAGTGGTCACAACTTACTTAAACATCACAAAGCGGTTTCACAGATATGCTTTTTCTGTTTTTTTTTTCTTCCAAAATTTTCTTTTTCCCTGTAGGCCTGAATGGGATCCCATATGTCCCATCGCAGATCCTGCAAAAAGACAGCTTCCGACCTGCTGAATGAAAGGAAAAGTTTTCTTTTATAGATAAGTCCACATATTGCAAATTGATGCAACATTTATCTTCTTTCTACAGTGAATCAAGGGATACTCAGTTTTTCCTTATAGGCCTTAAGGGTCTTTCAATATCACTTCAGAGTTTCTACCTAAACAGTGTCTCAAACCTGCTATATCAAAAGAAAGGCTTACCTCTGTAATATGAATCCACATATTGAAAAGAAGTTTCACAGAGAGCTACTTTCTGGATTTACCTGGCCTTATTCCATTTTCATTATAGACAAAAATGGACAGCTTTAACACTGTGAGATTAATCCACACATCGCAAGGCTGTCTCACAGATAACTTTTTTAGTTTTTATCTGGTGACATTTTGTTTTTCTCCGTAGGTCTCACAGGTTTCCCAAATGTCCAGTTGCAAATTCTACAGAAAATACGTCTCTAATCTGCTGAATCTAAGGAAAAGTTTAACTCTTTAGATGAATCCACACGCTGCAACGATGTTTGTAATATCATTTCTTTCTCATTTTTACCTGGAGACCTTCTCTTTGCAATTACAGACCTCAATGTCCCTTTACAGATTCTATGAAAACAGTTTTTACAACCTGCTGCATCAAAAGAATAGTTTGACTCTGTGAGGTGAATCCAGAGATCTCCACCTATCGGTTTCATAGATAGCTTTTTGTAGTTTTAAGTGGGGATATTCAGTTTTTCATTACAATTATCAATTGACCCCTAAATGTCTGCAGATTCTACAAAAATGGGGTTTACAACCTGCTGTATCAAAATAAAGGTTTATCTCGGTGAGAATAATCCACATATCGCACATGAGTTCATTGTAATTTTTTCCACTTTTTTTTTTTTTGATGCGTTAATTTCTCCTTTTGCCTAGACTTTAGTGCCATGGTATGATCTCAAATCACCAAAACCTCCACCTCCTGGGTTTTACTGATTCTCCCTCCTCAGGCTTCTGAGTTGCTGGGATTACAGGCCTGTGCCAAAATGCCCAGCTAACTTTGTATGTTTAGTAGAAATGAGCTTTCTCAATTTTAGTAAAGCTGGTGTGGAAATCCAAACATCAGGAGATCCACCTGCCTTGGACTCCCAAAGTGCTGAGATTACAGGCATGAACCAATGTGCCAGCATTGATTTTTCTAGTTTATATCCAAGGATATTGGGTTTTTCACTCTAGGCCTCATTGGGCTCAAAAATTTCCTCCCTCAGATTCTACAGAACGTGTTCCAAACCTGATAAATCAAAAGAAAGTTTGAAGTTTGTGAGATGAATTAATACATTACAAAGAGGTTTATGAGGTTGCTTCTGTCTAGTTTTTACCTGGGGATATTATGTTTTTCACTCTAGCTGTCTATGGATGAAAAATTCCACATCACAGGTTCATAAAAAAATGTTTCCAAACTGCTGAATCAAAATAAAGTTTAACTTATGAGATTAAGCTACACATCACAAAGCAGTTTCACAGATAGCTTCTTTACTTTTTATATTGTGGTATTCATTTTTTCAATATTGGTCCAAATGTGTTCTGAAATGTCACTTTGCAGATCACAAAAAAGACTTTTTCCAAACCATTGAATCAAAAGAAAGTTTTAACTCTGTGGGATGAATCCACACATCAAAAAGCCGTTTACGAAATTGTTTCTTTATAGTTTTTATTTTAACATGCTCCGTTTTTCACTATAGGCCTCAATGGTCTTTAAAATGTTCCTTTGCAGATTCTACAAAAAGTGTTTCCAAAGTAACGAATCAAGGGAATTGTTTAGCTCTGTGAGATGAATTCACAGATTGCAAAGCAATTTCACAGATACCTTCCTTCTAGTTTTTAACTGTAGATATCCCTTTTTTCGCCACGTGCTGCAATGGGCTCAACATATTCTTTTCTTTTTTTTTTTTTCTTGAGACAGAGTCTTGCTCTGTCACGCAGGCTGGAGTGCAGTGTTGTCATCTTGGCTCACTGCAAGCTCCGCCTCCCAGGTTCACGCCATTCTCCTGCCTCAGCCTCTTGAGTAGCTGGGGCTACAGGTGCCCGTCACCACGCCCGGGTAATTTTTTGTATTTTTAGTAGAGACGGGGTTTCACAGTGTTAGCCAGGATGGTCTCGATTTCCTGACCTCGTGATCCGCCCGCCTCGGCCTCCCAAAGTGCTGGGATTACAGGAGTGAGCCACCACGCCTGGCCTATTTTTTAAAAATAGAGACTTTCTAACTGGTTGAATTAAAACGAAGGTTTACTTGTACAAGATGAATCAAGACATCACAATGCTATTTTAGAAAAAGCTTTTTTCTAGTTTTATTTGGTTATATAACACCTCCATTAAAAGAATAGTAAAACTCCGTAAGATGAATTAACACATCCAAAACCATTTCTCAGATAGCTTCTTTTTAGTTTTTATCTTGATATATCTCCTTTGTCACCATCGGCTTCAAGGTGATCCAAAGAATCCCTCGTCAGAGACCAAAAAAGAGGGCTAAAAAACTGCTCCATGAGAAAACTGGTGTATCTCTGTGAGACGAATGCACACATGAAAAAGCTATTTTTTCACAAGGCTTCTGTCCAGTTTTCATTTGACGATACTTCGTTTTTCACCATAGGCCTCAAAGTCCTCCCCTGTATTCCATTGCACATTCTACGAAAACGGACTTAACAAGCTGCTGAACGAAAAAGTGTAACTCCATAAGACGAATTCACACATCATGAAGCACTTTATCAGAGAGTTTATTTCTAGTTGTTATGTAGGCATACACCCTTTGTCACCATAGGCTTCATGGCGATCCAAAATATCCCTTCTCAGATTCTATCAAAACATTGAGGCTAAACTGCTCTATGAAAAAGAATAGTTCAGCTCTGTGACATGAATTCACACATCACAAAGCAGTTTCTCCGAAAGCTTCTTTCTACTTTTTGCTGAATTCCCCATTCTCATTCTGGGTAGGGTTGGGATTTGGTGGGAGTACACGTACCTCAAGTCGAATCATGATCTTATTGGGGAGAGCTCAGTAGGAAAGTAATACCCTATTCATTTAAACAACTTTTTCTGTTAGTATTTTTGCTGAACTTCATAGAATTAATGGAGAAAGACATTTGGTTAGAGTGCATGTTTCTTAGAAGAGATGTAACTCCATCTTAAGATTTTAAGATGACTCCATTTTAAGAGACTCTTAAAAAAATAAGGATTGTCACTGCAGGAGTGTACAGAGCACCTCAACTATTGGAGTCCAAGTGGTCTCTTGGGTGGGTCATAAAATCTGAGTCATAAGAACCTCATGGCAAAGAAAACTTGAAGCTGCAAAGTCTCACATAGTCATTTGCTGAAAACTGAAGTATCCCAGCAAATGTGGGGTTAGACCTCCTTAGAGAAACACGTTCCAATATGAGATCAAACCTGACAATTTTGCATGCTAACCTGAACTGTTTCTTATTACAGCAAAGGAGATGGGCTTTTTGTTTGCTTTGGGTGTATCTGTTTTTGCTGCCAAAGTGTTGTAATGTCATAATTATTTAATATGTATGAGGCCTAGTTGTGTACTAGGGAGAGTCAAAATACATTTACTATGAAATGAGATCAGCTCCAGTTGTTTAAACAGCTCCAGTTGTAATAATAAAAGCTAAGACTTGATGCCAAGCACTGTTTCTAGGTATTAACTCATTGACTCCTCATGATTACTCCTCATGATGGTCCTCTTGGAAAGGATCCTATATTTCTACGAGAAAACTGAAGCTTGAGTGTTAAGGAACTTGCTTAAACTCACACATTTAGTAAAGGTCAGCGTTTAGATTTAAAGCCAGGCACCCTCATTCTAGAGCCTGTGGCTCAACCACTGAGCTATACTGCTTGTTAGTGTTGTTGGTGAAGTGATAGTAGAAGTAGACAGGCTAGAGTTCTCCATTTCTAACCCTAAAAATCTATAGCTATTGACACTGAAGACAGCAACTGCCAATTAAATAAATCCTCGATGAGACCGAGAAGAGAATGTGCTAATCTGTTGGTCACTAATATCTGCAGTTTATCTGCTTGTCTATCTGCAGTAGAACTGTCTTAGAACCCTTTGCTGAATGAAATTGAACATAGAAAGCTGACTGAAGGGAAAACAGAGAAGGTGGGATAGTTGAGAAGGGAGTAAGATCAGACAAATGGCAATGCTCTGTGGGATACTGTGTCTAAGCAGAACAGTCAAGGGATTCAGTTCTCAGAAGCTGTTCAGGCAGATGCCCTCCTTAGAGGGTCGGTTAGTGTCTTGCTGTATGCACATTTGAGGCTGTTCAAAGCATGAGGGAGGCATGATCTGTCCTCATTCCAGACATCCAAAGCACCAGGGAGGCAGGATCTGTGTTCATTTCAGGTGTCTTATCTCGCTGCCACTTCCAGGCCTGCCCGTTACAGACAATATATTTACTACCTTCTCCCTTCTCCTTTATTTTTACTTCTGGATGTGCCATGGTGAATATTTTTCAGGGGAATGGGGGGAATAGTTTCCTTCTCAAGCTGGGTTGAAACCTAGCACTATGATTAGGGTTACACTATCCTCTGCCTGCCTCTCCCCTAACTCCTGCTGTGTATAGGTGGGCACAGCTCAAGCATCCTCGGGGCTGGGAGAAGGCTGCATTAGGAATGTTCCTACCAGCAGAAGCTGGCCAGTGGGAGGCTTGTAGGCACTTTCTAATTTACCATTCTCCTCTTGAACTATGCAGCAGTCTGATGGGTTGTTTGGAGGATTCTCCCCAGTCATTCCCATTGCTAGCTTTTGGGGCCTTCTCCCATAGTTCATAGCCACATACTAATGTGCTTTATTCCTAAAGCCCTGTCCTGGGGGTTTTTGAAGAAAAAGAATGAAGATCAACATGCCTTTCCTAGCCCGAAATTACACTGTTTGACTCATATAGTGAGGAGCTTTATAATCTGTCATCCTTTTGGGATTGTCTGTACTATAAGGATATTCTCTGGGACTTACACTTATGTAACCAAGATTGTCTGCAATGGGGATCGCCCATGATGGGGAATTCAGAAGAAGGCTGGCATAGGCTTCTAACATATACCAGTGCTCCTTGATGCCTGTGAATATGGGGAAAGGGCGAGGAGAGTTTGAGAACAGATAAGAGACATTTGAATTTCTCCATGCCTTCTGAAAAACCATGTGCAGAGATGAATTGAAACTTACCTTGTTAGCATTATAAATCTAAACACTTTCCTTGCTAGGCCGCAATGGCTTAATAATATCCTCTAAAGAATCTATGTTCACTCTACTTGCATCCATTTATATCTCCTTTTTCCAATTCTGCATTGTCTCTGGACACTTCTATTTCCAAATATCACCTGTTTAAGGAATAGCACTTACCTTGTCTTGCACTGTGAATCCAAATTTCTGTGAAAAACGGTCTCTGGACGTTGTTCCCACTTGAGATTGCTGAGTGTCATGAACATTGGTTTTGAAGAGTATGGAGTGTTATTGGAAGACAGCTTAAGGCTAAACGTGGTTGTGCAATATGGTTCCTACCCACTGTTCAGCAGGTGGTTGGATACAGTTATGCCATGCTCTGCTTCTTGGTTTGTTCCATTCAAAGCATGAAAAAATAAAAGCAAAATGTAGAATATCTTCAATGAATTCAAATTCTCTTAAGCTCACTTTTATCTCCTTTCTATAAGACTCAGTCATTATTTCTGAATATGCCATCAATTTTATGTGAGTGAAAACCCAGTTTTAGTTTTAAAGCACACATATATAACAATAAGATGCCAAGTTCTACAGTAAAATTCTTAGACATAAACACTGAGATTTTTGGATTCACAAATAAATAGTTTAGATAACACTCAGAAAGATCTTTTCCTCCTAATTAGCTTCTATTGTCACTTCATCCTAAGTTGATATGTAGCTCAATTTGTTAGGAAAGGGATTTCCCACACATGCCCTAACTATAATCATAAGTATCTGCAACTCTGTTTTCAAACAAAGCATCTGCAATTCTATTTTCAAACAGGTGGTTACTCATGAGAGAACTTCTTTAAACTGCAACGGACCACACAGAGGTGGATGTCTAGCACATTTGCCATGACTATGATTTTGCCCTGACCCTATCTTTCACTGTTTCTTCTTTTCTTTCTTTTTTTATTTTTTATTTTTTTATTAATATTATATTTTAAGTTCTAGGGTACATGTGCATAATGTGCAGGTTTGTTACATATGTACACTTGTGCCATGTTGTAGTGCTGCACCCATCAACTCGTCAGCACCCATCAACTCATCATTTACATCAGGTATAACTCCCAATGCAAACCCTCCCCCCTACCCCCTCCCCATGAGAGGCCCCGGTGTGTGAAGTTCCCCTTCCTGAGTCCAAGTGATCTCATTGTTCACTTCCCACCTATGAGTGAAAACACACAGTGTTTGGTTTTCTGTTCTTGTGATAGTTTGCTGAGAAGGATGGTTTCCAGCTGCATCCATGTCCCTACAATTGACACGAACTCATCATTTCTTATGGCTGCATAGTATTCCATGGTGCATATGTGCCACATTTTCTTAATCCAGTCTGTCACTGAAGGACATTTGGGTTGATTCCAAGTATTTGCTATTGTGAACAGTGTCACAATAAACATACGTGTGCATGTGTCTTTATAACAGCATGACTTATAATCCTTTGGGTATATCCCGAGTAATGGGATGGCTGGGTCATATGGTATTTCAAGTTCTAGATCCTTGAGGAATCACCACACTGCTTTCCACAATGGTGGAACTACTTTACAGTCCCACCAACAGTGTAAAAGTGTTCCTATTTCTCCACATCCTCTCCAGCGCCTGTTGTTTCCTGACTTTTTAATGATTGCCATTCTAACTGGTGTGAGATGGTATCTCATTGTGGTTTTGATTTGCATTTCTCTGATGGCAAGTGATAATGAGCATTTTTTCATGTGTCTGTTGGCTGTATGAATGTCTTCTTTTGAGAAGTGTCTGTTCATATCCTTTGCCCACTTTTTCATGGGGTTGTTTTTTTCTTGTAGATTTGATTGAGTTCTTTGTAAGTTCTGGATATTAACATTTTGTCAGATGAGTAGATTGCAAAAATTTTCTCCCATTCTGTAGTTTGTCTGTTCACTCTGATAGTAGATTCTTTTGCTGTGCAGAAGCTCTTTAGTTTAATTAGATCCCGTTTGTCAATTTTGGCTTTTGTTGCCGTTGCTTTTGGTGTTTTAGACATGAAGTCCTTGTCCATGCCTATGTCAACTGCTAAAGCATCTGAAACTTCTTCACCAAGTTTAAATGCTCCCTTTCTCAGGTGGTACATTTCCATTTGTTCATGAGTCTTTTCTGGGTTGTTCATTCTCTTCAATGTTCTGCTTATCTATTTATATACCAATTACATACTCAGGGAGGCCTTTGCTGGCCACCTTACCGAGAATAGCTCTCATTCCCTTTGTATTACATTACTGTATTTTATCTTCTTCCATGTAGATATGTTTCTTTAAAATTCTTCTTCATTTACTTGTTTGTTTATGTACTATAAGTTCCATGTTGACAGGAACCTTCTTTGCCTTTTTTACTGATGTGCTTATCACCTGTAATAGCACCTAATAGCTATTTACAAATAGTTGCTGAATGAATGAGTGAAGGCCGATGGCTTGACCAGTGGTGTTTGCATTTTGAGTTTTATTTCTTAAGGCTTAAATAAATTGCCAAAGGGATTTCTACTACTAACTAAAGAAGTGGGTAGAGAAGGGCTTTTTCAGCAGTCCTTGACATGCTTCTTTTGAGTTCTGTTCACAGGTCACATTGTTTAAATATTGAACCCTTGGAAAGACTCCTTCAAAGATGCAGAAAAGGGTTTCACTGCTCACAATAAGCTTTGGAGATACTTCCTTTTAGGGCATGGAATTTAAAATGACCAGATGTAGTCACTGAATATATGGCTCAAGACAATCATTAATTAATTCTGCAAATACTTACCAGGCACTCTGGTAGTGTTGAGACTACAATAGTGAATAAAATGAACATGGAGCTTGTGTGTGTTGGGGGTAATACAAATTAAACAATCACAACAATAAATATACAGTGAGAAACTATGATCATTTCTTTTTTTTTTTTTTTTTTTTTTTTGAGATGGAGTCTCGCTCTGTCACCCAGGCTGGAGTGCAGTGGCCGGATCTCAGCTCACTGCAAGCTCTGCCTCCCGGGTTCACGCCATTCTCCTGCCTCAGCCTCCCGAGTAGCTGGGACTACAGTCGCCCGCCACCTCGCCCGGCTAGTTTTTTGTATTTTTTAGTAGAGACGGGGTTTCACCGTGTTAGCCAGGATGGTCTCGATCTCCTGACCTCGTGATCCGCCCATCTCGGCCTCCCAAAGTGCTGGGATTACAGGCTTTAGCCTCCGCGCCCGGCACTATGATCATTTCTACATAGAAACATGCTTTTAGAGCGTGTAACAATCAAGTGGATCAGAGAATATTTCACTGAGAACGTGACTATTTAGTGGAGATTTGAACTAGGCAAAGAGAGGAGAGAAAGTTCTTGGCAGAGGTCCTTAGGCAAAAGAAAATGGAAGAAAAAAGAAAAGAAGCCCCAGTGTGACTGAGGTGGAAAGGATGAGAAGGGCAGATCTAGTGAAGTAGGTGGAGCCCAGACTGAAGGATGATATAGTGCGATGATGATCAAAAACAAAAGAAGGAACTACAACAACAACAAAAACTCATGTGGATTTTGAAGTAACACCAGCCTTAGGTTCACATATGAGTTTGGTCACCTATGAGGTGTGTAACCTGAGCAGCTTTAACCTCTTTCTCCTTAGCTCCCTGTTGTTGAAAACAAAACTCATTGAGTTACTGTAAATATTGTAAGAGATATATCTGATTCGCTGTAGATACACATGGTATAGGCGTAATTCTTCTAGGTGCTTTACAGTGCTCTGTTTGTTAGCTGACAGTCATCTAATTTTAAGCAAAACAGAAAAATAATTACTGCTTTTGGAGATTCGTAGCATGAAGCCCAGCTACAGTTTCAAAAAGTAAATTAGTTAACATTTTTTGAACCCTTAGTAACTTTGACTTAGTTCAGTTAAAAACCATTTTTGAGCACATACTTTGTACATGATATAAAGTAATACTTTGGCAATACAAGAATGAGCCATTTTGAAGTTAATGATTAAATGGATAATTTTATAACAATGTTGGCAATACAAGAATGAGCCATTTTGAAGTTAATGATTAAATGGATAATTTATAACAATGTTGTGAAGGGTCCAATAGAGTTAAATTAAGCATGTGTTTTGGTGAAGAGAAGAAAGGAAATGGGGTGTGGGAGATATTCTTTGCAGAAGGAAGTATTGGGGAAGGTTATGGAGGCGAGGAAGTTACAGCCAGTAACGCATGAGAGAGGTGCCACAGGAGAGAGAGAATTGTAGGACTCTACTGCAAAAAGCTGCTAGGAGAGGGAGGTGAGCCAGGGCAGTCCTGGGCCTCAGTGCTTACTGAATGGCTGCTCACAAAGAGCTCGCGTCTCTCTGGAAGGACATCCTGGATTATGGTCATGAGTTAGTGCACTCCCAAATATCACTTTGCAGATTACACGAACACAGTGTTAGCAAACTCCTTTATAAAGAGAAAGATGTAATTCTGTGAGATGAAATCACACATAATAAAGATGTTTCTCAGAAAGCAACTTTCTCGTTTTTATTTGAGGATGTTACCTTTTTCAGCATAAGGTTCAATGCGATTCAAAACACCATTTTTGAGATTCCCCAAAAACACTGGTAACAGACTGCTCCATGAAACGAATGTTTAATTCTGTGAGATGAATTCACACATCAGAAATCAGTCTCTAAGAAAACTTCTTTCTGGTTTTCATCTGAGGATATTTCCTTTTTCATCATATGCCTCAGTGCACTCCCAAATATCACTTTGCAGATTACAGGAACACAGTGTTAGCAAACTCCTTCATGAAGAGAAAGGTGTAATTCCGTGAGGTGAATTCACACATCAAAGAGAAGTTTCCCAGAAAGCTTTTTTCCAACTTTCCTTTGAGGATACTTCCTTTGTCTTCTTAGGCTTCAATGCAATAAAAAATATCCCTTTTCAGATTCCCCCAAAAGAGTGGTAACAGACTGCTCCAGAAAAAGAAAATGTAACTCTGTGAGACGACTTCACACATCACATCAGAGAACAGTTTCTCAGAAACCTTCTTTCTACTTTTCATCTGAGGATATTTCCCTTTTCACAATGTGCCTCAGTACACTCCCAAGTATCACCTAGCAGATTACAGGAACAGAGTGTTAGCAAACTCCTTCATGAATAGAAAGGTGTAATTCTGTGAGGTGAATTTACACATCACAAAGAAGTTTCTCAGAAAGTTTCTTTCTCGTTTTTATTTGAGGATATTTCCACTGTCAGTGTAGGCTTCAATGAGATTAAATTATCATTAGTCAGGCTCCCCAAAAACAGTGGTAACAAAGTGCTCTATGAAAAAATGTGTAACTCTGTGAGATGAATTCACACATCAGAAAACGGTTTCTCAGATACTATCTTTCTAGTTTTCATCTGAGGATATTTCCTTTTTCACCATATGCCCCAGTGCACTCCCAAATATCACTTTACAGATTACAGGAACACAGTGTTAGCAAACTCCATCATGAAGAGAAAGGTGTAATTCTGTGAGGTGAATTCACACATCACAAAGAATTTTCTCAGAGAGCTTCTTTCTAGTTTTTATTTGAGAATATTTCCTTTGTCAGTGTAGCCTTCCAAGCGATAAACATATCAATTCTCAGGTCCCCTAAAAACAGAGGTAAGAGACTGCTCCATGAAAAGAAAGCGTAACTCTGTGAGACGAATTCACACATCAGAGAACAGTTTATCTGAAACCTTCTTTCTAATTTTAATCTGAGGATATTTCCTTTTTCGCCATATGCCTCAGTGCACTCCGAAATATCACTTTGCAGATTACATGAACACAGTGTTAGCAAACTCCATCATGAAGAGAAAGGTGTAATTCTGTTATGTGAATTCACACATCATAAAGAAGTTTCTCAAAAAGCTTCTTTCTAATTTTCACTTGAGAATATTTCATTTGTTCAAGTAGGCTTCAATGCAATAAAAATATCATTTCTCAGGTTCCCCAAAAACAGTGGTAACAGACTGCTCCAGGAAAAGAATATGTAACTCTTTTAGACGAATTCACACATCAGAGAACAGTTTCTCAGAAATCTTCTTTCTATTTTTCATCTGAGGATACTTCCTTTTTCACCATATGCATCAGTGCACTCCGAAATATCACTGTGCAGATTACAGGAACACAGGGTTAGCAAACTCCTTCATGAAAAGTTTCTTTGTAGTTTTTATTTGATGATATTTCCTTTGTTCAAGTAGGCTTCAATGTGATAAAAAATATCATTTCTCATGTCCTTTGAGATATCATGTCCTTCAATATCATGTCCTTTGTCTGCGTAGGCTTCAATGTGATAAAATTATCACTTCTCAGGTTCCCCAAAAACAGTGGTAACCGACTGCTGTAGGAAAAGAAAGTGTAACTCTTTGAGACGAATTCACTCATCAGAGAATAGTTTCTCAGAAATCTTCTTTCTGCTTTTCATCTGAGGATACTTCCTTTTTGACCATATGCCTCAGTGCATTCCAAATATCACTTTGCAGATTACAGGAACACAGTGTTAGCAAACTCCTTCATGAAGAGAAAGGTGTAATTCTGAGAGGTGAATTGACACATAATAAAGATGTTTCTCAGAAAGCTTCTTCCTCATTTTTATTTGAGGATTTTTCCTTTGTCAGCATAGCCTTCAATGCGATTCGAAATATCATTTCAAAGATTCCCCTAAAACACTGGTAACAGACCACTACATGAAACGAATGTTTAACTCTGTGAGATGAATTCATACATCAGAAATCAGTTTCTCAGAAGGCTTCTTTCTGGTTTTCATCTGAGGATATTACCTTTTTTACCTTATGCTTCTAGGTGCTAACAAATATCCATTTGCAGATTCCACCAAAACAGTGGTAGCAAACTGTTTCATGAAGAGGAAGGTGTATTTCATTGCGATGAATTCACAATTCCCAGAGAAGTTTCCCAGAAAGCTTTTTTCTAGCTTTCATTTGAGGATACTTCCTTAGTCTTCTTAGGCTTCATTGCAATAAACAATATCCCTTTCAGATTCCCCAAAAAGAGTGGTAACAGACTGCTCCAGAAAAAGTATTTGTAACTCTGTGAGACGAATTCACACAACAGAGAACAGTTTCACAGAAACCTTCTTTCTAGTTTTCATCCGAGGATATATTGTTTTCCACCATAAGCCTCAGAGCACTCCCAAATATCACTTTCCTGATAATAAGAACACCATATTAGCAAATGCCTTCGTGAAGAGAAAGGAGTAATTCTGTGAGGTGATTTCACACATCACAAAGAACATTATCAGAAAGGTTCTTTCTAGTTTTTATTTGAGTATATGTCCTTTGTCAGCATAGGCTTCAATGCGATTCGAAATATCATTTCTGAGATTCCTCTAAAACACTGGTAACAGACTGTCCATGAAAGGAATGTTTAACTCTGTGAGATGAATTCACACATGAAAAATCAGTTTCTCAGAAAGCTTCTTTCTGGTTTTCATCTGAGTATATTTCCTTTTTAACCTTATGCTTCTATGCGCTTACAAATATCCATTTGCAAATTCCACCAAAGCAGTGCTAGCAAAATGTTTCATGAAGAGGAAGGTGTATTTCATTGTGATGAATTCACGAATCGCAGAGAAGTTTCCCAGAAAGCTTTTTTATAACTTTCATTTGAGGATACTTCGTTTGTCTTCTTAGGCTTCGGTGCGATAAAAAATATCCTTTTTCAGATTCCCCAAAAAGAGTGGTAAGAGACTGCTCCAGCAAAAGAAACTGTAACTCTGTCACACGAATTCACACATAAGAGAACAGTTTCTCAGAAAACTTCCTTTTAGTTTTTATTTGAGGATATTTCATTTGTCCGCATAGGCTTCAATGCGATAAAACTATCCCTTCACAGGTTCCCCCAAAACAGTGGTAACAGACTGTTCCAGGAAAAGAAAGTGTAACTATGTGAGATGAATTCACACATTAGAGAACTGTTTCCCAGAAACCTTCTTTCTACTTTTCATCAGAGGATATTCCCTTTTTCACCATATGCCTCAGTGCACTCCCAAATATCACTTTGCAGATTACAGGAACACAGTGTTAGCAAACTCCTTCATGAAGAGAAAGGTGTAATTCTATGAGGTGAATTCACACATCATATAGAAGTTTCTCGGAAAGCTTCTTTCTAGTTTTTATTTGATGGTATTTCCTTTGTCCGCGTAGGCTTCAAGGTGATAAAAATATCACTTCTCAGGTTCCCCAAAAACAGTGATAACACAGCACTCCAGGAAAAGAAAGTGTAACTCTGTGAGATGAATTCACACAACAGAGAACAGTTTCTCTGAAACCTTCTTCCTAGTTTTCATTTGAGGATATTTCCTTTTCAACCATATGCCTCAATGCACTCCCAAATGTCACTTTGTAGATTACAGGGACACGGAGTTAGCAAACTCCTTCATTTAGAGAGAGGTATAATTCTCTGAGGTGATTTCACACATAATAAAGATGTTTCTCAGAAAGCTTCTTTCTCCTTTTTACTTGAGGATATTTCCTTTGTCATCAAAGTCTTCAATGCGATCCAAAATATCATTTCTGAGATTCCCCAAAAACACTGGCAGCAGACAGCTCCATGAAACGAATGTTTACCTCTGTGAGATGAACTCACACATTAAAAATCAGTTTCTCAGAGCACTTCTCTCTGGTTTTCATCAGAGGATATTTTCCTTTTTACCTTATGCCTCTATGCGCTCCCAAATATCCTTTTGCAGATTCCATGAAAAAAATGCTAGCAAATTGTTTCAAGAAGAGGAAAGTGTATTTCATTGGGATGAATTCACACATCACAGAGAAGTTTCCCAGAAAGATTTTTTTCTAACTTTCATTTGAGGATACTTCTTTTGTCTTCTTAGGCTTCAATGAGATAAAAAGTATCTCTTTTCAGATTCCCCAAAGAGTGGTAACAGACTGCTCCAGAAAAAGAATTTGTAACTCTGTGAGACGAATTCACACGGCAGAGAACAGTTTCACAGAAACCTTCTTTCTAGTTTCCATCCGAGGATATTTCCTTTTTCACCATAAGCCTCAGAGCACTCCCAAATATCCCTCTGCAGATTACAGGAACACAGTGTTAGCAAACTCCTTCATGAAGAGAAAGGTGTAATTCTGTGAGGTGAATTCTAGGCTTCAATGCGATAAAAATTATCACTTCTCAGGTTACCCAAAAACAGTGGTAACAGACTGCTCCAGGAAAGGTAAGTGTAACTCTGTGAGACGAATTCACACATCAGAGAGCAGTTTCTCAGAAACCTTCTTTTTAGTTTTCATCCTATGATATTTCCTTTTTCACCACATATCTCAGTGCACTTCCAAATATCACTTTGCAGATTACAGGAACACAGTGTTAGCAAACTCCTTCATGAAGAGAAAGGTGTAATACTGTATGGTGAATTCACACATCACAAATAAGTTTCTCAGAAAGCTTCTTTCCAGTTTTATTTGAGGATATTTCCTTTCTCCGTGTAGGCTTCAATGCGATAAAAGTATCACTTTTCAGCTTCCTCAAAAATAGTGCTAACAGACTGCTCCATGAAAGGTAAGTGTAACTCTGTGAGACGAATTCACACATCAGAGAACTGTTTCTCAGAAAGCTTCTTTCTGCTTTTCATCTGAGGATATTTCCATTATCACCATATGCCTCAGTGTACTCCCAAATATCACTTTGCAGATTATTACCTTTTTCACCATGAGCCTCAGAGCACTCCCAAATATCACTATGCCAATTACAGGAACACAGTGTTAGCAAACTCCTTCATGAAGAGAAAGGTGTAATTCTGTGAGATGAATTCACACATCACTACGAAGATTCTCAGAAAACTTCTTTTTCGTTTTTATTTGAGGATACGCCCTTTGTCCATGTAAGCTTCAATGTGATAAAAATATCATTTCTCAGGTTCCCCAAAAAGAGTGGTATCAGACTGCTCCAGGAAAAGAAAGTGTAACTCTTTGAGACGAATTCACACATCAGATAACCGTTTCTCAGAAACATTCTTTTTGGTTTTCATCTGAGGATATTTCCTTTTTCAACATATACCTCAGTGCACTCCCAAATATCACTTTGCAGATTACACGAACACAGTGTAAGCAAACTCCTCCTTGAATAGAAAGGTGTAATTCTGTGAGTTGAATTCTCACATAATAAAGATGTTTCTCATAAAGCTTCTTTCTCATTTTTATTTGAGGATATTTCTTTTGTCAGCATGGGCTTCAAAGTGAATCGAAATATCATTTATGAGATTCCCCTTAAACACTGGTAATAGACTACTCCATGAAATGAATGTTTAACTCTGTGAGATGAATTCACACATCAGAAATCAGTTTCTCAGAAAGCTTCTCTCAGGCTTTCATATGAGGATATTTCCTTTTTTATCTTCTGCTTTGATGCGCTCCCAAATATCCTTTTGCAGATTCCACAAAAACAGTGGTAGCAAACTGTTTCATGAAGAGGAAGGTGTATTTCATTGGGATGAATTCACTCATTACAGAGAAGTTTACCAGATACCTTTTTTCTAACTTTCATTTGAGGATACTTCCTTTGTCTACTTAGGCTTCAATGCGATAAAAAAAAAAAAAATTCCTTTTCAGATTCCCAAAAAAAGAGTGGTAACAGACTGCTCCATGAAAAGAAAGTGTAACTCTGTGAGACGAATTCCCACATCAGAGAACAGTTTCTCAGAAACCTTCTTTCTACTTTTCATTTGAGGATCTTTCCTTTTTCACCATAGGCCTCAGTGCACTGCCAAGTATCACTTTGCAGATTACAGGAACACAGTGTTAGCAAACTCCTTCATGAAGACAAAAGTGTAATATTGTGAGGTGAATTCACACATCATAAAGAAGTTTCTCAGAAAGCTTCTTTCCAGTTTTCTTTGAGGATATTTCCTTTGTCTGCGTAAGCTTCAATGCGATAAAATTATCACTTCTCAGTTTCCCCAAAATCAGTGGTAACAACTGCTCCATGAAAGGTAAGTGTAACTCTGTGAGACGAATTCACACATCAGAGAACAGTTTCTCAGAACCCTTCTTTCTAATTTTCACCTGAGGATATTTCCTTTTTCTACCTATACCTCAGTGGACTCCCAAATATCATTTTTTAGATTACAGGAACACAGTGTTAGCAAACTCCTTCATAAAGAGAAAAGTGTAATTCTGTGAGGTGAATTCACACATAATAAAGGTGTTTTTCAGAAAGCTTATTTTTCGTTTTTATTTGAGAATATTTTCTTTGTCAACATAGGCTTCAATGCGATTCAAAATATCATTTTTGAGATTCCCCTAAAACTCTGGTAACAGACTGCTGCATGAAACGAATGTTTAACTCTGTGAGTGAATTCACACATCAGAAATCCGTTTCTCAGAAAGCTTCTTTCAGGTTTTCCTCTGAGGATATTTACTTCTTTACCTTATACTTCTATGTGCTCCCAAATATCCATTTGCAGATTCCACCAAAACAGTGGTAGCAAACTGTTTCATGAAGAGGAAGGTGTATTTCATACGGATGAATTCACAATTCCCAGAGAAGTTTCCCAGAAAGATTTTCCTAACTTTCATTTGAGGATACTTCCTTTGTCTTCTTAGGCTTCAATGCGATAAAAAAAATCCCTTTTCAGATTCCCCAAAAAGAGTGGTAACAGACTGCTCCAGAAGAAGAATTTTTAACTCTTTGAGACGAATTCACATGACAGAGAACAGTTTCACAGAAACCTTCTTTCTAGTTTTCATCTGAGGATATATCCTTTTTCACCATAAACCTCAGAGAACTCCCAAATATCACTTTGCTGATTACAGGAACACAGTGTTAGCAAATTCCTTCATGAAGAGGAAGGTGTAATTCTGAGAGGTGAATTTAAACATCACAAAGAAGATTCTCAGAAAGCTTCTTTCTAGTTTTTATTTGAGGATATGTCCTTTGTTCACGTAGGCTTCAAGGCGATAAAAATATCACTTCTCAGGTTCCCCAAAAACAGTGGTAACAGACTGCTCCAGGAAAAGTAAGTGTAACTCTGTGAGATGAATTCACACATCAGAGAACAGTTTCTCAGAAACCTTCTTTCTAATTTTCATCTGAGGATATTTCCTTTCTCATCACATACTTCAGTGCACTCCAAAATATCACATTGTATATTACAGGAAAATAGTGTTATTAAACTCCTTCTTGAAGAAAAAGGTGTAATTCTGTGAGGTGAATTCACATCTCACAAAGAAGTTTCTCAGAAATCTTCTTTCCAGTTTTATTTGAGGATATTTCCTTCTCCACATAGACTTCAATGTGATAAAATTATCTCTTCTCAGGTTCCCCCAAAACAGTGGTAACAGACTGCTCCAGGAAAAGAAGGTGTAACTCCGTGAGATGAATTCACACATCAGAGAACAGTTTCTCATAAAATTTCTTTCTGCTTTTCATCTGAGGACATTTCCTTTTTCACCATAAGCCTCAGTGCACTCCTAAATATCACTTTGCAGAATACAGGAACACAGTGTTAGCAAACTCTTTCATGAAGAGAAAGGTGTAATTCTGTGAGGTTAATTCACACATAATAAAGATGTTTCTCAGAGAGCTTCTTTCTCGTTTTTATTTGAGGATATTTCCTTTGTCAGCACAGCCTTCAATGCGATCCAAAATATCATTTCTGAGATTCCCCAAAAACGCTGGTAACAGTCTGCTCCATGAAAGGAATATTTAACTCTGTGAGAAGAATTCACACATCAGAAAACGATTTCTCAGAAACCTTCTTTCTGGTTTCCATCTGAGGATATTTCCTTTTTTACCTTATGCCTCTATGCGCTCTCAAATATCCTTTTGCAGATTCCACGAAAACAATGTTAGCAAACTGTTTCGTGAAGAGGAAGGTGTATTTCATTGGAATGAATTCACACATCACAGAGAAGTTTCCCAAAAAGCTTTATTCTCTCTTTCATTTGAGGATACTTCCTCTGTCTTCTTAAGCTTCAAATGATAAAAAATATCCCTTTTCAGATCCCGAAAAAGAGTGGTAACAGACTGCTCCATGAAAAGAAAGTATAACTCTGTAAGACGAATTCACACATTGGAGAACAGCTTCTCAGTAACCTTCTTTATAGTTTTCATCAGAGAATATTTCCTTTTTCACCATAGGCCTCAGTGCACTCCCAAATATCACTTTGCAGATTACAGGAACACAGTGTTAGCAAACTCCTTCAGGAAGACAAAGGTGTAATTCTGTGAGGTGAATTCACACATCACAAAGAAGTTTCTCAGAAAGCTTCTTTCTAGTTTTTATTTGAGGATATGTCCTTTGCCCACGTAGACTTCAAGGTGATAAAAAATATCACTTCTCAGGTTCCCCAAAAACAGTGGTAGCAGATTGCTCCAGGACAAGAAAGTATAACTCTGTGAGACAAATTCACACATCAGAGGACAGTTTTTCAGAAACCTTCTTTCTAGTTTTCATCTGAGGAAATTTCCTTTTTTACCTTATGCCTCTATGTGCTCCCAAATATAATTTTGCCAATTACAAGAACACAGTGTTAGCAAACTACTTCATGAAGAGAAAGGTGTAATTCTGTGAGGTGAATTCACACATCACTATGAAGATTCCCAGAAAGCTTCTTTCCAGTTTTTATTTGAGGATATGTCCTTTGTCCCTGTAGGCTTCAATGTGATAAAAATATCAATTCTCAAGTTCCCCAAAAACAGTGATAACAGTACACCAGGAAAAGAAAGTGTAACTCTGTGAAATGAATTCACACATCGGAGAATATTTTCTGAGAAACCTTCTTTATGCTTTTCATCTGAGGATATTTCCTTTTTTACCATAGGCCTCAATGCGCTCCCAAATATCACTTTACAGATTCCACGAAAAGAGTGTTAGCAAACTGCTACAAGAAGGGAAAGGTGAGTCTCTGTGTGATGAATTCACACATCAGAAAGCAAGTTCTCATAAAACTTCTTTCTAGCTATTTTCTGAGGATACTTCCTTTTTCACAATAGGCCTCAAAGTGCTCCCAAATATCAATTTGCAGATTCCACGAGAACAGTGTTAGCAAACTGCCTCATGAAGACTAAGTTGTAACTCTGGGAAATAAATTCATATATCACAAAGAAGTTTCTCAGAAAACTTCTTTCATGTTTTCATCTGAGGATTTTTCAATTGTCCTTACAGTCTTCAATGCGATCTGAAATCTCAGTTCTCAGATTCCACAAAAAAAAGACTAGCAAACGGCTCCACGAAATACAGTGGTAACTCAGAGTTGAATTCACACATAACAAAGTCGTTTCTCAGAAATCTTCATTCTAGTTTTTCTCTGAGGATATTTCCTTTGTCACCCTAAGTTTCATTGCGCTAAGAATTATCCGATGGCAGATTTCAAGAAAACTGAGTTAGCAAACTGATTAATGAAGAGAAAAGTGTATCTCTGTGAGTTGCATTCACACAACACAATGCAATTTCTCAGAACGCTTCTTTCCAGTTTTTATCTGTGGATATTTCCTTTTTCACCAGAGCCCCCAATGCGCTCCCAAATATCACTTTGCAGATTCCACGAGAAGAGTGTTAGCAAACAGCTACATGAACAGAAAGGTGGAACTCTGTGAGATGAATTCAGAGGTCAGAAAGACATTTTTCAGAAAACTTCTTTCTCGTTTTTATCTAGGGATATTTCCTTTGGCTGTATACTCTTCAAAGTGATCCGAAATCAGTTCTCAGATTCCACAAAAACTGGACTAGCAAACAGCTCCATGAAATACAGCTGTAACTCAGTGAGTTGAATTTACACTTCACAAAGCAGTTCCTCAGAAAACTTCTTTCTACTTTTTATCTGAAGATATTTCCTTTGTCACCGTCAGCTTCATTGGGCAAAGAAATATCCCTCTGCAGATGTCCAGAAAACTGTGTTAGCAAACTGACCAATGAACAGAATTGTGTAACTCTATTAGTTGCATTCACACGTCACAATGCAGTTTCTCAGAATGCTTCTTTTCAGTTTTTATCTGAAGCTATTTCCTTTTTCACTGTAGCCCTCAGTGCGCTCCCAAATATCACTTTGGAGATTCCACGAGTACAGTGATAGTGAACAGTATCATGAACTGAAAGGTGGAACTCTGTGAGATGAATTTAAAGATCACAAAGAAGTTGCTCAGAAAGCTTCTTTCTCGTTTTTATCTGTTTATATTTCCTTTTCCACCATAGCCCTCAATGCAATCCCAAATATCACTTTTCAGATTCAATGAAAACAGTGTTACCAAACGGATTCATGAACATTTAGGTGGAATACTCTGAGATGAATTCACAGACACAAAGGAGTTTCTCAGAAAGCTTCTTTATCATTTTCACCTGAGGACATTTCCTTTTTCCGTATAGTCTTCAAAGCGATTCGAAATATCACTTATCAGATTCCACAAAAACACAAATATCACTTTGCAGATTCTGTGAGAACAGTGTTAGCAAATGGCTTCATTAACAGAAAGGTGGAACTCTGTGATGAATTCGCAGATCACGAATAAGTTTCTAAGAAAGCTTCTATCTCATTTTTATCTGATTATATTTCCTTTTCCACCATAGCCCTCAATGCACTTCAAAATATCAGTTTGCAGATTCCACGAGAACAGTATTAGCAAACAGTTTCATTAACAGAAAGGTGGAACTCTGTGAGATGAATTCACAGAACAGAAAGGAATTTCTCAGAAAACTTCTTTCTCGTTCTTACTTGAGGATATTTCCGCTTTCCATATTGTCTTCAAAGTGATTCGAAATATCATTTCTCGGATTCCACAAAAACAAGGCTACCAAACGGCTGCACGAAATACAGTTGTAACTCAGTCAGTTGAATTCACAGATCACAAAGAAGTTTCTCAGAAAGCTTCTTTCCCCTTTTTATCTGAGGATATTTCCTTGCTCACTGTAAGCTTCATTGCACTAAGAAATATCTCATTGCAGATTTCAAGAAAACAGAGTTAGCAAACTGATCAATGAAAAGAAAAATGTAACTCTTTGAGTTGCAGTCACACGTCACAAAGCATTTTCTAAGTAAGCTTCTTTCCAGTTTTTATCTGAGAATATTTCCTTTTTCACCATAGCACTCAATGGGCTCTCAAATATTGCTTTACAGTTTCCACGAAAACAGTGTTAGCAAACAGCTTCATGAACAGAAAGGTGGAACTCTGTGGGATGAATTCACAGATCACGAAGAAGTTTCTCAGGAAGCTTCTTTCTCGTTTATATCTGATTATATTTCCTTTTCCACCATAGCTCTCAGTGCACTCACAAATATCTCTTTGCAGATGCCACGAAAACAGTATTAGCAAACAGCTTCATGGCGGGAAAGGTGGAACTCTGTGAAATGAATTCACAGAACAGAAACAAATTTCTCAGAAAACTTCCTTCTCGTTTACATCTGAGGATATTCTCTAAGGCCGTATTGTCTTCAAAGCAATCCGAAATGGCAGTTCTCAGATTCCACAAAAACAGGGCTAGCAAACGGCTCCATGAAATACAGGTGTAACTCAGTGAGTTGAATCCATACATCACAAAGCAATTTCTCAGAAAACTTCTTTCTACTTTTTTCCTGAGAATATTTCCATTGTCACTGTAAGCTTCATTGTGCTAAGAAATATCCCATTGCAGATTTCAAGAAATCACAGTTAGCAAACTGATCAATGAAAAGAAATGTGTAACTATTTGAGTTGCATTCACACTTCACAAAGAAGCTTCTCAGATCGTTTCTTTCCAGTTTTTATCAGAGGATATTTCCTTTTTCACCAGAGCCCTCAGTGTGCTCCCAAATATCACTTTGCAGTTTCCACGAGAACAGTGTTAGCAAATGCCTTCATGAACAGTAAGGTGCAACTCTGTGAGATGAATTCACAGATCACAAATAAGTTTCTCAGAAAGCTTCTTTCTCGTTTTTATCTGATCATATTTAATTTTCCAGGATAGCCCTCAATGCACTTCTAAATATCACTTTGAAGATTCCACGAGAACAGTATTAGCAAATAGCTTCATGAACAGAAAGGTGGAACTCTGTGAGATGAATTCAGAGACCACAAAGAGGTTTCTCAGAAACATTCTTTCTCGTTTTTGTATGATTATATTTCCTTTTCCATGATACCCTCCAGGGCTCCCCCAAGTATCAGTTTGCATATTCCGGGAGAACAGTGTTAGCACACGGCTTCATGAACTGAAAGGTGGAACTCTGTCAGATGAATTCAAAGATCACAAAGAGTTTCTCAGAACGCTTCTTGATCGTTTTTATCTGATTATATTTTCTTTTCCACCATAGCCCTCAATGCGCTCCCAAATATCACTTTGCAGATTCCACGAAAATAGAGTTAGCAAACGGATTCATGAACAGATATGTGGAATTCTGAGAGATCAATTCACAGATGACAAAGAAGTTTCTCATAAAGCTTTTTTCTCATTTCTATCTGAGAATATTAACTTTTGCCATAAAGTCTTCAAAACAATCCAAAATATCAGTTCCCAGATTCCACAAAAAAAGGGCTAACAAATGGTTCCATGAAATACAGGTGTAACTTAGTGAGTTTAATTCACATATCACAAAGCAGTTTCTCAGAAAGCTTCTCTCTTGTTTTTATCTGATTATATTTCCTTTTCCACTTAGCCCTCAATGTGCTCCCAAATATCACTTTGCAGATTCCATGAAAACAATATTATCAAACAGCTTCCTGAACAGGAAGGTGGAATTCTGTGAAATGAAATCACAGAACAGAAAGAAATTTCTCAGAAAACTTCCTTCTCTTTTTTTTTTTTTTTTTTGAGATGGAGTCTCGCTCTGTCGCCCAGGCTGGAGTGCAGTGGCCAGATCTCAGCTCACTGCAAGCTCCGCCTCCCGGGTTCACGCCATTCTCCTGCCTCAGCCTCCCGAGTAGCTGAGACTACAGGCGCCCGCCATCTCACGGGGCTAGTTTTTTGTATTTTTTAGTAGAGACGGGGTTTCACCAGGTTAGCCAGGATGGTCTCGATCTGCTGACCTTGTGATCCGCCCGTCTCGGCCTCCCAAAGTGCTGGGATTACAGGCTTGAGCCACCGTGCCCAGCCCCTTCTCTTTTTTATCTGAGAATATTTTCATTGACCATATAGTCTTCAAAGTGATCTGCAATATCAGCTCTCAAATTCCACAAAAACAGGGCTGGCAAATGGCTACACAAAATACAGGTATAACTCAGTGAGTTGAATTCACACATCACAAAGCAATTTCTCAGAACAATTCTTTCTACTTTTATCTGAGGATATTTCCTTTGTCACCATAAGCTTCATTGCACTAAGAAACATCCCTTTGCACATTTCAAGAAAACAGAGTTAGCAAACTGATCAATGAAAACAAAATTTTAACTCTGTGAGTTGCATTCACACATCATAAAGCAGTTCTCAGAACGGTTCTTTCCAGTTTTTATCGGAGGATATTTCCTTTTTCACCATAGCCTGCAAAGCGCTCCCAAATATCACTTTGCAGTTTCCAGGAGAACAGTGTTAGCAAACAGCTTCATGAACAGAAAGGTGGAACTCTGTGAGATAAATTCACATCACAGAGAAGTTTCTCAGAAAGCTTCTTTCTCGTTTTTATCTGATTATATTTTCTTTGCCACCATAGCCGTCAATGCACTTCAAAATATCACTTTGAAGGTTCCATGGTAACAGTATTAGCAAACAGCTTCATGAACAGGCAGGTGGAACTCTGTGAGATCAATTCAAAGAACAGAAAGAAATTTCTCAGAAAGCTTCTTTCTCGTTTTTATCATTTGATATTTCCTTTTCCAGCATAGCTCTCAATGCGCTCTGAAATATGTCTTTGCAGATGCCACGAAAACAGCATTAGCAAACAGCTTCATGAACAGAAAGGTGCAACTCTGTGACATGAATTCACAGAACAGAAAGAAATTTCTTAGAAAATTTCCTTCTCGTTTTTATCTGAGGATATTCCTACCATATCATCTTCAAAGTGATCTGAAATATCAGTTCTCAGATTCCACAAAAACGGGGCTAGCAAACAGATCCATGAAATACAGGGGTAACACAGTGAATTGGATTCATACTTCACAAAGCTGTTTCCCAGAAAGCTTTTTTGTACTTTTTTTTCTGAGAATATTTCCTTTGTCACCGTAAGCTTCTTTGTGCTAAGAAATATCCCATTGCAGATTTCAAGAAAACAGAGTTAGCAAACTGATCAATGAAAAGAAAAGTATAACTCTGTGAGTTGCATTACAAAGCAGTTTCTCAGAAGGCTTCTTTCCAGTTTTTATCTGAGGATATTTCCTTTTTCACCATAGCCCTACTGTGCTCCCAAATATCACTTTGCAGTTTCCACGAGAACAGTGTTAGCAAACGGCTTCTTAAAGGGAAAGGTGGAACTTTGTGAGGTGAATTAACAGATCACAAAGAAATTTCTCAGAAAACTTGTTTCTCGTTTTTATCTGATTAAATTTCCTTTCCCACCATAGCCCTCAATGCGCTCCCAAACATCACTTTTCCAATTTCAGGAGAACAGTTTTCGCAAACATCTTCATGAACAGAAAGGTGGAGCTCGGTGAAATGAATTGACAGATCAGAAAAAAGTTTCTCAGAAAGTTTCTTTCTCGTTTTCATCTGATAATATTTCCTTATCCACCATAGCCTTCAATCCGCTCCGAAATATCACTTTGCAGATTCCACGAAAAGAGTGTTAGCAAAGGGATTCATGAAGAAATATGTGGAATTCTGTGAGATGAATTCACATATCACAAAGCAGTTTCTCAAAAACCTTCTTTCTCGTTTTTATGTGATTATATTTCCTTTTTCCACCTTAGACCTCAAAGTGCTCTAAATATCACTTTGCAGATTCTACGAACACAGTATTAGCAAACAGGATCTTGAACAGAAAGGTGGAACTCTGTGAGGTGAATTCACAGAACAGAAAGAAATTTCCCAGAAAACTTCTTTCTCATTTTTATCTGAAGATTTTTCCTTTTTCTGAATCGTCTTCTAAATGATCCAAAACATCAGTTCTCAGATTCCACAAAAACAGTGCTAGGAAACGATTAAATGAAATACAGGTGAAATTCAGTGAGTTGAATTCATACATCACAAAGCAGTTTCTCAGAAAGATTCCTTCTACTTTTTATCTGAGGATATTTCCTTTGTCACCATAAGCTTCATTGCGCTAAGAAATATCCCATTGCAGATTTCAAGGAAACAGAGTTAACAAACTGATCAATGAAAAGAAAAGTGTAACTCTATGGGTTGCATTCACACGTCACAAAGCAGTTTCTCAGAATGCTTCCTTCCAGTTTTTATCTGAGGATATTTCCTTTTTCACCATAGCCCTCAATGCTCTCCCAAATATCACTTTGTAGATTCCACAAGAAGAGTGGTAGCAAAAGGCTTCATGTACAGAAAGGTGGAACTCTGTGAGATGAATTCACAGATCACAAAAGTTTCTCAGAATGCTTCTTTCTCGTTTTTATCTGAGGATCCTTTCTTTTCCACAATAGCCCTCAATGCGCATCCAAATATCAGTTTGTGGATTCCATGAGAAGAGCATTAGCAAATGGCTTCATGAACAGAAAGTTGGAACTCTGTGAGATGAATTCGCAGATCACAAGGAATTTTCTCAGAAAGCTTCTTTCTCGTTGTTATCTGAGGTGGCTTCCTTGGGCCGTATAGTCTTCAAAGCAATCTGAAATATTAGTTCACAGATTCCACAAAAACAGTGCTAGCAAAGTGCTCTATGACATAAAGTTGTAGTTCAGTGAATTGAATTCACACGTCACAAAGCAGTTTCTCAGAATGCTTCCTTCCAGTTTCTATCTGTGGATATTTCCTTTTTCACCATAGCGCTCAATAGGCTCCCAAATATCACTTAACAGTTTCCATGAAAACAGTATTAGCAAACGGCTTCATGGAGACAAAGCTGGAACTCTGTGAGATGAATTAACAGATCACAAAGAAGTTTCTCAGAAAACTTCTTTCTCGTTTTTATCTGAGGATAATTCCTTTGGCCGTATAGTCTTCATAGCAATCCGAAATATCAGTACTCAGATTACACTAAACAGGGCTAGCAAACATCTCCACGAAATACAGGTTTAATCCGGTGAATTGTATTTCGACATTACAAAGCAGTTTCTCAGAAAGTTTCTTTCTAGTTTTTATCTGAGGATATTTCCTCTGTCACAGTAAGCTTCATTGCGCTAAGAAATATCCAACTTCAGATTTTAAGAAAACAGATTTAGCAAACTGAACAATGAAAAGAACAGTGTAACTCTGTGAGTTGCATTCTCACATCACAAAGCAGTTTCTCATAATCCTTCTTTTCAGTTTTTATCTGAGGATATTTCTTTTTCAGCATAACCCTCAACGTGCTCCCAAATATCACTTTGCAGATTCTATGAGCACAATGTTATCAAACAGCTCCATGAACAGAAAGGTGGAACTCTGAGATAAATTACAGATCAGATAGAATTTCTCAGAAAATTCCTTCTCTTTTTCATCTGAGGATATTTCCTCTTTCTGTATCATCTTCAAAGCATTCCGAAATAGCAGTTCTCAGATTCCACAAAAAAAAGGATAGCAAAAGGCTCCAAGAAATAGAGGTTTCACTCAGTGAATGGTATTTAGACATCACAAAGCAGTTTCTCAGAAAGCTGCTTTCTGCTTTTTATCTGAGGATATTTTCTTTGTCACCATAAGCTTCAATTTGTTAAGAAATATCCCATTGGATGATTTAAAGGAAACAGAGTTAGCAAACTGATCAATGAAAAGAAATGTGTAACTCTGTGAGTTGCATTTACATGTCACAAAGCCGTTTCTCAGAGCGCTTCTTTCCAGGTTTTATGTGTGGATATTTCCTTTATCACCATAGCCCTAATGCGCTCCCAAATATCACTTTGCAGTTTCCACGAGAACATTGTTAGTAAAAGGCTCCATGACGAAAAAGGTGGAACTCTGTGAGATGAATTCAATGATCAGAAAGAAATTTCTCAGAAAACTTCTTTCTCGTTTTTATCTGATTATTGTTCCTTTTTCACCATAGCCCTCAATGTGCTCCCAAATATCACTTAGCAGATTCCAAGAGAACAATGTTAGCAAACAGCTTCATGAACAGAAAGGTGGAACTCTGTGAGATGAATTCACAGATCAGAAAGAAATTTCTCAGAAAACTTCATTCTCATTTTTATCTGAGGATATTTCCTTTGGGAGTATAGTATTCAAAGCAATCCAAAAAATCAGTTCTTAGATTCCACAAAAACAGGACTAGTAAACAGCTCCACGAAACACAGCTGTACCTCAGTGAGTTGAATTCACACATCACAAAGCACTTTCTCAGAAAGCTTCTTTCTAGTTTTTATCTGAAGATACTTCCTTTGTCACCGTAAGCTTCACTGGACAATGAAATATCCCATCACAGATTTGAAGAAAACAATGTTAGCAAACTGATCAATGAACTGAAAAGTGTAACTCTGTGAGTTGCATTCACAACATCACAATGCAGATTCTCAAAACGTTTCTTTTCAGTTTTTTTTCTCAAGATATCTCCTTTTTTCACTGTAGCCCTCAATGGGCTCCAAAATATCACCTTTCAGATTCCACGAGAAGAGTGTTAGCAAACAGCTTCATGAACAGAAAGGTGGAACTCTGAGAGATGAGTTCACAGATCTGAAATAAATTTCTCAGAAAATTTCTTTCTCGTTTTTATCGGAGAATATTTCCTTTGGCCGGAGGGTCTTCAAAGCGATTCAAAACATCAGTTCTCAGATACCACAAAAACAGGACTAGCAAACGGCTCCATGAAACACAGTTGTAACTCAGTGAGTTGAATTCGCACATCACAAAGCAGTTTCTCAAAAAGCTTCTTTCTACATTTCATGTGAGGATATTTCCTTTGTCACCATAAGCTTCATTGCACTAAGAAATATCCCATTGCAGTTTTTAAGAAAGCAGAGTGAGCAAACTGATCAATGAAAATAAAAGCGTAACTCTGTGAGTTGCATTCTCACGTCACAAAGAAGTTTCTCAGAAAGCTTCTTTCCAGTTTTTATCTGAGGATATTTCCTTTTTCACCATAGCCCTTAATGCGCTCACAAATGTCACTTTGCAGTTTCCACGAGAACAGTGTTAGTAAACGGCTTCATGAACAGAAAGGTGGAACCCTTTGAGATGAATTCACAGAACAGATCGAAATGTCTCTGAAAATTTTTTGTAGTTTTTATCTGAGCATACTTCCTTCTTCCGTATCGTCTTCAAAGAGATTCGAAATATCAGTTCTCAGATTCCACAAAAACAGTGTAGCAAACGGCTCCAAGAAATACAGCTGTGTCTCAGTGAGTTGAATTCACACATCACAAAACAGTTTCTCAGAAAGCTTCTTTCTGCGTTTCGTCTGTGGATAGTTCCTTTGTCACCATAAGCTTCATTGAGCTAAGAAATATCCCATTCCAGATTTCAAGAAAACGGAATTGGCAAACTGATCAATGAAAAGAAAAGTGTGACTCTGTGAGTTGCATTCACATGTCACAAAGCAGCTTCTCAGAATGCTTCCTTCCAGTTTTTATCTGAGGATATTTCCTTTCTCACCATAGCCCTCAATGCGCTCCCAAGTATCACATTGCAATTTCCACGAGAACAGTGTTATCAAAAAACTTCATGAACAGAAAGGTGTAGCTCTGTGAGATGAATTCACAGATCACAAAGAAGGTTTTCAGAAGCCTTCTCTCTTGTTTTATCTGAAGATATTTTCCTTTCCACCATAGCCCTCAATACAATCCCATATAACCCATTGCAGATTCCTCATGAACAGAAAGGTGGAACACTGTGAGATGAATTCACAGATCACAAAGAAATTTTTCAGAAAGCTTCTTTCTCATTTTTTCCTTAGGATGTTACTTTTTTTACTGTAGCCCTCAATGTGCTCCCAAATATCACTTTGCAGTTTCCATGAGAACAGTGTTAGTAAACGGCTTCATGAACAGAAAGGTGGAACTCTGTGAGATGAATTCACAGATCAAAAAGAAGTTTCTCAGAAAGCTTCTTTCTCATTTTTATCTGATTATATTTCCTTTTCCACCATAGCCCCCAAAGTGCTCCCAAATATCACTTTGCAGATTCCTTGAGAACAGTATTAGCAAACAGCTTCATGAACAGAAATGTGGAACTCTGTGAGAAGAATTCACAGAACACTTAGAAATTTCTCCAAAAACTTTTTTCTCATTTTTATCTGAGGATAATTCCTTTTTCCATATCATCTTCAAAGCGATACAAAATATCAGTTCTCAGATTCCACAAAAACGGGGCTAGCAAATGGCCCCACGAAATACCCATGTAACCCAGTCAGTTGAATTCACACATCACAAAGCCTTTTCTCAGAGAGCTTCTTTCTACATTTTATCTCAGGATATCTCCTTTGTCACCATAAGCTTCATTGCCCTAAGAAATATCCCATTACAGATTTCGAGAAAACACAGTTAGCAAGCTGATCAAAGAAAAGAAAAGTGTAACACTGTGAGTTGCATTCACATGTCAAAAAGCAGTTCCTCAGAACGCTTCTTTCCAGTTTTTATCTGAGGATGTTTCCTTTTTCACCATAGCCCTCAATACACTCCCAAATATCACTTTACAGTTTCCACGAGAACAGTGTTAACAAACGGGCTCACGAACAGAAAGGTGGAACTCTGTGAGATGAATTCATAGATCACAAAGTAGTTTCTCAGAAACCTTCTCTCTCATTTTATCTGAAGATATTTTCTTTCCAACGTGGCCCTTAATACACTCCCATATATCACTTTGCAGATTCCACGAGAACAGTGTTAGCAAACGGCTCATGAACAGAAAGGTGGAAGACAGTGAGATGAATTCACAGATCAGAAAATTTCCCATAAAACTTCTTTCTCATTTTTATCTGACGATATTTCCTTTGGCCATACAGTATTCAAAGGGATCCAAAATGTCAATTCTTAGATTCCACAAAGCCAGGACTAGCAAACAGCTCCACGAAATACAGGTGTAACTCAGTGAGTTGAATTCGCACATCACAAAGCAGTTTCTCAGAAAGCTTCTTTCTACTTTTGATCTGAAGATATCAGAAAGCTTTTTTCTACTTTTTATGTGAGGATAATCCCTTTGTCACCATAAGCTTCATTGCGCTAAGTAATATCCCATTGCAGATTTCAAGAAAACAGAGTTAGCAAACTGATCTAAGAAAAGAAAAGTGTAACTCCATGAGTTGTATTCACACGTCACAAAGCAGCTTTTCATAACAATTCTTTCCAGCTATTATCTGAGGATATTTCCTTTTCCACCATAGCCCTCAATGCACTCCCAAATATCACTTTGCAGATTCCACGAGAACAGTATTAGCAAACAGCTGCATGAAGAGAAAAGTGGAACTCTGTGCGGTGAATTCACAGAACAAAAAGAAATTTCTCAGAAAACTTCTTTCTCATTTTTATCTGAGGATGATTCCTTTTTTCGTATCACTTCAAAATGATCTGAAACATCAGTTCTCAGATTCCACAAAAACAAGACTAGTACACGGCTCCTTGAAATACAAGTGTAACTCAGTGAGTTAAATTCACACATCATGAAGCAGTTTCCTAGAAAGCTTCTTTCTACTTTTTATCTGAGGATATTTCCTTTGTCACTGTAACCTTCAATACATTAAGCAATATCCCATTGCAGATTTCAAGAAAACAGAATTAGCAAAGTGATCAATGAAAAAAAATAGTGTAACTCTATGAGCTGCATTCACACGTCACAAAGCAGTTTCTCAAAACACTTCTTTCCAGTTTTTATCTGTGGATATTTCCTTTTTCACCATAGCCCTCAAGGTGCACCCAAATATCACTTTGCAGTTTCCACGAGATCAGTGTTTGCAAATGGCTTCTAAAACAGAAAGGTGGAAATCTGTGAGATGAATTCACAAGTCACAAAGAAGTTTCTCATAAAGCTTATTTCTTGTTTTTATATGAGGATATTTTCTTTTCCACCATACTCCCCATATATCACTTTGCAGATTCCACAGGAACAGTGGTAGCAAACGACTTCATGAACAGAAAGGTGGAACTCTGTGAGAGGAATTCACAGATCAGAAAGACGTTTCTCGGAAAACTTCTTTCTCATTTTTATTGGAAGATATTTCCTTTGGCTGTAGGACCTTCAAAGCGACCCAAAATATCAGTTCTCAGATATCACAAAAACAGGACTAGCAAACAGCTCCACAAAATACAGCTGTAACTCAGTGAGTTGAATTCTCACATCAAAAAGCAGTTTCTCTAAAAGCTTCCTTCTACTATTTTTTTGAGGATACTTCCTTTATCACCGTAAGCTTCATTGCACTAAGAAATATCCCTTTCCAGATTTGAAGAAAACAGAGTAAGCAAACTGATCAATGGAAAGAAATGTGTAACTCTGTGAGTTGCATTCACACGTAACAAAGCAGTTTCTCAGAACGCTTCTTTCCAGACTTTATCTGTGGATATTTCCATTTTCACCATAGCCCTAATGTGCTCCCAAATATCACTTTACAGTTTCCATGAGAACAGTGTTAGCAAACAGATTCATGAACAGATAGATGGAACTCTGTGAAATGCATTCACAGATCAAAATGGAGTTTCTCAGAAAGTTTCTTCCTCATTTTTATCTGAGAATATATCCTTTGGCCGTATAGTATTCAAAGCATTTGGAAATATCAGCTGTCAGATTCCACAAAAACAGGACTAGCAAACGATTCCGTGATATTCAGCTGTAACTCATTGAGTTGAACTCACACGTCACAAAGCAGTTCTCAGAAAGCACCTTTCTACTTTTTATTTGAGGATATTTCCTCTGTCACAGCAAGCTTCATTGTGCTAAGAAATATCCCATTGCTCATTTCAAGAAAACAGTGTCAGCAAATTCATCAACGAAAAGCAAAGTGTAACTCTGTGAGTTGCATTCACACATCACAATGCAGTTTCTCAGAACGCTTGTTTCCAGTTTTTATCTGAGGATATTTCCTTGTTCACCATAGCCCTCAATGCACTCCCAAATATCACTTTGCAGATTCCATGAGAAGAGTGTTAGCAAATGGCTTCATGAACAGAAAGGTGGAACACTGTGAGATGAATTCACAGGTCACAGAAAAGTTTCTCAGAAAACTTCTTTCTCGTTTTTATCTGATTATATTTTTGTCTGGACGGGGGGAGAGGACAAAGATGACTAAGATGGTGCATTTCCGGGTTCTTCATCACCAACTTACACAAGCGCTGGAAAATGCTGCCCATGCCCAGGAAAAATACAGACCAACTGCGCAGGTGCAACGTGGTGTCTGATTGAGGAAAGCAAAACTTACCTGGCCACACCTATGGAAAGCCCCCGACATGCCCGTGTCCTGCCTATTGCCCTCCCATTCCCAAACCTTAGACAGAAAAGCTGCTCCCGGCAGGCATGTGGCACAAACTTCCTCGGCCCTTGCTCGTATGCGGACCTAGAAACCTCGCCCAAGAACGCCGGAGCAACTTCCTCAGCCTCCACCACCGGAGACCAGTGAACCTCGCCCTTTCTTCCTTCACATTTGCTAGCTAATAAAGTTTCTTTTTGCCTTGCCTACTTGCCCTTTCTCTGGCGCCTGCTCTGGTGGTTGCATAAAACAAATCAGGTGGTGCCAAACCCAGGAGGAGACCCCTCCTCAGGGCCCCCCCAAGGTCCGAGGAGCCTCCTCCTTCCACGCCGCAGACGGACCAGGACCTAGATATCGCTTTCCACACCTCTATGTCTCCTAGGGGTGAGTACCTCTTGCCTCCCTCTCATACTCCTTGGCCAGAAGTCCTGCTCAGGCTCAAGGTTTTTTGGTCACCAGGTGACCAACAGGAGAGTTCCCAAAGGTAGAGATGTCTGCCCAAAGGAACTCCATTTCAGTCTGTGTGAGACCCGTCCAGGATGGAGACGTCCACCTGGATGTAATCTCCATTCTGGCTCCAGGAGCCTCCTGGTCTCTAGTGGCTCCAAAGGATGCTTTGTAGCCAGGTAGAGTTTGGTTTCCGCCTATAGGCGAGAGAAAGGCAATAGGAAATCTCCAATCCAAAATACCTAGAGACACCCTTTTAGGGTGTCTTCTAACTAATCTCAAAACTTTACAATTAGAGCAAGATCTTAAATGAAAGTGACAGATTTTCCTCTGCACTGTGGCATGGCCCCAATATAAATTAAACAATCAATCTCAATGGCCACCTGAAGGCACTCTAGACTGCAATATTCTACTTGATCTTGGCAGTTTCTGCCGGCACCTAGGCAAGTAGTCCAAAATTAACTATATACAAAAGAAGATATTTTTTCCTTTTAAGACTTGCGTTCTCTCCCAGACCTGTGTGCCCAGTGTTCGATGGCCCAGGTCTTGTTAGCCAAAACCCAGCCCTCGGCCCACACCTCAACATCAGAGGAGGACTCCACCTCCATTTTAGATGGGGCTGATGGCGGGGCACCTCCTTTCCGACCTTCCAAACCCCTCCCTATGGACCTCCCACCGCCCCTCCCAATGCTCCTCCCTCAGCCACTCCTCTCACCCCTCCCTATGGACCTCCCACTGCCCCACCTGACACTCCTCCCTCAGCCACTCCTCTTACCTCTCCCATTTCCCTCCACTCTCGCTCCAAGACCGTGGTAGTGGCCCCCATTAGTCAGCCCTCTACCAGTCAGCCTGCCCCAACCCCCTCTACCAGTCAGCCTGTCTTAACCTACCCTACTGGTCAGTCTGTTCCAACCTCCCCTGTTAGTTTATTGGACCCCTCCCCCCGAGAAGTTGCCAGAGCCGAAGGCGTGGTTAGAGTCCACGTCCCCTTTTCTCTGGCTTACCTTTCCAAAATTGAAGAACGACTTGGCGACTTCTCAGGCAACCCCACCTAACATTCCAGAGTTTCGATACCTAGGCCAGGCATATGACCTTACCTGGCATGATTTACATGTCATTCTTACTTCCACTCTTAACCCAGAGGAAAGAGAGTGTATTCTCGCAGCTGCCAGGCAACATGCAGATCAATGGCATTTAATTGATGCCACCATCCCGTTAGGAGAGATGGCTGTCCTGTCTATAGAACCAGATTGAGATTACCAACTGCAGCAGCCTGGAGGCCATAGGAAGGACATTATGATTCAATGTCTCTTAGCTGGTATGCAGCCAGCCTCTAACAAAGTGGTCAAATTTTGATAAATTAGAGGAAATTATCCAACACCCAGATGAGAACCCGGCTTCCTTCCTAAATCGCCTTACAGAGGCACTGGCCCAATTTACCCGGCTAGACCCCATTTCTCCAGCCCGGGCAACTGTCCTAGCCTCCTATTTTATTTCCCAGTCAGCCTCAGATATTCGAAAAAAAGCTAAAAAAGGTTGAAGATGGGGCTTCAGACTCCTATACAGGACTTAGTAAAATTGGCCTTCAAAGTTTTAACTCGAGAGAGGAAGCAGCTGAGGCCACAGAGCTAGACAAGGAGAAAAGAAGGGCTGTGCTTCAGGTGCAAGATTTAGTGGCTGCCCTCCAACCCGTGTTGCCCACTTTGCCAGCAGGAAAAACCAAAGATAAGTCTCTTAAGGGCTCCTGCTATAAATGCGGAGACCCAGGACACTGGGAAAACCAGTATCCCCAGGCCGAGCTGGCCACTCCGTCTGGTCCATGCTTTAAGTGTGGCATAACTGGGCATTGGGCAAAAAGGTGTCCAAATCCTCGTCCGCCTACCATGCCGTGCCCAACCTGCCAACAGGAGAAACATTGGAAGACTGCCCCGCCAGCAGGGTAGGCATTGCACCTCAACGTGGTTCCTCTCTTTAAAGGCTGGAAGGCTGCTTCCAGCTCCTACACCTGGACGACGACTGACGGTGCCCACACTTGGAGACCCCGGTCACCCTCGCTGAGCCTAGGGTAACTCTACAGATAGCGGGCAAGCCAATTTCTTTTCTTATCAATACGGAGGCTACCTATTCTGTTTTGTCAACCTATGGAGGTCCTAGTCGGCCATCAACTCTCTCAGTAGTTGGGCTAGACGGTAAACCGTCTAACCCTCACCAGACCCCAGTGTTAAATTACTGCCTGGGCTATGCACGCTTTGCCCACTCTTTCCTCATCATGCCCTCTTGTCCCACCCCCCTCTTGGGATGAAACATCTTAACCTAACTCAAAACATCTATTCCCCTTCCCTTTCTCCAGGTGGCCAGGTTCTGCCCAAAGATCAACACCCTCCTCAAATTTTCCCGCTTCCTCACTATTCTTCATCTTAACTGACTTTTCCCTAATAAACCCCATAGACACCCTCCTTCCCGACCCATCCCCCAACCAGTAGGTTTCCCGACTTTTTACTCTCATAGAAGACCTAGCTTGGCAGGGTGCCCTTTGTGATTTCCGCAATGTTGAACTTACGCTCTACAACTTTGTTATCATTATTATGGTTCACTCTAATTCCCCTAGTTATGCCTACTAATTCTAACTTTGTATGGAGATTCTCTATAACTGAAAACTGGTCTACAGACAACCAGATACACTCAGTCATGCAGGGCACTGCAGATTGTGCCCCCCCCCCCCAGGGTTGTCACTCTGCCCTCTCCCTAAATAAAATGTGGACTCATTAGGCCGGGACAAAGGACAGATACGGGGAAGGAGAGGCTGTAACCAGAAGGCAGTAGAAAGCCCAGACCTCCCCAAGGGCCCCTGCTGCACTCAGTCCCTGTTGAGTCAGAGATAGGGAGAAGCCAGGAGGGAGGGAAGTTGGTGAGGGGAGCAGCCTTGGTGAGTGGGAGGTGGGAGACGGAGATGGAGATGGAGATGGAGACAGAGAGATATAGAGAGAGACAGAGATGAGGAGAGACAGAGATGAAGAGAGACAGAGTAAGACAGAGATGGAGAGAGAGAGATAGATGAAGAGATACAGAGATGGACAGAGACAGAGATGGAGAGAGACAGAGACAGAGATGGGGAGAGACAGATGAAGAAAGACAGAGTGAGACAGAGATTCCTTTTTGCTACTCTACTCCAAACTCTTCATGGTGTAATTGCACTCAAGTTCCCAGCAAGACCCAGACGGCCCCCGTTGGAGGCTACTTTTAGTGTAACCAAACTCTATCTAAAACTCTTAACCATACCCCCATCACCCAATCCCTTTGCATTCTGGTATCTTTAGTGCCTAGCTTAACCCTATATAACGAAGAAAAATTGTCTGAACTAGCTTCCCAGTGCAGCCCCAGCAATAACATCCAAAAGTGGGCCGTTTTTCTTCCCTTAATTATTGGGGTTTCCCTAGCATCGTCCCTAGTAGCCTCAGGACTTGGAACAGGGGCCCTCACTCACTCGATTCAATCCACACAGACCCTCTCCACTCAGGTCCAGGCAGCCATAGAGGCTTCAGCTGAAAGCTTAGCATCTTTACAACATCAAGTCACCTCAGTGGCACAGGTAGCAGCACAAAATAGACAGGCATTAGATCTTCTTACTGCTGAAAAAGGAGGGACATGCCTCTTCCTAGGAGAGGAGGGTTGCTACTACATAAATGAATCAGGCTTGGTTGACACCAACGTCCAAACATTTAACAAGATCAAAAAGGAGCTTCAACAATTTAACAACCCCCTCACCCCCCGACCACTGATATGGCTGCTGCCCATAGTACAGCACATGCTCCCATTCCTAATTCCCATACTAATCCTCTGCTTGCCTTATGTTTTGCTCCCATTTTAATGAAATTTCTCTGAGCCAGTGTCCAAGAACTCACACACGTCGCCTTCAACCAGATGTTCCTACATCCCTACGTCCAGATACCAACCACAGATCCTAACTACGCTGCTTAACAGCAGGAAGCAGACAGACAGACAACGACGCCCCCAATCACTATAATCAATAAAAGGTTGGACTGTCTGGACAGGGGGAGAGGACAAAGACGACTAAGATGGCTCATTTCTGGGTTCTTCATCACCAACTTACCCGTGCGCTGGAAAATGCAGCCCACGCCCGGGAAAAATACAGACCAATTGTGCAGGCGTAACTTGGCGTCTGATTGAGGAAACCGAAACTTACCTGGCCGCACCTATGGAACGTCCCCAAGACACCCGTGTCCTGCCTATTGCCCTCCCACTCCCAAACCTTAGACAGAAAAGCCGCTCCTGGCAGGTGCACAGCATGAACTTCCTCGGACCCTCCTCATATGCAGACCTAGGAACCTCGCCCGAGAAAGCTGGAGAGAATTCCTTGGCCTCCACCACTGGAGACTGGTGAAACTCGCCCTTCCTTCCTTCACATTGGTTAGCTAATAAAGTTTCTTTTTACCTTGCCTACTTGCCTTTTCTCTGGCACATGCCCTGGTGGTTGCATAAAACAAATCAATTTCCTTTAAAACTATATCCCTCAATGCCATCCCAAATATCACTTTGCAGATTCCACAAGAACAGGGTTATCAAACGGCTTCTTGAAAAGAAAGGTAGAACGCTGTGAGATGAATTCACAAATGACAAACAAGTTTCTCAGAAAGCTTCTTTCTGTTTTCATATGATTATATTTCCTTTTCCACCATAGCCCTAAATGCACTCCCAAATATCACTTTGCATATTCCATGAGAACAGTGTTAGCAAATGAATTCATGAACAGATAGGTGGAACTCTGTGAGATGAATCTGCAGATCACAAAGGAGTTTCTCAGAAAGTTTCTTTCTCGTTTTTATCTGAGGTTATTTCCTTTGACCATACAGTCTTCAAAACGATCTGAAATATCATTTCTCAGATTCCACACAAACAGTCCTTGTAAACGGCTCCATGAAATACAGCTGTAACTCAGTGAGTTGAATTCACACATTACAAAGCAGTTTCTTAGAAAGCTTCTTTCTACTTTTTATCTCAGTATATTTCCTTTGTCACCGTAAGCTTTATTGGGCAAAGAAATATCCCATTGCAAATTACAAGAAAACAGTGTCAGCAAACTCATCAATGAAAAGAAAAGTGTAACTCTCTGAGTTGCATTCACATGACACAATACATTTTCTCAGAACGTGTCCTTACAGTTTTTATCTAAGGGTGTTTCCTTTTTCACCATAGCCCTCCATGGGCATCCAAATATCACTCTTCCACGAGAAGAGTGTTAGCAAACAGCTTCATGAACAGAAAGGTGGAACACTGAGAGATGAATTCACAGATCAGAAAGAAATTTCTCAGAAAACTTTGTTCTCATTTTTATCTGAGGATATTTCCTTTGGCCGTAGGGTCTTCAAAGTGAACCGAAATATCAATTCTCAGACACCACAAAACCAGGCCTAGCAAACAGCTCCATGAAATACAGCTATAACTCAGTGAGTTGAATTTGCACATCACAAAACAGTTTCTCAAAAAGCTTCTTTCTATTATTTCCTTGAGGATATTTCCTTTATCACTATAAGCTTCATTGCGCTAAGAAATATCCCTTTGCAGATTTGAGGAAAACACAGTTAGCAAACTGATCAATGAAAAGCAATGTGTAACTCTTTGAGTTGCATTCACACATAATAAAGCAGTTTCTCAGAACACTTCTTTCCAGGTTTCATCTGTGGATACTTCCATTGTCACCATAGTCCTAATGCGCTCCCAAATATAACTTTGCAGCATCCGTGAGAACAGTGTTAGCAAACGGCTTCATCAACAGAAATGTGCAACTCTGTGAGATGAATTCACGTTCTCAAAGAAGTTTCTCAGAAAACTTATTTCTAGTTTTTATCTGATTATATTTCCTTTTCCACCATAGCCCTTAATGCACTCACAATTATCACTTTGCAGATTTCATGAGAAGAGTGTTAGCAAACAGTTTAATGAATAGAAAGTTGGAACTCTGTGAAAGGAATTCACAGATCAGAAAGAAACTTCTCAGAAGACTTCTTTCTCATTTTTATCTGAGGATATTTCCTTTGGCCGTATACTCTTCAAAGAGATCTGCAATATCCATTCTCAGATTCCATAAAAACAGGGCTAGCAAACGGCTCCACGAAATACACGTGTAACTCCATGAATTGAATTCACACATCAAAAAGAAGTTTCTCAGAAAGCTTCTTTCTACTTTTTGTTTGAGGATACTTCCTTTGTCACCGTTAGCCTCATTGCACTAGGAAATATCCCACTGCAGATTGGAACAAAACAGAGTTAGCAAACTGATCAATGAAAAGAAACGTGTGAATCTGTGAGTTACATTTACACATCACAAAGCTGTTTCCCAGAACGCTTCTTTCCAGGTTTTATCTGTGGATATTTCATTTTTCACCATAGCCCTAATGCACTCCCAAATATCACCTTGCAGTTTCTACGAGAACATTATTATTAAATGACTTCATGAACAGAAAGGTGGAATTCTGTGAGATGAATTCACAGATCACAAAGAAGTTTTTCAGAAAACTTCTTTCTCATTTTTATCTGATTATATTTCCTTTTCTCCCATAGCCCTCAATGAGCTCCCAAATATCACTTTGCAGATTCCACGAGAAGAGTGTTAGCAAAGAGCTACATGAACAGAAAGGTGGAACTCTGTGAGATGAATTCACAGATCAGAAAGACATTTCTTGGAAAATTTCTTTCTCTCTTTTTTATCTGGGGATATTTCCTTTGGCTGTATACTCTTCAAAGCAATCCAAAATGTCAGTTCTCAGATTCCACAAAAACAGGACTAGCAAACAAACCCATGAAATACTGACGTAACTCATTGAGATGAATTCACACATCACAAAGCAGTTTCTCAGAAAGCTTCTTTCTACTTTTTATCTGAACATATTTCCTTTGTCACCATAAGCTTCAGTGGACAATAAAATATCCCATTGCAGATTTGAAGAAAAGAGAGTTAGCAAACTGATGAATGAAAAGAAATATGTAACTCTGTGAGTTGCATTCACATGTCACAATGCAGATTCTCAAAACGCTTCCTTTCAGTTTTTATCTGAAGATATTTCCTTTTTCAATGTAACCTGAATGCGGTCCCAAAATATCACTTTGCAGATTCCACGAGAAGAGTGTTAGCAAACAGCTTCATGTACAGAAAGGTGGAACTCTGTGAGATGAATTCACAGATCAGAAAGAAATTTCTCAGAAAAATGCTTTCTCATTTTTATCTGAGTATATTTCCTTTGGCCATAGGGTCTTCAAAGTGATCCGAAATATCAGTTCTCAGATACCACAAAAACAGGACTAGGAAACGGCTCCACAAAATACAGTTGTAACTCAGTGAGTTGAATTAGCACATCACAAAGCAGTTTCTCAAAAAGCTTCTTTCTACTATTTGTTTGAGGATATTTCCTTTATCAACGTAAGCTTCATTGGGCAAAGAAATATCCCACCGCAGGTTTGAAGAAAACTGTGTTAGCAAACTAATCAATGAACAGAAAAGTGTAATCCTGTGAGTTACGTTCACACGTCACAAAGCAGTTTCTCAGAACGCTTCTTTCCAGGTTTTATCTGAGAATATTTCTTTTTTCACCATATCCTTAATGCGCCCAAATATCACTTTGCAGTTTCCACGAGAACAGTGTTAGTAAATGGCTCCATTAACTGAAAGATGGAACTCTGTTAGATGAATTTACAGATCAGAAAGAAGTTTCTCAGAACGCTTCCTTTCAGTTTTTATCTGAAGATATTTCCTTTTTTAGTGTAGCCCTCAATGCGCTCCCAAATATCACTTTGCAGATTCCAGGAGAAGAGTGTTTGCAAACAACTTCATGAACAGAAAGGTGGAACTTTGTGAGATGAACTCACAGATCAAAAAGAAATTTCTCAGAAAATTTCTTTCTCGTTTTTATCTGAGGATATTTCGTTTGGCATTATAGTCACCAAAGCGACCCAAAATATCACTTCTCAGATTGCATAAAATCAGTGCTAGCAAACGGCTTCATGAAATACACATGTAACTCAGTGAGTTGAATTCACACATCACAAAGCAGATTTTCAGGAAGTTTCTTTCTACTTTTTGTTTGAGCATATTTCCTTCATCACCATAAGCTTCATTGCGCTAAGAAATATCCCATTGCAGAATTGAAGAAAACAGAGTTAGCAAACTGATCAATGAAAAGAAATGTGTAACTCTGTGAGTTGCATTGACATGTAACTAAACAGTTTCTCAGAACGCTTCTTTCCATGTTTTATCTGTGGATATTTCCTTTTTCAACATAGCCCTAATGCGGTCCCAAATATCACTTTGCAGTTTCCATGAGACATTATTAGTAAATGGCTTCCTGAACACAAAGGTGGAACTCTGTGAGATGAATTCACAGAACACAATGAAGTTTCTCAGAAAGCTTCTTTCTAGTTTTCATCTGAGTATATTTCCTTTTCCACCATAGCTCTCAATGCGCTCCCAAATATCACTTTGCAGATTTCTCGAGAACAGTAATAGCAAACAGCTTCATGAACAGAAAGGTGGAACTCTGTGAGATGAATTCAGAGAACAGAAATATATTCCTCAGAAAATTTCCTTCTCGTTTTTATTTGAGGATATTTCCTTTGGCCGCATACTTTTCAAAGTGATCCGAAATATCAGTTCTTAGATTACACAAAAAAGGGGCTAGCAAAGGGCTCCATGAAACACACTTATAACTCAGTGAGTTGAATTCACGCATCACAAAGCAATTTCTCAGAAAGCATCATTCTACTTTTTATCTGAGGATATTTCCTTTGTCACTCTAAGCTTAATTGTGCTAAGAAATATCCCATTGCAGATTTGAAGAAAACAGAGGTAGCAAACTGATCCATGATAAGAAAAGTGTAAAGTTGTATTTACAGGTCAGAAAGCAGTTCCTCAGAATGCTTTTTTCCAGTTTTTATCTGAGGATATTTCCTTTCTCGCAAGAGCCCTCAATGCACTCCCAAATATCACTTTGAAGATTCCATGAGAACAGTGATAGCAAACTGATTCATGAACAGAAACGTGGAACTCTGTGAGATGAATTCACAGATCAAAATGAAATTTCTCAGAAAACTTCTTTCTCGTTTTTATCTGAGGATATTTCTTTGTTCTCTATAGCCTTCAAAGTGATCAGAAATATCAGTTCTCAGATTCCACAAAAACAAGGTTAGTTAATGGCTCCACGAAATAAAGGTGTAACTCAGTGAGTTGAATTCACTCATCACAAAGCAATTTCTCAGAAAGCTTCTTTCTACATTTTATCTGAAGTTATTTCCTTTGTCACCATAAGCTTCATTGCACTAAGAAATATCCCACTGCAGATTTAAAGAAAACAGAGTTAGCAAACTGATCAATGGAATGAAAAGTCTAACTCTGTGAGTTGCATTCACATGTCACAAAGCAGTTTCTCAGAATACTTCTTTCCAGTTTTTATCTGAGGATATTTCCTTTTTCACCATGACCCTGAATGCATTCCCAAATATAACTTTGAAGATTTCACGAGAACAGTGTTAGCAAACGACTTCATGAAGAGAAAGGTGAAACTCTATGAGACGAATTCACAGATCACAAAGAAGTTTCTCAGAATGCTTCTTTCTCATTTTTATCTGATTATATTTCCTTTTCTACCATAGCCATCAATGCACTCCCATATATCACTTTGCATATTCCATGAAAACAGTGTTAGCAAATGGATTCATGAACACATCAGTGTACTTCTGTGAGATGAATTTGCAGATCACAAAGAAGTTTCTCATAAAGCTTCTTTCTCGTTTTTATCTGAGGATATTACCTTTGGCTTATAGTCTTCAAAGCAATCCAAAATATGAGTTCTCAGATTCCACAAAAACAGGGTAGCAAACAGCTCCATGGAATACAGGTTTTCTCAGTGAATTGTATTTAGACATCACAAAGTAGTTTCTCAGAAAGCTTCTTTCTACATTTTATCTGAGGATATTTCCTTTGTCACCATAAGCTTCATTGCACTATGGAATATCCCGTTGCAGATTTCAAAAAACAAAGTTAGCAAGCTGATCAATGAAAAGAAATTTGTAACTCTGTGAGTTGCATTCACATGTTACAAAGGAGTTTCTCAGAATGCTTCTTTCCAGTTTTTATCTAAGGATATTTCGTTTTTCAGCAAAGCCCTCAATGCACTCCCAAATACCACTTTGCAGATTCCACGAGAACAGTGTTAGCAAACGACTTCATGAACAGAAAGGTGGAAGTGTGTGAGATGAATTCACAGATCACAAAGAAGTTTGTCAGAAACCTTCTTTCTCGTTTTTACCTGATTATATTTCCTTTTTCACCACACCCCTCAATGCGCTCCAAAATATCTCCATGCAGATCTCACAAGAACAATATTAGCAAACAGCTTCATGAACAGAAAGGAGGAAATCTGTGAGATGAATTCACAGAACAGACAGAAATTTCTCCAAAGAATTTTTTCTCGTTTTTATCTGAGGATATTTCCTTTTTCCATATCATCTTCAAAGCAATTCGAAATATCAGTTTTCAGATTCCACAAAAACAGGTCTAGCAAACGACCCCATGAAATACATTTGTAACACAGTGAGATGCATTCACACATCACAAAGCAGTTTCTCAGAAAGCTTCTTTCTACTTTTTATCTGAGGGTAGTTCGTTTGTCACAGTAAGCTTCATTGCGCTAAGAAATATCCCGTTGCAGATTTCAAGAAAACAGAATTAGCAAACTGATCAATGACAAGAAAAGTGTAACTCTATGAGTTGCATTCACAAGTCACAAAGCAGTTTCTCAGAACGGTTCTTTCCAGTTTTTACCTGAGGATATTTCGTTTGTCATCATAGTGCTCAATGCGCTCCCAAATATCACTTTGCAGTTTTTACGAGAACAGTGTTAGCAAATGGCTTCATGAATACAAAGGTGGAACTCGGTGAGATGAATTCACAGATCAAAAAGATGTTTCTCAGAAGGCTTCTTTCTCGTTTTTATCTGTGGATATTTTCTTTTCCACCATAGCCATTGATTCACTCCCAAATATCACTTTGGAGATTCCACGAGTACAGTGATAGCGAACAGCATCATGGACTGATAGGTGAAACTCTGTGAGATGAATTCACAGATCACAAAGAAGTTACTCAGAAAGCTTCTTTCTCGTTTTTATCTGATTATATTTCCTCATCCACTGTAGCCCTCAATGAGCTCCCAAATATCACTTTTCAGATTCCACGAAAACCGTGTTACCAAACAGATTCATGAACAGATAGGTGGAATTCTGTGAGATGAATTCACAGATCACAAAGGAGTTTCTCAGAAAGCTTCTTTCTCATTTTCACCTGAGGATATTTCTGTTTTCCGTATAGTTCAAAGCAATTCCAAATATCACTTCTCAGATTCCACAAAAACAGGGCTGGCAAATGGCTCAATGAAATACACGTGTAACTCAGTGAGTTGAATTCACACATCACAAAGCAGTTTCTCTGAAATCTTCCTTCTACTTTTTGTCTGAGGATATTTCTCTTGTCAACGTAAGCTTCCTTGCACTAAGAAATATCCCATTGCAGATTTGAAGAAAAGAGAGTTAGCAAACTGATCAATGAAAAGAAATGTGTAACTCTGTGAGTTGCATCCACACGTCACAAAGCAGAGTCTCAGAACGCTTCTTTCCAGTTTTTATCTGGGGATATTTCATTTTTCACCAAAGCCCTCAATGCACTCCCAAATATCACTTTGCTGATTCCACGAGAACAGTACTAGCAAATGGCTTCATGAACAGAAAGGTGGAATTCTGTGAGATGAAATCACAGATCACAAAGAAGTTTCTCAGAAAGCTTCTTTCTCACTTCTATCTGATTATATTTCCTTTTCCACCATAGCCCTCAATGTGCTCCGAAATATCACCATGCAGATTCCACGAGAACAATACTAGCAAACAGTTTCATGAACAGAAAGGTAGAAGTCTGTGAGATGAATTCACAGAACAAGCAGAAATTTCTCCAAGAACTTTTTTCGTTTTTATCTGAGGATATTTTCTTTTTCCATATGGTCTTCAAAGCAATTCAAAATATCAATTTTTAGATTGCACAAAAACAGGGCTAGCAAACGGCCCCACGAAATACAGGTGTAGCTCAGTGAGTTGAAATCACACATCACAAAGCAGTTTGTCAGAAAGCTTCTTTCTACTTTTTATCTGAGAATAGTTCCTTTGTCACTGTAAACTTCATTGCACTAAGAAATATCCCATTGCAGATTTCAAGAAATCAGAATTAGCAAACTTATCAATGAAAAGAAAAGTGTAACTCTGTGAGTTGCATTCATATGTCACAAAGCAGTTTCTCAGAATACTTATTTCCAGTTTTTATCTGAGGCTATTTCCTTTGTCACCATAGCACTCAATGTGCTCGCAAATATCGCTTTGCAGTTTCCACATTCTTAGCAAGAGGCTTCAAGAATAGAAAGGTGGAACTCTGTTAGATGAATTCACAGATCAAAAAGATGTTTCTCAGAAAGTTTCTTTCTCATTTTTATCTGTGGATATTTTCTTTTCCACCACAGCCATCGATGCGCTCCCATATATCACTTTGCAGATTCCATGAGTACAGTGATAGAAAATGGCATCATGAACTGAAAGGTGGAACTCTGTGAGATGAATTCACAGATCACAAAGTGGTTACTCAGAAAGCCTCTTTCTCGTTTTTATCTGATTATATTTCCTTTTGCACCATAGACCTCAATGAGCTCCGAAATATCACTTTTGAGATTCTGCAAAAACCGTGTTACCAAATGGATTCATGAACAGATAGGTGAAATTCTGTGAGATGAATTCACAGATCACAAAGGAGTTCCTCAGAAATCTTTCTCATTTTCACCTGAGGATATTTCCTTTCTCCATAGAGTCTTCAAAACAATCCGACATATCACTTCTCAGATTCCACAAAAACAGGGCTAGCAAATGGATCCACAAAATACAGGTGTAACTCAGTGAATTGAATTCACACATCACAAAGCAGTTTCTCAGAAAGCTTCCTGCTACTTATTTTTTGAGGATATTTCCTTTGTCACCATAAGGTTCATTGTGCTAAGAAATATTCCGTTGTAGATTTCAGGAAAGCAGAGTTAGCAAACTGATCAATGGAAAGAAAAGTGTAACACTGTGAGTTGCATTCACAGGTCACAAAGCAGTTTCTCAGAACGCTTCTTTCCAGTTTTTATCTGAGGATATTTCCTTTTTCACCACAGCCCACAATGCGCTCCCAAATGTCACTTTGCAGATTCCATGAGAACAGTGCTAGCAAATGGCTTCATTAACAGAAAGATGGAACACTGTGAGATAAATTCACAGATCACAAAGAAGTTTCTCAGAAAGCTTCTTTCTCGTTTCTATCTGATTATATTTCCTTTTCCACCATAGCCCTCAATGCACTCCCAAATATCACTTTGCAGATTCAATGAAAACTGTTAGCAAACAGCTTCTTGAACAGAAAGGTGGAACTCTTTGAGATGAATTCACAGAACAGAAAGAAATTTCTCAGAAATCTTCTTTTTCGTTTTTATCTGAGGATTTTTCATCTTCCGAATCATCTTCAAAACGATCCGAAACATCAGTTCTCAGATTTCACAAAAACAGGGCTAGGAAACGACTAAATGAAATACAGGTGTAATTCAGTCAGTTGAATTCACACATCACAAAGCAGTTTCTCAGAAATATTTTCTACATTTTATGTGAGGATATTTCCTTTGTCACCGTAAGCTTCATTGCAGTAAGAAATATTCCATTGCAGATTTCCAAAAAACAGAGTTAGCAAACTGATCAATGAAAAGAAAAGTGTAACTCTGTGAGTTGAATTCACACATGACAAAGCAGTTTCTCAGAACGCTTCTTTCTAGTTTTTATCTGAGGATATTTCCTTTTTCGCCATAGCCCTCAATGCTCTTCTAAATACCACTTTGCAGAATCCCGAGAACAGTGTTAGCAAACAGCTTCATTAACAGAAAGGTGGAACTCTGTGAGTTGAATTCACAGATCACAAAGAAGTTTCTCAGAAAGTTTCTTTCTCTTTATTATCTGTTGTTGCTTCCTTTGGCCGTATAATCTTCAAAGCGATCTGAAATATTAATTCTCAGATTCCACAACAACAGTGCTAGCAAAGGGTGTCATGACATAAAGTTTTAACTCAGTGAGTTGAATTCACACATCACAAAGCAGTTTCTCAGAATGCTTCTTTCCAGTTATTATCTGTGGATATTTCATTTTTCACCATAGTCCTCAATAGGCTCCCAAATATCACTTAACAGTTTCCACGAAAACAGTGTTAGCAAATGGCTTCATGAAGACAAAGCTGGAATTCTGTGAGATGAATTAACAGATCACAAAGAAGTTTCTCAGAAAACTTCTTTCTTTTTTTTATCTGATTATACTTCCTTTTCCACCATAGCACTCAATGCCCTCCCAAATATCACTTTGTAGATTCCACCAGAACGGTGTTAGAAAACGACTTCATGAACAGAAAGGTAGAATTCTGTGAGATAAAAGCATAGATCACAAAGAAGTTTCAGAGAAAGCATCTTTCTCATTTTTATTTGATTATATTTCCATTTCCACCATAGCCCTCAATGCGCTCCCAAATATCACATTGCAGATTCCACTAAAACAGTGTTAGAAAACGGATTCAAGAACACATTGGTGGAATTCTGTGAGATGAATTCACAGATCACAAAGGAGTTTCCCAGAAAGCCTCTTTCTTGTTTTTATCTGAGGATATTTCCTTTTTCCGTATAATTTTCAAATCAATCTGAAATATCAGTCCAAAATATCAGGTCTTAGATTCCACAAAAACAGGGCTAGCAAAAAGCTCCATGAAATACTGCTGTAACTTACTGAGGTGAATTCACACATCACAAAGCAGTTTCTCAGAAAGCTTCTTTCTACTTTTTCTTTGAGTATATTTCCTTTCTCACTGCAAGCTTCATTGCGCAAAGAAATATCCCATTGCAGATTTGAATAAAAGAGAGTTAGCAAACTGATCAATGAAAAGAAATGTGTAACTCTGTGAGTTGCATTCCCATGTCACAAAGAAGTTTCTCAGAACGCTTCTTTCCAGCTTGTATCTGTGGATATTTCACTTTTCACCATAGCCCTAAGTGCTCCCAAATATCCCTTTGCAGTTTCCACGAGAACAGTGTTAGGAAACGGCTTCACGAACACAAACGTGGAACTCTGTGAGATGAATTCACAGATCACAAAGAAGTTTCTCAGAAAACTTCTTTCTCGTTTTTATCTGATTATTTTTCCTTTTTCACCATAGCCTTCAATGGGCCTCCAATTATCACTTTGCAGATTCCACGAGAAGAGTGTTAGCAAACAGCTACATGAAGAGAAAGGTGGAACTCTGTGAGATGAATGTACAGTCACATAGATGTTTCTCAGAATGCTTCCTTTCAGTTTTTATCTGAAGATAAATCCTTTTTCACAGTAGCTCTCAATGCGCTCCCAAATATCACTTTGCATATTCCACGAGAAGAGTGTTAGCAAACAGCTACATGAACAGAAAGGTGGAACTCTGTGAGATGAACTCAGAGATCAGAAAGACATTTCTCAGAAATCTTCTTCTTTGTTTTTATCTGGGGATATTTCCTTTGGCTGTATACTCCTCCAAGCGATCCAAAATGTCTGTTCTCAGATTCAACAAAAACTGAACAAGCAAATAGCTCCATGAAATACAGTTGTAACTCAGTGAGTTGAATTCACACATCTCAAAGCAGTTTGTCAGAAAGCTTCTTTCTACTTTTTTTCTGAAGATATTTCCTTTGTCACCATCAGCTTCATTGGGCAAAGAAATATCCCACTGCAGATTTCAAGAAATCTGTGTTAGCAAACTGATCAATGAACAGAAAAGTGTAACTCTGTGAGTTGCATTCACACGTTACAATGCAGTTTCTCAGAATGCTTCTTTTCAGTTTTTACCTGAAGATATTTCCTTTTTCACTGTAGCCGTCAAAGCGCTCCCAAATATCACTGAGCATATTCCACGAGAAGAGTGTTAGCACACAGCTCCATGAACAGAAAGGTGGAACTCTGTGAGATGAATGCACGGGTCACATAGAAGGTTATCAAAACGCTTCTTTTCAGTTTTTATGTGAAGATATTTCCTTTCTCACTGTAGCCGTCAAGTTGCTCCCAAATATCATTTAGCAGATTTCTGAGAAACGTCTTTCTCATCTCTGAGTTCATCTCACAGAGTTCCACCTTTCTGTTCATGTAGCTATTTCCTAACATTCTTCTCGTGGAGTCTGCTACGTGGTGTTTGGGAGCGCATTGACGGCTTCAGTGAAAAAGGAAATATCTTCAGATAAAAACTGAAAAGAAGCATTCTGAGAAACTGCATTGTGGCCTGTGAATGCAACTCACAGAGTAACACTTTTATGTTTCTCTGATCAGTTTGCTAACACACTTTTCTTGAAATCTGTAGTGGGATATTTCTTTGCCCAACGAAGCTTATGGTGACAAATGAAATATCTTCGGTTAAAAAGTAGAAAGAAGCTTCCTGAGAAACTGCTTTGTGATGTGTGAATTCAACTCACTGAGTTACAGCTGTATTTCATGGAGCTGTTTGCTACTACAGTTTTTGTTGAATCTGAGAACCGATATTTTGGATCACTTGGGGGAGTATACTGCCAAAGGAAATATCCCCGGATGAAAACAAGAAAGAATATTTCTGAGAAATGTCTTTCTGATCTCTGAGTTCATCTCACAGAGTTCTACCTTTCTGTTCATGTAGCTGTTTGCTAACAGTCTTCTCGTGGAATCTGCAAAATGATATTTGGGATCGCATTGAGGGCTCCAGTGAAAAAGGAAATATCTTCAGATAAAAACTGAAAGGAAGCGTTCTGAGAAATTTCTATATGACATGTGTATTCACCTCACAGAGTTCCACCTTTCTGTTCATGTAGCTGTTTGCTAACACTCTTCTCGTGAGATCTGCTAAGTGATACTTGGGAGCGCATTGATGGCTACAGTGAAAAAGGAAATATCTTCAGATAAAAACTGAAAGAAAGCATTCTGAGAAACTTCCATGTGACTGTACATTCAGCTCACAGAGTTCCACCTTTCTGTTCATGTAGCTGTTTGCTAACACACTTCTCGTGAAATCTGCTAAGTGATATTTAGGAGCGTATTGACAGCTACAGTGAAAAAGGAAATATCTTCAGATAAAAACTGAAAAGAAGCATTCTGAGAAACTGCATTGTGACGTGTGAATGCAACTCACAGAGTTACACTTTTGTGTTCATTGATCAGTTTGCTAACACAGTTTTCTTGAAATCTGCAGTGGGATATTTCTTTGCCCAATGAAGCTTACGGTGACAAAGGAAATGTCTTCAGATCAAAAGTAGAAAGAAGCTTTCTGAGAAACTACTTTGTGATGTGTGAATTCAACTCACGGAGTGACAGCTGTATTTCGTGGAGCTGTAGCTGTTTGCTAGTCCAGTTTTTGTTGAATCTGAGAACCCATATTTCGGATCGCTTGGAGTATTACACAGGCAAAGAAAATAACCCTAGGTAAAAATGAGAAAGAAGATTTCTGAGAAATGTCTTTCTCATCTCCGAGTTCATCTCACAGAGTTCCACCTTTCTGTTCACGTCGCTTTTTGCTAACACTTTTCTCGTGGAGTCTGCAGAGTGATATTTGGGAGCGCATTGAGGGCTACAGTGAAAAAGGAAATGTCGTAAGAAAAAAACTAAAAGGAAGCGTTCTGATAAACTGCTATGTGACTCGTGCATTTATCTCACAGATTTCCACCTTTCTGTCCATGCAGTTGTTTGCTAACACTCTTCTCGTGGAATCTACTAAGTGATATTTGGGAGCGCTTTGAGAGCTACTGTGAAAAAGGAAATATCTTCAGATAAAATCTGAAAAGAAGCGTTCAGAGAAACTGCATTGTGACGTGTGAATGCAACTCACAGAGTTACACTTTTGTGTTCATTGATCAGTTTGTTAACACAGTTTTCTTAAAATCTACAGTGGGATATTTCTTGCCCAATGAAGCTGACAGTGACAAAGGAAATATCTTCAGATAAAAAGTAGAAAGAAGCCTTCAGAGAAACTGCTTTGTGATGTGTGAATTCAACTCACTGAGTTACAGCTGTATTTCATGGAGCTGTTTCCTAGTCCAGTTTTCGTTGAATCTGAGATCTGATAGTTCGGATCGCATGAAGGAGTATACAGCCGAAGGCAATATCCAGAGATAAAAACGAAAAAGAATATTTCTGAGAAATGTCTTTCTGATCTCTGAGTTCATCTCCCAGAGTTCCACCTTTCTGTTCATGTAGCTGTTTGCTGACAGTCTTCTCTTGAAATCTGCAAAGTGATATTTGGGAGCACATAGAGGGCTACAGTGAAAAAGGAAATAGTTTCAGATAAAAACTGAAAGGAGGCGTTCTGAGAAACTGCTATGTGACTGTACATTTACCTTACAGAGTTCCACATTTCTGTTCATGTAGCTGTTGCTAACACTCTTATCATGAAATCTGCTAAGTGATATTTGGGAGCGCATTGAGGGCTACAGTGAAAAAGGAAATGTCTGCAGATAAAAACTAAAAGGAAGCTTTCTGAGAAACATCTATGTGACTTGTGCATTCATCTCACAGAGTCCCACCTTTCTGTTCATGTGGCTGTTTGCTAACACTCTTCTCGTGAAACCTGCAAAGTGATATTTGGGAGTGCATTGCGGGCTACAGTGAAAAAGGAAATATCTTCAGATAAAAACTGAATGGATGCATTCTCAGAAACTTCTATGTGACTGTACATTCATCTCACAGAGTTCCACCTTTCTGTTCATGTAGCTGTTTGCTAACACTCTCCTCGTGCAATCTGCAAAGTGATATTTGGGAGCACACTGATGGCTACAGTGAAAAAGGAAATATCTTCAGAAAAAAACTGAAAAGAAGCATTCTGAGAAACTGTATTGTGACGTGTGAATGCCACTCACAGAGTTACACTTTTCTGTTCATTGATCAGTTTGCTAACACAGTTTTCTTAAAATCTGCAGTGGGATAATTCTATCCCCAATGAAACTTAGGTGACAAAGGAAATATCTTCAGATAAAAAGTAGAAAGAAGATTTCTGAGAAACTGTTTTGTGATATGTGTTTTCAACACACTGAGTTAGAGCTGTATTTCATGGAGCGGTTTGCTAGCCCTATATTTGTTGAGTCTGAGAACTGATATTTCAGATCGCTTGGAGGAGTATACAGCCAATATAAATATCCCTAGATAAAAAAGCGAAAGAAGATTTCTGAGAAATATCTTTCTGATCTCTGAGTTCATCTCACAGAGTTCCACCTTTCTGTTCATGTAGCTTTTGCTAACACTCTTCTTGTGGAATCTGCAAAGTGACATTTGAGAGCTCACTGATGGCTAAAGTGAAAAAGGAAATATCTTCAGATAAAAACTGAAAGGAAGCCTTCTGAGAAACTTCTATGTGACTGTCCATTCATCTCACAGAGTTCCACCTTTCTGTTCATGTAGCTGTTTGCTAACACTCTTCTCTTGGAATCTGCTAAGTGATATTTGGGAGCGCCTTGACGGCTACAGTGAAAAAGGAAATATCTTCAGATAAAAACTGAAAACAAGCGTTCTGAGAAACTGCATTGTGACGTCTGAATGCAACTCACAGAGTTACACGTTTCTGTTCATTGATCAGTTTGCTAACACAGATTTCTTGAAATCTGCAGTGAGATATTTCTTTGCCCAATGAAGCTAATGGTGACAAAGGTAATACCTTCAGATAAAAGGTAGAAAGAAGCTTTTTGAGAAACTGCTTTCTGATGGGTGAATTCAATTCACTAAGTTACAGCTGTATTTCATGGAGCTGTTTGCCAGTCCAGTTTTTGTTGAATCTGAGAACTGATATTTCGCATCTCTTGGAGGAGTATACAGCCTAAGGAAATATCCCCGGACAAAAACGAGAAAGAAGATTTCTGAGAAATGTGTTTCTGATCTCTGAGTTCATCTCACAGAGTTCCACCATTCTGTTCATGTAGATGTTTGCTAGCACTCTTCTCGTGGAATCTGCAAAGTGATATTTGGGAGCGCATTGAGGGCTACAGTGAGAAAGGGAATGTCTTCAGATAAAAACTGAAAGGAAGCATTCTGAGAAACTTCTATGTGACTGTACATGCATCTCACATACTTCCACCTTTCTGTTCTTGTAGCTGTTTGCTAACACTCTTCTCGTGGAATCTGCTACGTGATATTTGGGAGCGCATTGGCGGCTACTGTGAAAAAGGAAATATTTTCGGATAAAAACTGAAGAGAAGCGTTCTGAGAAACTGCATTGTGACGTGTGAATGCAACTCAAAGAGTAACACTTTTCTGTTCATTGATAAGTTTGCTAACACAGCTTTCTGGAAATATGCAGTGGGATATTTGTTTTCCCAATGAAGCTGATGGTGACAGAGGAAATATCTTCATATAAAAAGTAGAAAGAAGCTTTCTGACAAACTGCTTTGTGATGTGTGAATTCAGCTCACTGAGTTACAGCTGTGTTTCATGGAGCTGTTTGCTAGTCCAGCTTTTGTTGAATCTGAGAACTGATATTTGGGATGGCTTGGAGGAGTATACAGCCAAAGAGAATATACCTATATAAAAATGAGAAAGAAGATTTCTGAGAAATGTCTTTTTCATTTCTAAGTTCATCTCACAGAGTTCCACCTTTCTGTTCATGTAGCTGTTTGCTAACACTCTTCTTGCGGAATCTGCAAAGTGATACTTGGGAGCACATTGAAGGCTACAGTGAAAAAAGAAATATCTTCAGATAAAAACTGAAAGGAAGCGTTCTCAGAAACTTCTATGTAACTTAACTTTCATCTCACAGAGTTCCACCTTTCTGTTCATGTAGCTGTTTGCTAATTCTCCTCTCGTGGAAACTGGTATGTGATATTTGGTAGTGCATTGACGGCTACAGTGAAAAAGCAAATATCTACAGATAAAAACTGAAAAGAAGCGTTCTGAGAAACTGCATTGTGACATGTGAATGCAATTCACAGAGTTACACTTTCCTGTTCATTGATCAGTTTGCTAACACACTTTTCTTCAAAACTGCATTCGGATATTTCTTGCCCAATGAAGCTTATGGTGACAAAGGAAATATCTTCAGATAAAAAGTAGAAGGAAGCTTTCTGAGAAATTGCTTTTTGATGTGTGAATTCAACACACTGAGTTACAGCTGTATTTCATGGAACTGTTTTTTAGTTCATTTTTTTGTTGAATCTGAGAACTGATATTTCGGATCGCTTGGAGGAGTATACAGACAAAGGGAATATCCCTAGATAAAAATGAGAAAGATGATTTCTGAGAAATGTCTTTCTGATATCTGAGTTCATCTCACAGAGTTCCACTTTCTGTTCATGTAGCTGTTTGTTAACACTCTTCTCCTGTAATTTGCTAAGTGATATTTGGGAGTGCATTGACGGCTAAAGTGAAAAAGAATATATCTTCAGACAAAAACTGAAAAGAAGCATTCTTTGAAACAGTATTGTGACGTGTGAATACAACTCACAGAGTTACACTTCTCTGTTCATTGATGAGTTTGCTAAGACAGCTTTCGGGAAATCTGCAGTGGGATATTTTTTTGCCCAGGGAAGCTGACGGTGACAAAGGAAATATCTTCAGATAAAAAGTAGAAAGAAGCTTTCTGAGAAACTGCTTTGTGATGGTTGAATTCAAGTCATTGAGTTTTAGCTGTATTTCATGGAGCTGTTTGCTAGTGCAGTTTTTCTTTTTTCTTTTTTTAAAATTATTACTATACTTTAAGTTCTAGGGTACATGTGTCTAACGTGCAGGTTTGTTACATATGTATACTTGTGCCATGTTGGTGTGCTGCACCCATCAACTCTTCAACACCCATCAACTCGTCATTTACATCAGGTATAACTCCCAATGCCATCCCTCCGCCCTCTCCCCTCCCCATCATAGGCCCCCGTGTGTGATGTTCCCCTTCCTGAGTCCAAGTGATCTTATTGTTCAGTTTCCACCTATGAGTGAGAGGATGCGGTGTTTGGTTTTCTGTTCTTGTGATAGTTTGCTAAGAATGATGGATTCCAGCTGCATCCATGTCCCTACAAAGGATACAAACTCATCCTTTTTTATGGCTGCATAGTATTCCATGGTGTATATGTGCCACATTTTCTTAATCCAGTCTGTCACTGATGGACATTTGGGTTGATTCCAAGTCTTTGCTATTGTGAGTAGTGCTGCAATAAACATACGTGTGCATGTGTCTTTATAGCACCATGATTTATAATCCTTTGGGTATATACCCAGTAATGGGATGGTTGGGTCACGTGATACATCTAGTTCTAGATCCTTGAGGAATCGCCATACTGTTTTCCATAATGGTTGAACTAGTTTACAATCCCACCAACAGTGAAAAAGTGTTCCTATTTCTCCACATCCTCTCCAGCATCTGTTGTTTCCTGACTTTTTAATGATCGCCATTCTAACTGGTATGAGATGGTATCTCATTGTGGTTTTGATTTGCATTTCTCTGATGGCCAGGGATGATGAGCATTTTTTCATGTGTCTGTTGGCTGTATGAATGTCTTCTTTTGAGAAATGTCTGTTCATATCCTTTGCCCACTTTTTGATGGGGTTGTTTGTTTTTTTCTTGTAAATTTGTTTGAGTTCTTTGTAGGTTCTGGATATTAGCCCTTTGTCAGATGAGTAGATTGCAAAAATTTTCTCCCATTCTGTAGGTTGCCTGTTCACTCTGATGGTAGTTTCTTTTGCTGTGCAGAAGGACTTTAGTTTAATTAGATCATATTTGTCAATTTTGGCTTTGGCTGCCATTGCTTTTGGTGTTTTAGACATGAAGTCTTTGCCCATGCCTATGTCCTGAATGGTACTACCTAGGTTTTCCTCTAGGGTTTTTATGGTGTTAGGTCTAACATTTAAGTCTCTAATCCATCTTGAATTAATTTTCGTATAAGGAGTAAGGAAAGGATCCAGTTTCAGCTTTCTACTTATGGCTAGCCAATTTTCCCAGCACCATTTATTAAATAGGGAATCCTTTCCCCATTTCTTGTTTCTCTCAGGTTTGTCAAAGATCAGATGGTTGTAGATGTGTGGTATTATTTCTGAGGACTCTGTTCTGTTCCATTGATCTATGTCTCTGTTTTGGTGCCAGTACCATGCTGTTTTGGTTACTGTAGCCTTGTAGTATAGTTTGAAGTCAGGTAGCGTAATGCCTCCAGCTTTGTTCTTTTGACTTAGGATTGTCTTGGCAATGCGGGCTCTTTTTTGGTTCCATATGAACTTTAAAGCAGTTTTTTCCAATTCTGTGAAGAAACTCATTGGTAGCTTGATGGGGATGGCATTGAATCTATAAACAACCTTGGGCAGTATGGCCATTTTCACGATATTGATTCTTCCTATCCATGAGCATGGTATGTTCCTCCATTTGTTTGTGTCCTCTTTTATTTCACTGAGCAGTGGTTTGTGGTTCTCCTTGAAGAGGTCCTTTACATCCCTTGTAAGTTGGATTTCTAGGTATTTTATTCTCTTTGAAGCAATTGTGAATGGAATTTCATTCATGATTTGGCTCTCTGTTTGTCTGTTACTGGTGTATAAGAATGCTTGTGATTTTTGCACATTAATTTTGTATCCTGAGACTTTGCTGTAGTTGCTTATCAGCTTAAGGAGATTTTGGGCTGAGACAATGGGGTTTTCTAAATATACAATCATGTCATCTGAAAAGAGGGACAATTTAACTTCTTCTTTTCCTAACTGAATACCCTTGATTTCTTTCTCTTGCCTGATTGCCCTAGCCAGAACTCCAACACTATGTTGAATAGGAGTGGTGAGAGAGGGCATCCCTGTCTTGTGCCAGTTTTCAAAGGGAATTTTTCCAGTTTTTGCCCATTCAGTATGATATTGGCTGTGGGTTTGTCATAAATAGCTCTTATTATTTTGAGGTACATTCCATCAATACCGAATTTATTGAGCATTTTTAGCATGAAGGGTGTTGAATTTTGTCAAAAGCCTTTTCTGCGTCTATTGAAATAATCATGTGGTTCTTGTCTTTGGTTCTGTTTATATGCTGGATTATGTTTATTGATTTGCAAATGTTGAACCAGCCTTGAATCCTAGGGATGAAGCCCACTTGATCATGGTGGATAAGATTTTTGATGTGTTGCTGAATCCGGTTTGCCAGTATTTTATTGAGGATTTTTGCATCGATGTTCATCAGGGGTTTTGGTCTAAAATTCTCTTTTTTTGTTGTGTCTCTGCCAGGCTTCGGTATCAGGATGATGTTGGCCTCATAAAATGAGTTAGGGAGGATTCCCTCTTTTTCTATTGATTGGAATAGTTTCAGAAGGAATGGTACCAGCTCCTCCTTTGACCTCTGGTAGAATTCAGCTGTGAATCCATCTGGTCCTGGACTTTTTTTGGTTGGTAGGCTATTAATTATTGCCTCAATATCAGAGCCTGCTATTGGTCTATTCAGGGATTCAACTTCTTCCTGATTTAGTCTTGGAAGTGTGTAAGTGTCCAGGAAATTATCCATTTCTTCTAGATTTTCCAGTTTATTTGCGTAGAGGTGTTTACAGTATTCTCTGATGGTAGTTTGTATTTCTGTGGGTTCGGTGGTGATATTCCCTTTATCATTTTTTATTGCGTCTCTTTGATTCTTCTCTCTTTTCTTCTTTAGTAGTCTTGCTAGCGGTCTGTCAATTTTGTTGATCTTTTCAAAAAACCAACTCCTGGATTCATTGATTTTTTTGGAGGGTTTTTTGTGTCTCTATCTCCTTCAGTTCTGCTCTAATCTTAGTTATTTCTTACCTTCTGCTAGCTTTCAAATGCATTTGCTCTTGCTTCTCTAGTTCTTTTAATTGTGATGTTAGAGTGTCAATTTTAGATCTTTCCTGCTTTCTCTTGTGGGCATTTAGTGCTATAAATTTCCCTCTACACACTGCTTTAAATGTGTCCCAGAGATTCTGTTATGTTGTATCTTTGTTCTCATAGATTTCAAAGAACATCTTTATTTCTGCCTTCATTTCGTTATGTTCCCAGTATTCATTCAGGAGCAGGTTGTTCCATTTCCATGTAGTTGAGTGGTTTTGATTGAGTTTCTTAGTCCTGAGTTCTAGTTTGATTGCACTGTGGTCTGAGAGACAGTTTGTTACAATTTCTGTTCTTGTACATTTGCTGAGGAGTGCTTTACTTCCAATTATGTGGTCAATTTTGAAGTAAATGCGATGTGGTGCTGAGAAGAATGTATATTCTGTTGATTTGGAGTGGAGAGTTCTATAGATGTCTATTAGGTCTGCTTGCTGCAGAGATGAGTTCAATTCCTTGATATCCTTGTTAACTTTCTGATTCATTGATCTGTCTAATGTTGACAGTGGAGTGTTGAAGTCTCCCATTATTATTGTATGGGAGGCTAAGTCTCTTCGTAGGTCTCTAAGGACTTGCTTTATGAATCTTGGTGCTCCTGTGTTGGGTGCATATATATTTAAGAGAGTTAGCTCTTCTTGTTGAATTGATCCCTTTACCATTATGTAATGGCCTTCTTTGTCTCTTTTCATCTTTGATGGTTTAAAGTCTGTTTTATCAGAGACTAGTATTGCAACCCCTGCTTTTTTTGTTCTCCATTTCCTTGGTAAATCTTCCTCCATCCCTTTATTTTGAGCCTATGTATGTCTCTGCATGTGAGATGGGTCTCCTGAATACAGCAGACTCATGGGTCTTGACTCTTTATCCAGTTTGCCAGTCTGTGTCTTTTAATTGGAGCATTTAGTCCATTTACATTTAAGGATAATATTGTTATGTGTGAACTTGATCCCGCCATTATGATATTAACTGGTTATTTTGCTCATTAGTTGATGCAGTTTCTTCCTAGCATCGATGGTCTTCACATTTTGGCATGTTTTTGCAATGGCTGGTACCGGTTGTTTCTTTCCATGTTGAGTGCTTCCTTCAGGGTCTCTTTAAGGCAGGCCTAGTGGTGACAAAATCTCTAAGCATTTGCTTATCTGTAAAGGATTTTATTTCTCCTTCACTTATGAAACTTAGTTTGGCTGGATATGAAATTCTGGGTTTAAAATTATTTTCTTTAAGAATGTTGAATATTCGCCCCCACTCTCTTCTGGCTTGGAGAGTTTCTGCCGAGAGATCTGCTGTTAGTCTGATGGGCTTCCCTTTGTGGGTAACCCGACCTTTCTCTCTGGCTGCCCTTAAGATTTTTTCCTTCATTTCAACTTTGGTGAATCTGGCAATTATGTGTCTTGGAGTTGCTCTTCTCGAGGAGTATCTTTGTGGCGTTCTCTGTATTTCCTGGATTTGAATGTTGGCCTGCCCTACTAGGTTGGGGAAGTTCTCCTGGATGATATCCTGAAGAGTGTTTTCCAACTTGGTTCCATTTTCCCCCTCACTTTCAGGCACCCCAATCAGACGTAGATTTGGTCTTTTTACATAATCCCATACTTCTTGCAGGCTTTGTTCATTTATTTTTCTTCTTTTTTCTTTTGGTTTCTCTTCTCACTTCATTTCATTCATTTGATCCTCAATTGCTGATACTCTTTCTTCCAGTTGATCGAGTCGGTTACTGAAGCTTGTACATTTGTCACGTATTTCTCGTGTCATGGTTTTCATCTCTTTCATTTCGTTTATAACCTTCTCTGCATTAATTACTCTAGCTATCAATTTTTCCACTTTTTTTTCAAGATTTTTAGTTTCTTTGCGCTGGGTACGTAATTCCTCCTGTAGCTCTGAGAAGTTTGATGGACTGAAGCCTTCTTCTCTCATCTCATCAAAGTCATTCTCCATCCAGCTTTGATCCATTGCTGGCCATGAGCTGCGCTCCTTTGCCGGGGGAGATGCACTCTTATTTTTTGAATTTCCAGCTTTTCTGCCCTGCTTTTGCCCCATCTTTGTGGTTTTATCTGCCTCTGGTCTTTGATGATGATGGTGACGTACTGATGGGGTTTTGGTGTAGGTGTCCTTCCTGTTTGATAGTTTTCCTTCTAACAGTCAGGACCCTCAGCTGTAGGTCTGTTGGAGATTGCTTGAGGTCCACTCCAGACCTTGTTTGCCTGGGTGTCAGCAGCAGAGGCTGTAGAAGATAGAATATTGCTGAACAGCAAGTGTACCTGTCTGATTCTTGCTTTGGAAGCTTCCTCTCAGGGGTGTACTCCACCCTGTGAGGTGTGGGATGTCAGACTGCCCCTAGTGGGGGATGTCTCCCAGTTACGCTACTCAGGGGTCAGGGACCCACTTGAGCAGGCAGTCTGTCCCTTCTCAGATCTCGTCCTCCGTGTTGGGAGATCCACTGCACTCTTCAAAGCTGTCAGACAGAGTCGTTTGCGTCTGCAGAGGTTTCTGCTGCTTTTGTTATTGTTTACTGTGCCCTGTCCCCAGAGGTGGAGTCTACAGAGACAGACAGGTTTCCTCCAGCTGCTGTGAGCTCCACCCAGTTCGAGCTTCCCAGTGGCTTTGTGTACCTACTTAAGCCTCAGCAATGGTGGGCGCCCCACCCCCGGCCTCGCTGCTGCCTTGCTGCGAGATCACAGACTGCTGTGCTAGCAAAGAGGGAGGCTCCGTGGGCATGGGACACTCCCTGCCAGGTGTCGGATATAATCTCCTGGTGTGCCTGTTTGCTTAAAGCGCAGTATTGGGGTGGGAGTTACCCGATTTTCCAGGTGTTGTGTGTCTCAGTTCCCCTGGCTAGGAAAAGGGATTCCCTTCCCCCTTGCACTTCCCAGGTGAGGCGATGCCTCACTCTGTTTCAGCTCTCGCTGGTCGGGCTGCAACAGCTGACCAGCACCGATTGTCCGGCACTCCCTAGTGAGATGAACCCAGTACCTCAGTTGAAAATGCAGAAATCACCGGTCTTCTGTGTCGCTCACGCTGGGAGTTGGAGACTGGAGCTGTTCCTTTTCTGCCATCTTGCTCCGCCCCGCAGTTTTTCTTGAATATGAGAACCAATAATTCAGAATGCCTGGAGGAGGATACAGCCAAAGGAAATATCCCTAGATAAAAATGAGAAAGAAGAATCTGAGAAATGTCTTTCTCATCTCAGAGTTCATCTCACACAGTTCCACTTTTCTGTTCATGTAGCTGTTTGCTAACACTCTTCTCCTGGAATCCGCAAAGTGATATTTGGGAGCACATTGAGGACTACAGTGAGAAAGGAAATATCTTCAGATAAAAATGAGGAAGAAGATTTCTGAGAGATGTCTTTCTCATATCTGAGTTCATCTTACAGAGTTGCACCTTTCTGTTCATGTAGCCGTTTGCTAACACTCTTCTTGTGGAATTTGCAAAGGGATATTTCTGAGTGCATTGAGGGCTACAGTGAAAAAGGAAATATCTTCAGATAAAAACTGAAAGGAAGTGTTCTGTGAAACTGCATTGTGACATGTGAATGTAACTAACAGAGTTACACCTTTCTGTTCATTGATCAGTTTGCTAAGATAGCTTTCTGGAAATCTGCAGTGGGATATTACTTTCCCCAATGAAGCTGACAGTCATACAGGAAATATCTTCAAATAAAAAGTAGAAAGAAGCTTTCTGAAAAACTGCATTGTGACGTGTCAATTCAACTCAATGAGTTACAGCTGTATTTCATGGAGCTGTTTGCTAGTCCAGGTTTTTGTTGAATCTGAGAACCGAAATTTCAGATTGCTTGGAGGAGTATACAGCGAAAGGAAATATCCCCAGATAAAAACGAGAAAGAAGATTTCTGAGAAATGTCTTTTTGATCTCTGAGTTCATCTAACAGAGTTCCACCTTTCTGTTCATGTAGCTGTTTGCTAACACTGTTCTCGTGGAAAATCCAAAGTGACATTTGGGAGCACATTGAGGACTACAGTTAAAAAGGAAATATCTTCAGATAAAAACTCTAAGGAAGCATTCTGAGATACTTTTATGTGAACTTTGCATTCATCTCACAGAGTTTCACCTTTCTGATCATGTAGCAGTTTGCTAACACACTTCTCCTGGAATCTGCTAAGTGATATTTGGGAGCGCATTGACGGTTACAGTGAAAAAGGAAATATCTTCAGATAAAAACTAAAAGGAAGCATTCTGAGCAACTTCTATTTGAATTCCAGGAAATACAGCTGTAATTCAGTGAGTGGAAGTCACACATCACAAAGCAGTTTCTCAGGAAGCTTCCGTCCAGTTTTTATTGGAGGATATTTTCTTTCTAACCATAGCCCTCCATGGGCGTCCAAATATCACTTAGCAAATACCACAAGACAAGTCTCAGCGCACGACTTCTTGAGGGGAAAGCTATAACTCTGTGAGATGAATTCACAGATCACAAACAAGTTTCTCAGAAAGCTTCTTTCTCTTTTATATCAGAGAATATTTCCTTTGGCCCTATAGTCTTAAAAGGGATATGAAATATTAGTTCTCAGATTCCACAGAAATAAGGCTAGCATACAGCTCCATGAAATACAGCTGAAACTCTGTGATATGAAATCACAGATCACAAAGCATATCCTCAGAAAGTTTCCTTCCAGTTTTTATCTGAGGATATTTTCTTATTCACCATAGCCCCCCAGGGGCTTCCAAATATCACTTTGCAAATTCCACATGAACAGTCTTAGAGAACAGCTTTTGAGGGGAAAGCTGTAACTCTGTGAGATGAATTCACAGATCACAAAGAAGTTTCTCATAAAACTTCTTTCTCTTTTTCATCGGAGGATATTTCCTTCTTCCCTACAGACATCAAAGGGTTGCAAAATATCAGTTCTCAGATTGCACCGAAACAGTGTTAGCAAACAGCTCCATGAAATACAGCTATAACTCAGTGAGTTGAAGTCACACATTGCAAAGCAGTTTCTCAGAAAGCTCCTTTCCCGTTTTTACCTGAGGATACTTACTTTTTCACCATAGCCCTCCATGGGCTTCCAAATATCTCTTTGCAAATTCAACAAGAACAGTCTTAGTGAACGGCTTCTAAAGAAGAAAGATATAACTCTGTGAGATTAATTCACAGAACAAAAACTAGTTTCTCAGAAAGCTTCTTTCCAGTATTTATCTGATAATATATTCTTTTTCACCGTAGCCCTCCATGGGCTTTCAAATATCACCTTGCAAATTCCAAAAGAACAGTGTTAGCGAACGTCTTCTTGAGGGTAAAGCTGTAACTCTGTGAGATGAATTAACAGAACACAAAGCAGTTTCTCAGAAAGCTTCTTTCCAGTTTTTATCTGAGGATATTTTCTTTTTCACCCTAGCCCTCCACGGGATTCCAAATATCACTTTGCAAATTCCAGAAAACAGTCTCAGCGAACGGCCTGTTGAGTGGAAAGCTGTAACTCTGTGAGATGATTTCGCAGAACACAAAGAAGTTTCTCAGAAAGCTTCTTTCTCATTTTTATCGGAGGATATTTCCTTTGGCACTATAGTCTTCAAAAGTTCCGAAATAACAGTTCTCAGATTCCACAGAATTAAGGTTAGCAAACAGCTCCACGAAATGCAGCTGTAACTCAGTGGTTGAAAGTCACACATCACAGAGCAGTTTCTCAGAAAGCTTCTTTCCAGTTTTTCTCTGAGGATATTTTCTTTTTCACCATAGTCCTCTAAGGGCTTCCAAATAGCACTTTGCAAATTCCAGAAGAACAGTCTAACCGAACGGCTTCTTGAGGGGAAAGATGTAACTGTGTGAAATGAATTCACAGAACACAAAGCAGTTTCTCAGCAAGCTTCTTTCCAGTTTTTATCTGAGGATAATTTCTTTTTCACCATAGCTCTCAATGGGCTTACAAATAACAGTTGGCAATTTCCACAAGAACATTCTTAACAAAAGGCTTCTTGATGGTACTGCTGTAACTCTGTGAGATGAATTAACAGAACACAAAGCAGTTTCTCAGAAACCTTCTTTCCAGTTTTTATCTGCGAATATTTTCTTTTTCACCATAGTCCTCTATGGGCTTCCAAATATCACTTTGCAAATTCCACAAGAACACTCTTAGCGAACGGCTTCTGGATAGGTAAGCTGTAACTCTGTGAGATGAATTAAGAGAACACAAATCAGTTTCTCAGAAAGCTTCTTTCCACCTTTTGTCTGACGATATTTTCTATTTCACCATAGCCCTCCATGGGCTTCCAAATATCACTTTGCAAATTCCACAAGCACAGTCTTAGTGAAAGGCATCTAGACGGGAAAACTGTATCTCTGTGAGATGAATTACAAGAACACAAAGCAGTTTCTCAGAAAGCTTCTTTCCAGTTTTTATCTGAGGATATTTTCTTGTTCACCATAACTCTCCATGGGCTTCCAAATATAACTTTGGAAATTCCACAAGAAAAGTCTTAGCGAACGGCTTCTGGAGGGGAAAGACGTAACTCTGTGAAATGAATTAACAGAACACAAAGCAGTTTCTCAGAAAGCTGCTTTCCAGTTTTTACCTGAGGATATTTTCTTTTTCATCATAGTCATCTATAGGATTCCAAATATCACTTTGCAAATATCAGAAGAACAGTCTTAGAGAACATCTTCTTTATGGTACTGCTGTAACTCTGTGAGATGAATTAACAGAACACAAAACAGTTTCTCAGAAAACTTCTTTCCAGTTTTTATCTGAGGATATTTTCTTTTTCACCATAGCCCTCCATGGGCTTCCAAATATCACTTTGCAAATTCCACAAGAAGTCTTAGCGAAAGGCTTCTTGAGGGGAAAGCTGTAACTCTGTGAGATGATTTCACAGATCACAAAGAAGTGTCTCAGAGAGCTTCTTTTCTCATTTTTTTTTCGGAGGATAATTCCTTTGGCCCTATAGTCTTCAAAGGGATCCGAAATAACAGTTCTCAGATTCCACAGAAATAAGGCTAGCAAACAGCTCCACGAAATACAGTTGTAATGCAGTGAGTGGAAGTCACACATCACAAAGCAGTTTCTCAGAAAGCATCTGTCCAGTTTTTATGTGAGTATATTTTTTTTTTTCACCAAAGTCCACTATGGGCTTCCAACTATCACTTTGCCAATTCCACAAGAACAGTCTTAGCGAACGGCTTCTTGAGGGGAAAGCTGTAACCCTGTGTGATTAATTCAGAGATCACAAAGAAGTTTCTCAGAAAGCTTCTTTCTCATTTTTATCGGAGTATATTTCCTTTGGCCCTATAGTCTTTAAAGGGATCCGAAATAACAGTTCTCAGATTCCACAGAAATAAGGCTAGCAAAGAGATCCACGAAATACACATGTAACTCTGTGAGATGAATTAACAGAACACAAAGTAGTTTCTCAGAAAGCTTCCTTCCTGTTTTTATCTGAGGATATTTTCTTTTTAACCATAGCCTTCCATGGGCTTCCAAATATCAGTTGGCAAATTCCACAAGAACAGTCTTAGCGAAAGTCTTCTTTAGGGGAAAGCTGTAACTCTGTGAGATGAATTCACAGATCACATGAAGTTTCTCAGAAATCTTCTTTCCCTTTTTTATCGCAGGATATTTCCTTTGGCCTGGTAGTCTTCCAAGAGATCCGAAATAACAGTTCTCATATTCCACAGAAATAAGGCTAGCAAAAAGCTGCAGGAAATACAGCTGTAAGTCAGTGGGTGGAAGTCACACGTCACAAAGTAGTTTCTCAGAAAGCATCCTTCCACTTATTATGTGAGGATATTTTCTTTTTCACCATACTCCTCTATGGGAATCCAAATATCACTTTGCAAATTCCACAAGAACAGTCTTAGCGAACGGTTTCTTTAGGGGAAAGCTGCAACTCTGGGAGATGAATTCACAGATCACAAAGATGTTTCTCAGAAACCTTCTATCTCTTTTTTATCGGAGGATATTTCCTTTGGCCCTTACTCCTCAAAGGGATCCAAACTGACCGTCCTCAGATTCCAGAGAAATAAGGCTAGCAAACAGCTCCACGAAATACAACTGTAACTCTGTGAGTGGAAGTCACACATCACAAAGCAGTTTCTAAGAAAGCTTCTTTCCAGTTTTTATCTGAGGATATTTTCTTATTCACCGTAGACCTCCATGGGCTTCCAAATATCAGTTGGCAAATTCCACAAGAACAGTCTGAGCAAACAGCTTCTTGAGGGGAAAGCTGTATCTCTGTGAGATGAATTCACAGATCACAAAGAAGTTTCTCAGAAGAATTCTTTCTCATTTTTATCGGAGGATATTTCCTTTGTCCCTGTTGTCTTCAAAGGGTTCCGAAATAACAGTTCTCATATTCCACAGAAATAAGGCTAGCAAAAAGCTGCATGAAATACAGCTGTAAATCAGTGAGAGGAAGTCACACATCACAAAGCAGTTTCTCAGAAAACTTCTTTGCTGTTATTATATGAGGATATTTTCTTTTTCACCATAGTCCTCTAAGGGCATCCAGATATCACTTTGCAAATTCCATAAGAACAATCTTAGCGAACGGTTTCTTGAGGCGAAATCCGTAACTCTGTGAGATGAATTAACAGAACAGAAAGCAGTTTCTCAGAAACCTTCTTTCCAGCTTTCATCTGAGGATATTTTCCTTTTCACCATATCCCTTCAAGGGCTTCCAAATATCAGTTGGCAAGTCCCACAAGCACAATCTTAGCAAAAGGCTTCCTGAGTGGAATGCTATAACCCTGTGAGATGAATTAACAGAACACAATGCAGTTTCTCAGAAAGCTTCTTTCCACTTTTTATTTGAGGACATTTTCTTTTTCACCATTGCGCTCCATGGGCTTCTAAACGTCAGTTGGCAAATTCCACAAGCACGGTCTTAGTGAAAGGCTTGTTGAGGGGAAAGCTGTAACTCTGTGAGATGAATTCACAGATCACAAAGAAGTTTCTCAGAAACCTTCTTTCTCATTTTTATTGGAGGATATTTCCATTGGCCCTATAGTCTTCAAAGGGATCTGAAATAACAGTTCTCAGATTCCACAGAAATAAGTCCAGCAAACAACTCCAGGAAATACAGCTGTAACTCAGGGAGTGGAAGTCACACATCACAAAGCAGTTTCTTGGAAAGCTTTTGTCCAGTTTTTATCTGAGAATATTTCCTTTTCACCACAGTCCTCTACGGGCTTCTAAATATCACTTTGCAAATTTCACGAGAACATTCTTAGCGAACGACTTATTGAGGGATAAGCTGTAACTCTGTGAGATGAATCGACAGAACACAAAACAGTTTCTCAGCAAGCTTCTTTCCAGTTTTTATCTGAAAATATTTTCTTTTTCACCATAGCCCTTCATGGGCTTAAATTTCAGTTGGCAAATTCCACAGCAACAGTCTTAACGAAAGGCTTCTTGAGGGGAAAGCTAAAACCATGTGAGATGAATTCACAGATCACCAAGAAGTTTCTCAGAAACCTTCTTTATCATTTTTATTGGAGGATATTTCCTTTGGCCCTATAGTCTTCAAAGGAATCCGAAATAAGAGTTCTCAGATCCCACAGAAGTAATGCTAGCAAACAGCTCCAAGAAATACAGCTGTAGCTCAGTGAGTGGAAGTCACACATCACAAAGCAGTTTCTCAGAAAGCTTCTTTCCAGTTTTTATCTGAGGATATTTTCTTTTTCACCATAGAAATCTATCGGCTTCCAAATATAAGTTGGCAAATTCCTCAAGAACAGTCTTAGCGAAAGACTTCTTGAGGGCAAAGCTGTAACTCTGTGAGATGAATTCACAGATCACAAAGAAGTTTTTCAGAAAGTTTCTTTCTCATTTTTTTGGGTGATATTTCATTTGTCCCTTTAGTCAACAAAGGGATCCGAAATAACAGTTCTCAGATTGCACAGAAATAAGGCTAGCATGCAGCTCCACGAAATACAGCTGTAACTCAGTTAGTGTTAGTCACACATCACAAAACAGTTTCTCAGAAAGCTTCTTTCCGGTTTTTATCTGAGAATATTTTCCTTTTCACCATAGTCTTTATGAGCTTCCAAATATCACTTTGCAAATTACACAAAAACACTTTAGCGAACAGTTTCTTGAGGGGTAATTTATAACACTGTGAGAATAATTAACAGAACACAAAGCAGTTTCTCAGAAAGCTTCTTTCTAGTTTTTATCTGATTATATTTTCTTTTTCAACCTAGCCCTTCATGGGCTTAAATTTCAGTTGGCAAATTCCACAAGAACACTCTTAACGAAAGGCTTCTTAAGGGGAAAGCTGCAACTCTGTGAGATGAATTCACAGATCACAAAGAAGTTTCTCAGAAAGCTTCTTTCTCATTTTTATCGGAGGTTATTTCCTTTGGCCCTATGGTCTTCAAAGGGATCGGGCATAACAGTTCTCAGATTCCACAGAAATAAGGCTAGCAAACAGCTCCACGAAATACAGCTGTAACACAGTGAGTGGAAGTCACACATCACAAAGCAGTTTCTCAGAAAGCTTCTTTCCAGTTTTTCTCTAAGGATATTTTCTTTTTCACCATAGCCCTCTAAGGGCTTCCAAATATCACTTTGCAAATTCCACAAGAACAGTCTTAGCGAAAGGCTTCTTGAGGGGAAAGCTGCAACTCTGTGAGATGATTTCACAGAACACAAAGCAGTTTCTCAGAAAGTTGCTTTTCAGTTTTTATCTGAGAATATTTTCTTTTTCACCATAGCCCTCCATGGGCTTCCAAAGTATCAGTTGGCAAATTCCCCAAGAACAGTCTTAGCGAACGACCTCTTGAGGGGAAAGTTGTAACTCTGTTGGATGAATTCGCAGATCACAAAGAAGTTTCTTAGAAAGTTTCTTTCTCATTTTTTCACTTGATATTTCCTTTGTCCCTATAGTCAACAAAGGGATCCGAAATAAAAGTTCTCAGATTCCACAGAAATAAGACTAGGAAACAGTCCACGAAATACAGCTCTAACTCAGTGAGTGGGAGTCACACATCACATAGCAGTTTCTCAGAAAGCTTCTTTCCAGTATTTATCTGAGGATATTTTCTTTTTCACCCTAGTCCACTAAGGGCTTCCAAATATCACTTTGAAAATTCCACCAGAACAGTCTTTGCGAACAGCTTCTTGAGGGGAAAGCTGTAACTCTGTGTGATGAAATAGAAGAACACAAAGCAGTTTCTCAGAAAGATTCTTTCCAGTTTTTATCTGAGGCTACTTTCTTTTTCACCATAGCCCTCCAAGGTCTTCCAAATATCAGTTGGTTAATTCCACAAGAAAAGTCTTAGCGAAAGGCTTCTTGAGGGGAAAGTTGTAACTCTGTGAGATGAATTCATAGAACACAAAGAAGTTTCTCAGAAAGCTTCCTTCTCATTTTTACCGGAGAATATTTCCTTTGGCCCTATTGCCTTCAAAGGTACCGAAATAACAATTCTCAGATTCCAAAGAAATAAGGCTAGCAAACAGCTCCACGAAATACAGCTGTAACTCAGTGAGTGGAAGACACATATCACAAAGTAGTTTCTCAGAAAGCTTCTTTCCAGTTTTCATCTGAGGTTATTTTGTTTTTCTCCATATTCCACTACAGGCTTCCAAATATGAATTTGCAAATTCCACAAGATCAGTCTTAGCGAACGGCTTCTTGAGGGGAAAGCGAAAACTCTATGAGATGAGTTAACAGAACACAAAGCAGTTTCTCAGAAATCTTCTTTCTACTTTTTATCTGAGGACATTTTCTTTTGCACCATAGTCCTCCAGGGGCTTCTAAATATCAATTTGCAAATTCCACAAGCATAGTCTTAGCGAAAGACTTCTTGAGTAGAAAGTTGTAACTCTGTGAGATGAATTAACAGAACACAAAACCGTTTCTCAAAGCTGCTTTCCAGTTTTTATCTGAGAATATTTTCTTTTTCACCGTAGCCCTCCATGGGTTCCCAAATATCAGTTGGCAAATTCCACAAGCACAGTCTTAGAGAAAGGCTTCTTGAGTAGAAAGTTGTAACTCTGTGAGAAGAATTAACAGAACACAAAGCAGTTTCTCAGACACATTCTTTCCAGTTTTTATCTGAGGACATTTTCTTTTTCACCATCGCCCTCCATTGGCTTCTAAATCTCAGTTGGAAAATTCCACAAGCAGAGTCTTAGCAAAAGGCTTCTAGAGGGGAAAACTGTATCTCTGTGAGATGAAATAACAGAATACAAAGCAGTTTCTCAGAAAGCTTCTTTCTCATTTTTATCAGAGGATATTTCCTTAGGCCCTATAGTCTTCAAAGGGATTCGAAATAACTGTTCTGAGAATACACAGAAATAAGGCTAGCAAAAAGCTACATGAAATACAGCTGTAACTCATTGAGTGAAAGTCACACATCAGAAAGCAGTTTCTCAGAAAGCTTCTTTCCAGTTTTTATCTGAGGATATTTTCTTTTTCAACATAGTCCTCCATGGGCTTCCAAATACCACTTTTTAATTCCACAAGAGCATTCTTAGTGAAAGGCTTCTTGAGGGGAAAGCTGTAACCCTGTGAGATGAATTCACAGATCACAAAGAAGTTTCTCAGAAACGTTCTTTCTCATTTTTATTGGAGGATATTTCCATTGGTCCCATAGTCTTCAAAGGGATCCGAAATTACAGTTCTCAGATTCCACAGAAATAAGTCCAGCAAAGAGCTCCACGAAAAACAGCTGTAATCAGTAAGTGGAAGTCACACATCACAACGCAATTTCTTAGAAAGCTTCTTTCCAGTTTTTATCTGAGAATATTTTCTTTTTCATCACAGTCCTCTATGGGCTTCTAAATATCACTTTGCAAATTTCACGAGAACATTCTTAGTGAACGACTTATTGAGGCGTAAGCTGTAACTCTGTGAGATGAATTAACAGAACACAAAGCAGTTTCTCAGCAAGCTTCTTTCCAGTTTTTATCTGAGAATATATTCTTTTTCACCATAGCCCTTCATGAGCTTAAATTTCAGTTGGCAAATTCCACAATAATAGTCTCAACGAAAGGCTTCTTGAGGGGAAAGCTGTAACTCTGTGACATGAATTCACATATCAATAAGAAGTTTGTCAGAAACCTTCTTTCTCATTTTTATCAGAAGATATTTCCTTTGGCACTATAGTCTTCAAGGTAATCCGAAATAAGAGTTCTCGGATTCCACAGAAATAATGCTAGCAAACAGCTCCACGAAATACAGCTGTAACTCAGTGGGTGGAAATCACACATCACAAAGCAGTTTCTCAGAAGGCTTCTTTGCAGTTTTTATCTGAGGATATTTTCTTTTTCACCATAGTCCTCTAAGGGCTTCCAAATATCACTTTGCAATTTCCACAAGAACAGTCTTAGCGAACGGCTTCTTGAGGGGAAAGCTGTAACTCTGTCAGATGAATTAACAGAACACAAAGCAGTTTCTCACAAAACTGCTTTTCAGTTTTTATGTGAGGATATTTCTTTTTCACCGGAGTCCTCCATGGGCATCCAAATATTACTTTGAAATCCCACAAGAACAGGCTTAGTGAACGGATCATGAGCGGAAAGCTGTAACTCTGTGAGATGAATTAATAGAACACTAAGTAGTTTCTCACAAAGCTTCTTTCCAGATTTCATCTGAGGATATTTCCGTGTTCACGGTAGCCCTCTATGGGCATCGAAATATCATTTTGCAAATTCCAAAAGAACAGGCTTAGCGAAGGCTTCTTGAAGGCAAAGTTGTAACTCTGTGAGATGATTTCACAGAACACAAAGAAGTTTCTCAGAAAGCTTCTTTCTCTTTGTGATCGGAGGATATTTCCTTTGTCGCTATCATCTTCAAAGGGATCCGAAATATCAGTTCTCAGATTACACAGAAACAAGGCTAATAAACAGATCTTCGAAATACAGCTGTACCTCTGTGAGTGGAAGTCACACATCACAAAGCAGTTTCTCAGAAAGCTTCTCTCCAGTTTTTCTCTGAGGATACTTTCTTTTTCACCGTAGCCCTCTAAGGGCTTCCAAATATCACTTTGCCAATTCCACAAGAACAGGCTTAGCGTACGGCATCTTGAGTGGAAAGCTGTAACTCTGTGGGATGAATTAACAGAATACTAAGCAGTTTCTCAGAATGCTTCTTTCCAGATTTCATCTGAGGATATTTCCTTTTTCACCGTAGCCCTCTATGGGCATCGAAATATCATATTGCAAATTCCACAAGAACAGGCTTAGCGTAAGGCTTCTTGAGGGGAAAGCTGTAACTCTGTGAGATGATTTCGCAGAACACAAAGAAGTTTCTCAGAAAGCTTCTTTCTCTTTGTTATCGGAGGATATTTCCTTTGGCCCTATAGTCTTCATAGGGATCCGAAATATCAGTTCTCAGAATCCACAAAAATAAGGCTAGGAAACCGATCCACGAAATACAGATGTAACTCCGTGAATGGAAGACACACATCACAAACCCGTCTCCCATAAAGCTTCTTTCCATTATTTCTCTGAGGATATTTTCTTTTTTACCATAGTCCTCTATGGACTTCCAAATATCACTTTTCATATTCCACAAGAACAGGCTTAACGAACGGCTTCTTGAGAAGAATGCTGTAACTCTGAGATGAATTAACAGAACACTAAGCAGTTTCTCAGAAAGCTTCTTTCCAGATTTCATCTGAGGATATTTTCGTTTTCGCCGTAGCCCTCTATGGGCATCGAAATATCATTTTGCCAATTCCACAATAACAGGCTTAGGGAAGAGCTTCTTGAAGGGAAAGCTGTAACTCTGTGATATGATTTCACAGAACACAAAGAAGTTTCTCAGAAGGCTTCTTTCTCTTTGATATCGGAGGATATTTCCTTTGGCCCTATACTCTTCAAAGGGATCCTAAATATCAATTCTCAGATTCCACAGAAATAAGGGTAGCAAACAGATCCAGGAAATACAGATGTAACTCTGTTAGTGGAAGTCACACATCACAAAGAAGTTTCTCAGATTGCTTCTTTGCAGTTTTTCTCTGAGGATATTTTCTTTTTCACCATAGCCCTCTTTGGGCTTCCAAATATCACTTTGCAAATTCCACAAGAAGAGTCATAGTGAACGGCTTCTTGAGGGAAAAGCTGTAGCTCTGTCAGATGAATTAAGAGAACACTAAGCAGTTTCTCAGAAAGCTTCTTTCCAGATTTCATCTGAGGATATTTCCTTTTTCACCGTACCCTTCTATGGGCTTCGAACTATAACTTTGCAGATTCCAAAAGAACAGATATAGCGACAGGCTTCTTGAGGGGAAAGCTGTAATTCTCTGAGGTATTTTCACAGAACACAAAGAGATTTCTAAAAAAGCTTCTTTCGCTTTGTGATCGGACGATATTTCCTTTGGCCCTAGACTCTTCAAAGGGATCCGAAATATCCGTTCTCAGATTCCACAGATATAAGGCTAGCAAACAGATCCACGAAATACAGATGGAACTCTGTGAGTGGAAGTCACACATCACAGAGCAGTTTCTCAGAAAGCTTCTTTCCAGTTTTTCTCTGAGGATATTTTCTTTTTCACCATAGCCCTCTAAGGGCTTCCAAATATCATTTTGCAAATTCCACAAGAACAGGCTTAGCGAGCGGCTTCTTGAGGGGAAAGCTGTAAAGCCGTGAGATGAATTAATAGAACACTAAGCAGTTTCTCTGAAAGCTTCTTTCCAGATTTCATATGAGGATAATTCCTTTTTCACCGTAGCCCTCTATGGGCATCGAAATATCACTTTGCAAATTCCACAAGAACAGGCTTAGCGAAAGGCTACTTGAAGGGAAAGCTGTCACTCTGTGAGATGATTTCACAGAACACAAAGAAGTTTCTCAGAAAAATTCTTTCTCTTTGTGATCCGAGGATACTTCCTTTGGCCCTTTAGTCTTCAACGGGATCAGGAATATCAGTTCTCAGATTCCACAGAAATAAGGCTAGCAAACAGATCCACGAAATGCACATGTAACTCTGTGAGTGGAAGTCACACGTCACAAAGCAGTTTCTCTTAAAGCTTCTGTCCAGTAATTCTCTGAGGATATTTTATTTTCCACCATAGCCCTCTATGGGCTTCCAAATATCACTTTACCAATTCCAGAAGAACAGGCGTAGCGAACAGCTTCTTGAGGGGAAAGCTGTAACCCTGTGAGATGAATTAACAGAACACTAAGCAGTTTCTCACAAAGCTTCTTTGAAGATTTCATCTGAGGAATTTCCTTTTTCACCGTAGCCCTCTATGGGAATCGAAATATCACTTTGCAAATTCCACAAGAACAGGCTTAGCGAAAGGCTTCTTGAAGGGAAAGCTGTCACTCTGTGAGATGATTTCACAGAACACAAAGAAGATTCTCAGAAAGCTTCTTTCTCTTTGTGATCGGACGATATTTCCTTTGGCCCTATTGTCTTCAAAGATATCTGAAATATCCGTTCTGAGATTCCACAGAAATAAGCCTAGCAAACAGATCCACGAAATACAGATGTAACTCTGTGAGTGGAAGTTACACATCACAAAGCAGTTTCTCAGAAAACTTCTTACAACGTTTTCTCTGAGGATATTTTCTTTTTCACCATAGTCCTCTGTTGGCTTCCAAATACCACTTTGCAAATTCCAAAAGAACAGGCTTAACAAACGGCTTCTTGAGGGGAATGCTGTAACTCTGAGATCAATTAACAGAACACTAAGCAGTTTCACAGAAAGCTTCTTTCCAGATTTCATCTGAGGATATTTCCGTGTTCACCGTAGCCCTCAGTGGGCAACGAAATATCATTTTGCAAATTCCACAAGAACAGGCTTAGCGAACTGATCGTGAGGGGAAAGCTGTGACTATGTGAGATGATTTCACAGAACACAAAGAAGTTTCTCAGAAAGCTTCTTTCTCTTTGTTATCGGAGGATATTTCCTTTGGCCCTATAATCTTCAAAGGGATCCAAAATATCAGTTCTCAGATTCCACAGAAATAAGGCTAGTAAAGAGATCCACGAAATACAGATGTAACTCTGTGAGTGGAAGTCACACATCATAAACCAGTCTCTCAGAAAGCTTCTTTCCATTTTTTCTCTGAGGATATTTTCTTTTTCAACATAGCCCTCTGTGGGCTTCCAAATATCACTTTTCAAATTCCACAAGAACAGGCTTAAAGAACGGCTTCTTGAGGGGAAAGCTTTAACTCTGAGATGAATTAACAGAACACTAAGCAGTTTCTCAGAAAGCTTCTTTCCAGATTTCATCTGAAGATATTTCCGTTTTCACCGTAGGCCTCTATGGGCATCGAAATATCATATTGCAAATTCCACAAGAACAGGCTTAGCGAAAGGCTTCTTGAAGGGAAACCTGTAACTCTGTGTGTTGATTTCACAGAACACAAAGAAGTTTTTCAGAAAGCTTCTTTCTCTTTATGATCGGAGGATATTTCCTTTGGCCCTATAGACTTCAAAGGGATCCCACATATTAGTTCTCATATTCCAGAGAAATATGGGTAGCAAACAGATCCAGGAAATACAGATGTAACTCTGTGAGTGGAAGTCACACATCACAAAGCAGTTTCTCAGAAAGCTTCTTTCCAGTTTTTCTCTGAGGATATTTTGTTTTTCAACATAGCCCTCTATGGGCTTCCAAACATCACTTTGCCAATTCCACAAGAAAAGGCTTAGCGAACGGCTTCGTGAGGGGAAAGCTGTAACTCTGTGAGATGAATTAAGAGAACACTAAGCAGTTTCTCAGAAAGCTTCTTTCCAGATTTCACCTGAGGATATGTCCTTTTTCACCGTAGCCCTCTATGGACATCGAAATATCTCTTTGCAAATTCCACAAGAACAGGTTAAACGAAAGGCTTCTTGAGAGGAAAGCTGTAATTCTGTGAGATGATTTCACAGAACAAAAAGAATTTTCTCAGAACGCTTCTTTCTCTTCGTGATCGGAGGATATTTCCTTTGGCCCTATAATTTTCAAAAGGATCCGAAATATCATTTCTCACTTTCCACAGAAATAAGGCTAGCAAACAAATCCACGAAATACAGATGTAACTCTGTGAGTGGAAGTCACACCTCACAAAGCAGTCTCTCAGAAAGCTTCTTTCCAGTTTTTCTCTGAAGATATTTTCTTTTTCACCATAGCCCTCTATGGGCATCCAGATATCACTTTGCAAATTCCACAAGAACAGGCTTAATGAACGGCTTCTTGAGGGGAATGCTGTAACTCTGAGAAGAATTAAAAGAACACTAAGCAGTTTCTCAGAAAACTTGTTTCCAGATTTCATCTGAGGATATTTCCGTGTTCACCGTGGCCCTCTATGGGCATCGAAATATCATTTTGCAAATTCCACACAACAGGCTTAGCGAACGCATCGTGAGGGGAAAGCTGTGACTATGTGAGATGAATTAACAGAACAATAAGCAGTTTCTCAGACAGCTTCTTTCCAGATTTCATCTGAGGATATTTGCGTTTTCACCATAGCCCTCTATGGGCATCGAAATATCACTTTGCAAATTCCACAAGAACAGGCTTAGCGAAAGGCTTCTTGAGGGGAAGCTGTGACTCTGTGAGATGATTTCACAGAACACAAAGAAGTTTCTCAGAAATCTTCTTTCTCTTTGTGATTGGAGGATATTTCTTTGGCCCTATAGTCTTCAAAGGGATCCAAAATATCAGTTCTCAGATCCCACAGAAATAAGGCTAGCAAACCGATCCATGAAATAGAGATGTATCTCTGTGGGTGGAAGTCACACATCACAAACCAGTCTCTCAGAAACCTTCTTTCCAGTATTTCTCTGAGGATATTTTCTTTTTCACCATAGCCCTCTATGGGCTTCCAAATAACACTTTTCAAATTCCACAAGAACAGGCATAACGAACGGCTTCTCGAGGGGAATGCTGTAACTCTGAGATGAATTAACAGAAGAGTAAGCAGTTTCTCAGAAAGCTTCTTCTAGATTTCATCTGAGGATATTTCCGTTTTCACCGTAGCCCTCTATGGGCATCAAAATATTATTTGGCAAATTCCACAAGAACAGGCTTAGCGAAAGGCTTCTTGAAGGGAAAGCTGTAACTCTGTGAGATGATTTCACAGAACACAAAGAATTTTCTCAAAACGCTTCTTTCTCTTTGTGATCGGAGGAAATTTCCTTTGGCCCTATAGTCTTCAAAGGGATCCCAAATATCAGTTCTCAGATTCTACAGAAATAAGGCTAGCCAACAGATCCACGAAATACAGATGTAACTCTATGAGTGGAAGTCACACATCACAAAGCAGTTTTTCAGAAAGCCTCTTTCCAGTTTTTCTCTGAGGATATTTTCTTTTTGATCATAGCCCTCTATAGGCATCCAAATTTACTTTGCAAATTCCACAAGAACAGGCTTAGCGAACGGCTTCTTGAGAGGAAAGCTGTAACTGTGTGAGATGAATTAACAGAACACTAAGCAGTTTCTCAGAAAGCTTCTTTCCAGATTTCATCTGAGGATATTTCCATTTTCACCGTAGCCCTCTATGGACATCGAAATATCACTTTGCAAATTGCACAAGAACAGGCTTAGCGAACGGATCGTGAGGGGAAATCTGTGACTCTGTGAGATGAATTAATAGAACACTAAGCAGTTTCTCAGAAAGCTTATTTCCAGATTTCATCTGAGGATATTTCGGTTCTCACCGAAGCCATCTATGGGCATCGAAATATCATTTTGCAAATTCCACAACAACAGGCTTAGCGAAAGTCTTCTCGACGGGAAAGCTGTAACTCTGTGAGATGATTTCACAGAACACAAAGAAGTTTCTCAGAAAGCTTCTTTCTCTTTGTGATCGGAGGATATTTCCTATGGCCCTATAGTCTTCAAAGGGATCCCAAATATCAGTTCTCAGAATCCACAGAAGTAAGGCTAGCAAACAGATCCAGGAAATACAGATGTGACTCTGTGAGTGAAAGTGACACATCACAAAGCAGTTTCTCAGAAAGCTTCCTTCAAGTTTTTCTCTGAGGATATTTTCTTTTTCACCATAGCTCTCTATGGGCTTCCAAATATCACTTTGCCTATTCCACAAGAACAGGCTTAACGAACGGCTTCTTGAGGGCAAAGCTGTAACTCTGTGAGATGAGTTAATAGAAAACTAAGCAGTTTCTCAGAATGCTTCTATCAGATTTCATCTGAGGATATTTCCTTTTTCACCGTAGCCCTCTATGAGCAACCAAATATCACTTTTCATATTCCACAAGAACAGGCTCAACGAACGGCTTCTTGAGGGGAATGCTGTAACTCTGAGAAGAATTAACAGAACACTAAGCAGTTTCTCAGAAAGCTTCCTTGCAGATTTCATCTGAGGATATTTCCGTTTTCACCGTAGCCCTCTATGGGCATCGAAATATCATTTTGCAAATTCCACAAGAACAGGCTTAGCGAAAGTCTTCTTGAAGGGAAATCTGTAACTCTGTGAGATGATTACACAGAACACAAAGAATTTTCTCAGAAAGCTTCTTTCTCTTTGTGATTGGAGGATATTTCCTTTGACCCTATAGTCTTCAAAGGGATCCCAAATATCAGTTCTCAGATTCCACAGAAATAAGGCTAGAAAACAGATCCACGAAATACAGATGTAACTCTGTGAGTGGAAGTCACAAATCACAAAGCAGTTTCTCAGAAAGCTTCTTTCCAGTTTTTCTCTGAGGATATTTTCTCTCTGACCATAGCCCACTATGGGCATCAAAATATTACTTTGCAAATCCCACAATAACAGGCTTAGCGAACGGATCATGAGGGGAAAGCTGTAACTCGGTGAGATGAGTTAACAGAACACTAAGCAGTTTCTCAGAAAGCTTCTTTGCAGATTTCATCTGAGGATATTTCCTTTTTCACCGTAGCCCTCTATGGGCATCGAAATATCACTTTGCAAATTCCACAAGAACAGGCTTAGCGAAAGGCTTCTTCAGGGGAAAGCTGTAACTCTGTGAGATGATTTCACAGAACACAAAGAAGTTTCTCAGAAAGCTTCTTTCTCTTTGTGCTCGGAGGATACTTCCTTTGGCCCTATAGTCTTCAAAGGGATCCGAAATATCATTTCTTAGATTTCACAGAAATAAGGCTAGCAAACAGATCCACGAAATACAGATGTAACTCTGTGAGAGGAAGTCACACATTACAAAGCCGTTGCTCATAAAGCTTCTTTCCAGTATTTCTCTGAGGATATTTTCTTTTTCACCATAGCCCACTATGGGCTTCCAAATATCACTTTGCAAATTCCACAAGAACAGGCTTAGCCAACGGCTTCTTGAGGGGAAAGCTGTAACTCTGTGAGATGGGTAAACAGAACACTAAGCATTTTCTCAGAAAGCTTCTTTCCAGATTTCATCTGAGGATATTTCCTTTTTCACCATAGCCCTCAATGGACATCAAAATATCACTTTGCAAATTCCAAAAGAACAGGTTAAGCGAAAGGCTTTTTGAAGGGAAAGCTGTAACTCTGTGAGATGATTTCACAAAACACCGAGAGTTTTCTCAGAAAGCTTCTTATTCTTTGTGATCAGAGGATATTTCTTTTGGCCCTATAGTCTTCAAAGGGATCCGAAATATCAGTTCTCAGATTCCACAGAAATAAGGCTAGCAAACAGATCCAGGAAATACAGATGGAAACATGTGATTGGAAGTCACACATCACAAAAGAGTTTCTCAGAAAGCTTCTTTCCAGTTTTTCTCTGTGGATATTTTCTTTTTCACCATAGTCCTCTCTGGGTTTCCAAATATCACTTTGCAAATTCCACAAGAAAAGGCTTAGCGAACGGTTTCTTGAGGAGAAAGCTTTATCTCTGTGAGATGAATTAACAGAACCCTAAGCAGTATCTCAGAAAGCTTCTTTCCAGATTTCATCTGAGGATATTTCCTGTTTCACCGTACACCTCTATGGGCACTGAAATATCACTTTGCATATTCCACAAGAACAGACTTAGCGAAAGGCTTCTTGAGGGGAAAGCTGTAATTCTGTGAGATGATTTCACAGAACACAAAGAAGTTTCTCAGTAAGTTTCTTTCTCTTTGTTATCGGAGGATATTTCCTTTGGCCCTATAGTCTTCAAAAAGATCCAAAATATCCGTTCTCAGATTCCACAGAAATAAGGCTAACAAACAGATCCACGAAATACAGATGTAACTCTGTGAGTTTAAGTCACACATCACAAAGCAGTTTCTCAGAAAGCTTCTTTCCAGTTTTTCTCTGAGGATATTTTCTTTTTCACCATAGCCCTCTACGGACTTCCAAATATCAATACACCAATTCAACAATAACAGTCTTACCGAACGGCTTCTTGAGGGGAAAGCTGTAACTCTGTGAAATGAATTAACAGAACACTAAGCAGGTGCTCAGAAAGCTTCCTTCCAGATTCATTATGAGGATATTTCCTTTTTCACCATAGCCCTCTATGGGCATCGAAATATCACTTTCCAAATTCAACAAGAACAGGTTAAACGAAAGGCTTCTTGAGGGGAAAGCTGTAAATCTGTGGGGTGATTTCACAGAACACAGAGAGTTTTCTCAGAAAGCTTCTTACTCTTTGTTATCGGAGGATATTTCCTTTGGCCCCATAGTCTTCAAAGGGATCCCAATTATCAGTTCTCAGATTCCACAGAAATAAGGCTAGCAAACAGATCCACGAAATACAGATGGAACCATGTGAGTGGAAGTCACCCATCACAAAGCAGTTTCTCAGAAAGCTTCTTTCCAGTTTTTCTCTGTGGATATTTTCTTTTTCACCATAGCCCTCTATGGGTTTCCAAATATCACTTTGCAAATTCCACAAGAACTGTCTTAGCGAACGGCTTAATGAGGGGAAAGCTGTAACTCTGTCAGAAGAATTAAGAGAACACTAAGCAGTTTCTCAGAAAGCTTCTTTCCAGATTTCATCCGAGGATATTTCCGTGTTCACCGTAGCCCTCTATGGGCATGGAAATATCATTTTGCATATTACACAAAAACAGGTTTAGTGAACGGATCGTGAGGGGAAAGCTGTGACTCTGTGAGATGAATTAATAGAACACTAAGCAGTTTCTCAGAAAGCTTCTTTCCAGATTTCATCTGAGGATATTTCCGTTTTCACCGTAGCCCACTATGGGCATCGAAATATCACTTTCCAAATTCCACCAGAACGGGCTTAGCAAAAGGCTTCTTGAGGAAAAACTGTAACTCTGTGAGATGATTTCACAGAACACAAAGAAGTTTCTCAGAAAGCTTCTTTCTCTTTGTTATCGGAGGATATTTCCTTTGGCCCTTTAAATTTCAAAGGAATAAGAAATATGCGTTCTCAGATTCCACAGAAATAAGGCTAGCAAAAAGATACACGAAATATAGCTGTAACTCTGTGAGTGGAAGTCACACATCACAAAGTAGTTTCTCAGAAATCTTCTTTCCAGTTTTTCTCTGAGGATATTTTATTTTTCACCATAGCCCTATATCGGCTTCCAAATATCACTTTGCAAATTCCACAAGAACAGGCTTAGCGAGCGGCTTCTTGAGGGGAAAGCTGTAACTGTGTGAGATGAATTAACAGAACACTAAGCAGTTTCTCAGAAAGCTTCTTTCCAGATTTCATCTGAGGATATTTCCTTTTTCAACATAGCACTCTATGGGCATCCAAATATAACATTGCAAATTCCACAAGAATAGGTTTAACGAACGGCTTCTTGAGGGGAATGCTGTAACTCTGGGAAGAATTAACAGAACACTAACCAGTTTCTCAGAAAGCTTCTTTCCAGATTTCATCTGAGGATATTTCCGTGTTCATCATAGCCCTCTATGGGCATCGAAATATCATTTTGCAAATTACACAAGAACAGGCTTAGCGAACGGATCGTGAGGGGAAAGCTGTGACTCTGTGAGATGAATTAACAGAACACTAAGCAGTTTCTCAGAAAGCTTCTTTCCAGATTTCATCTGAGGATATTTCCGTTTTCACCGTAGCCCTCTATGGGCATTGAAATATCACTTTACAAATTCCACAAGAACAGGCTTAGCGAAAGGCTTCTTGAGGGGAAAGCTGTAACTCAGTGAGATGATTCCACAGAACACAAAGAAGTTTCTCAGAAAAATTCTTTCTCTTTGTGATGGGGGATACTTCCTTTGGCCCTTTAGTCTTCAACGGGATCAGAAATATCAGTTCTCAGATTCCACAGAAATAAGGCTAGCAAACAGATCCATGAAATGCAGATGTAACTCTGTGAGTGGAACTCACACGTCACAAAGCAATTTCTCAGAAAGCTTCTTTCCAGTATTTCTCTGAGAATATTTTCTTTTTCACCATAGCCCTCTAAGGGCTTCCAAATATCACTTTACAAATTCCACAAGAACACGCGAAGCGAACGGATTCTTGAGGGAAAAGCTGTAACCCTGTGAGATGAATTAACAGAATACTAAGCAGTTTCTCAGAAAGCTTCTTTCCAGATTTCATCCTAGGATGTTTCCTTTTTCACCGTAGCCATCTATGGGCATCGAAATATCACTTTGAAAATTCCACAAGAACAGGCTTAGCGAAAGGCTGCTTGAAGAGAAAGCTGTAACTGTGTGAGATGATTTCACAGAACACAAAGAAGATTCTCAGAGAGCTTCTTTCTCTTTCTGGTCGGAGGACATTTCCTTTGGCCCTATAGTCTTCAAAGGGATCCGAAATGTCCGTTCTGAGATTCCACAGAAATAAGGCTAGCAAACAGATCCACGAAATACAGATGTAACTCTGTGAGTGGAAGTCACACATCACAAAGCAGTTTCTCAGAAAACTTCTTTCCACTTTTCTCTGAGGATATTTTCTTTTTCACCATAGCCCTCTAGGGGCTTCCAAATATCACGTTACAAATTCCACAAGAACAGGCTTAGCGAACGGATTCTTGAGGGGAAGGCTGTACCTCTGTGAGATGAATTAGCAGAACACTAAGCAATTTATCAGAAAGCTTCTTTCCAGATTTCATCTGAGGATATATCCTTTTTCACCGTAGCCCTCTAGGGACATCGAAATATCACTTTGCCAATTCCACAAGAACAGGCTTAGCGAAAGTCTTGTTGAGGGGAAAGCTGTAATTCTGTGAGATGATTTCACAGAACACAAAGAAGTTTCTCAGAAAGCTTCTTTGTCTTTGTGATCGGAGGATATTTCCTTTGGCCCTATAGTGTTCAAAGGGATCCGAAATATCAGTTCTCAGATGCCACGGAATAAGGCTACCAAACAGATCCACGAAATACCGTTGTAACTCTGTGAGTGGAAGTCACACATCACAAAGCAGTTGCTCAGAAAGCTTCTTTCCATTTTTTCTCTGAGGATATTTTCTTTTTCACGAAAGCCCTCTATGGACTTACAAATATTACATTGCATATTCCACAAGAACAGGCTTAGCGAACAGCTTCTTGAGGGGAAAGCTGTAACTCTGTGAGATGAATTAACAGAACAGTAAGCAGTTTCTCAGAAAGCTTCTTTCCAGATTTCATCTGAGGATATTTCCTTTTTCACCATAGCCCTCTATGGGCATTGAAATAACATTTTGCATATTCCAAAAGGACAGGCTTAGTGAAAGGCTTCTTGAGGGGAAAGCTGTAAATCTGTGAGATGATTTCACAGAACACAAAGAAGTTTCTCAGAAAGCTTCTTTCTCTTTGTTATAGGAGGATATTTCCTTTGGCCCTATAGTCTTCAAAGGGATCCCAAATATCCGTTCTCAGATTCACAGAAATAAGGCTAGCAAACACATCCACGAAATACAGATGGAACCATGGGAGTGAAGTCACACATCACAAAGCAGTTTCTCAGAAATCTTCTTTCCAGTTTTTCTCTGTGGATATTTTCTTTTTCACCATAGCCCTCTAGGGTTTCCAAATATGACTTTGAAAATTACACAAGAACAGGCTTAGCCAACGGCTTCTTGAGGGGAAAGCTGTAACCCTGTGAGATGAATTAACAGAACACTAAGCAGTTTCTCTGAAAGCTTCTTTCGAAATTTCATCTGAGGATATGTCCTTTTTTACGGTAGCCCTCTATGGACATCGAAATATCACTTTGCAAATTCCACAAGAACAGGTTAAACGAAAGGCTTCTTGAGGGGAAAGCTGTAAATCCGTGAGGTGATTTCACAGAACACGGAGAGTTTTCTCAGAAAGCTTCTTTTCCTTTGTGACCGGAGGATATTTCCTTTGGCCCTATAGTCTTCAAAGGGATCTCAAATATCAGTTCTCAGATTCCACAGAAATAAGGCTAGCAAACAGATCCACGAAATACAGATGTAACTCTGTGAGTGGAAGTCACACATCACAAAGCAGTTTCTCAGAAAGCTTCTTTCCTGTTTTTCTCTGAGGATATTTTCTTTTTCACCATAGCCCTCTAGGGTTTCCAAATATGACTTTGAAAATTCCCCAAGAACAGGCTTAGCCAACGGCTCCTTGAGGGGAAAGCTGTAACTCTGTGAGATGAATTAACAGAACACTAAGCAGTTTCTCAGAAAGCTTCTTTCCAGTTTTTCTCTGAGGATATTTTCTTTTTGACCAAAGCCCTCTATAGGCATCCAAATATTACTTTGCAAATCCCAAAAGAACAGGCTTAGTGAACGGATCATGAGCGGAAAGCTGTAACTCTGTGAGATGAATTAACAGAAAACTAAACCGTTTCTCAGAAAGCTTCTTTACAGCTTTCATCTGAGGATAATTCCTCTTTCACCGTAGCCCTCTGTGGGCATCGAAATATCACTTTCCAAATTCCACCAGAACGGGCTTAGCAAAAGGCTTCTTGAGGGAAAAACTGTAACTCTGTGAGATGATTTCACAGAACACAAAGAAGTTTCTCAGAAAGCTTCTTTCTCTTTGTTATCGGAGGATATTTCCTTTGGCCCTTTAAATTTCCAAGGGATAAGAATTATCCGTTCTCAGATTCCACAGAAATAAGGCTAGCAAAAAGATACACGAAATACATCTGTAACTCTGTGAGTGGAAGTCACACATCACAAAGCAGTTTCTCAGAAAGCTTCTTTCCAGTTTTTCTCTGAGGATATTTTATTTTTCACCATAGCCCTCTATCGGCTTCCAAATATCACTTTGCAAATTCCACAAGAACAGGCTTAGCGAACGGCTTCTTGAGGGGAAAGCTGTAACCCTGTGAGATGAATTAACAGAACACTAAGCAGTTTCTCTGAAAGCTTCTTTCCAAATTTCATCTGAGGATATGTCCTTTTTCACGGTAGCTCTCTATGGACATCGAAATATCACTATGCAAATTCCACAAGAACAGGTTAAACGAAAGGCTTCTTGAGGGGAAAGCTGTAAATCTGTGAAGTGATTTCACAGAACACAGAGAGTTTACTCAGAAAGCTTCTTTCCCTTTGTGACCGGAGGATATTTCCTTTGGCCCTATAGTCTTCAAAGGGATCTCAAATATCAGTTCTCAGATTCGACAGATATAAGGCTAGCAAACAGATCCACGAAATGCAGATGTAACTCTGTGAGTGGAAGTCACACATCACAAAGCAGTTTCTCAGAAAGCTTCTTTCCAGTTCTTCTCTGAGGATATTTTCTTTTTGACCATAGCCCTCTATGGGCATCCAAATATTACTTTGCAAATTCCAGAAGAACAGGCTTAGCGAATGGATCATGAGAGGAAAGCTGTAAATCTGTGAGATGAATTAACAGAACACTAAGCAGTTTCTCAGAAAGCTTCTTTCCAGATTTCAACTGAGGATATTTCCTTTTTCACCGTAGTCCTCTATGGGCATCGAAATATCACTTGCAAATTCCACAAGAACAGGTTTAGCGAAAGGCTTCTTGAGGGGAAAGCTGTAACTCTGTGAGATGATTTCACAGAACACAAAAAAGTTTCTCAGAAAGCTTCTTTCTCTTTGTGATCGGAGGATAATTCCTTTGTCCCTGTAGTCTTCAAAGGGATCCCAAATATCAGTTCTCAGATTCCACAGAAATAAGGCTAGCAAACAGATCCAGGAAATACAGCTGTAACTCTGTGAGTGGAAGTCACACATCACAAAGCAGTTTCTCAGAAATCTTCTTTCCAGTTTTTCTCTGAGGATATTTTCTTTTTCACCATAGCCCACTATGGGCTTCCAAATATCACTTTGCCAATTCCCCAAGAAAAGGCTTAGCTAACGGCTTCTAAAGGGGAAAGCAGTAACTCTGTGAGATAAATTAACAGAAGAGTAAGCATTTTCTCAGGAAGCTTCTTTCCAGTTTTCATTTGACGTTATTTCCTTTTTCACCATAGCCCTCCATGGGCTTCCAAATATCACTTTGCCAATTCCACAACAACAGTCTTAGCGAAATGCTTCTTGAGGGGAAAGCTGTAACTATGTGAGATGATTTCACAGAACACAAAGGAGTTTCTCAGAAAGCTTCTTTCTCTTTGATATCTGAGGATATTTCCTTTGGCCCTATAGTCTTCAAGGCGATCCGAAATATCCCTTCGGAGATTCCACAGAAATAAGGCTAGCAAACAGATCCGCGAAATACAGCTGTAACTCTGTGAGTGGAAGCCACGCATCACAAAGCAGATTCTCAGAAAGCTTCTTTCCAGTTTTTCTCTTAGGATACTTTCTTTTTCACCATTGCCATCTAAGGGCTTCCAAATATCACTTTGCAAATTCCACAAGAACAGGCTTAGCGACAGGCTTCTTCAGGGGAAAGCTGTAACTCTGTGAGATGATTTCACAGAACCCAAAGAAGTTTCTCAGAAAGCTTCTATCTCTTTGTTTCGGAGGATATTTCCTTTGGCCCTATAGTCTTCAAATGGATCCGAAATATCCGTTCTCAGATGCCACAGAAATAAGGCTAGCAAACAGATCAACGAAATACAGATGGAACCATGTGAGTGGAAGTCACACATGACAAAGCAGTTTCTCAGAAAGCTTCTTTCTCTTTGTGATCGGAGGAGGTTTCCTTTGGTCCTACAGTCTTCAAAGGGATCCGAAATATCAGTTCTCAGATTCCACAGAAATAAGGCTAGCAAACATCCTCGAAACACAGCTGTAAATCTGTGAGTGGAAGTCACACATCACAAAGCAGTTTCTCAGAAATCTTCCTTCAGTATTTCTCTCAGGATATTTTCTTTTACACCATAGCCCTCTAAGGGCTTCCAAATATCACTTTTCAAATTCCACAAGAACAGGCGTAACGAACGGCTTCTTGAGGGGAATGGTGTAACCCTGAGATGAAGTAACAGAACACTAAGCAGTTTCTCAGAAAGCTTCTTCCGGATTTCAATTGAGGACATTTCGGTTTTCACCGTAGCCCTCTATGGGCATAGAAATATCATTTTGCAAATTCCACAAGAACAGGCTTTGCGAAAGGCTTCCTGAAGGGAAAGCTGTAACTCTGTGAGATGATTTCACAGAACACAAAGAAGTTTCTCAGAAAGCTTCTTTCTCTTTGTGATCGGAGGATATTTCCTTTGGCCCTATAGTCTTCAAAGGGATCCGAAATATCAGTTCTCAGATTCCACAGAAATAAGGCTAGGAAACCGATCCACGAAATACAGATGTAAATCTGTGAGTGGAAGTCACACATCACAAACCAGTCTCCCACAAAGCTTCTTTCCATTTTTTCTCTGAGGATATTTTCTTTTTCACCACAGCCCTCTATGGGCTTCCAAATATCAGTTTTCAAATTCCACAAGAACAGGATTAAAGAACGGCTTCTTGAGGGGAATGCTGTAACTCTGAGATGAGTTAACAGAACACTAAGCAGTTTCTCAGAAAGCTTCTTTCCAGTTTCATCTGAGGATATTTCCGTTTTCACCATAGCCCTCTATGGGCATCGAAATATCCTTTTGCAAATTCCACAAGAACAGTCTTAGCTAAAGGCTTCCTGAAGGGAAAGCTGTAACTCTGTGAGATGGTTTCACAGAACACAAAGAAGTTTCTCAGAAAGCTTCTTTCTCTTTGTTATAGGAGGATATTTCCTTTGGCCCTATAGTCTTCAAAGGGATCCGAAATATCAGTTCTCAAATTCGACAGAAATAAGGCTAACAAACAGATTCACGAAATACAGATGTAACTCTGTGAGTGGAAGTCACACATCACAAAGCAGTTTCTCAGAAAGCTTCTTTCCAATTTTTCTCTGAGGATATTTTATTTTTCACCATAGCCCTCTATCGGCTTCCAAATATCACTTTGCAAATTCCACAAGAACAGGCTTAGCGAACGGCTTCTTGAAGGGAAAGCTGTAACTGTGTGAGATGAACTAACAGAACACTAAGCAGTTTCTCAGAAAGCTTCTTTCCAGATTTCATCTGAGGATATTTCCTTTTTCACCGTAGCCCTCTATGGGCATCGAAATATCACTTGCAAATTCCACAAGAACAGGTTTAGCGAAAGGCTCCTTGAGGGGAAAGCTCTAACTCTGTGAGATGACTTCACGGAACACAAAGAAGTCTCTCGGAAAGGTTCTTTCTCTTTGGGATCGGAGGATGTTTCCTTTGGTCCTATAGTCTTCAAAGGGATCCGAAATATCAGTTCTCACATTCGACAGAAATAAGGCTAACAAACAGATTCACGAAATACAGATGTAACTCTGTGAGTGGAAGTCACACATCACAAAGCAGTCTCTCAGAAAGCTTCTTTCCAGTTTTTCTCTGAAGATATTTTCTTTTTCACCATAGCACTCTATGGGCATCCAAATATAACTTTGCAAATTCCACAAGAAGAGGCTTAACGAACGGCTTCTTGAGGGGAATGCTGTAACTCTGAGAAGAATTAACAGAACACTAACCAGTTTCTCAGAAAGCTTCTTTCCAGATTTCATCTGAGGATATTTCCGTGTTCATCGTAGCCCTCTATGGGCATCGAAATATCATTTTGCAAATTACACAAGAACAGGCTTAGCGAACGGATCGTGAGGGGAAAGCTGTGACTCTGTGAGATGAATTAACAGAACACTAAGCAGTTTCTCAGAAAGCTTCTTTCCAGATTTCATCTGAGGATATTTCCGTTTTCACCGTAGCCCTCTATGGGCATCGAAATATCACTTTACAAATTCCACAAGAACAGGCTTAGCAAAAGGCTTCTTGAGGGGAAAGCTGTAACTCCGTGAGAGGATTCCACAGAACACAAAGAAGTTTCTCAGAAAAATTCTTTCTCTTTGTGATGGGGGATACTCCCTTTGGCCCTTTAGTCTGCAACGGGATCAGAAATATCAGTTCTCAGATTCCACAGAAATAAGGCTAGCAAACAGATCCATGAAATGCAGAAGTAATTCTGTGAGTGGAAGTCACACGTCACAAAGCAATTTCTCAGAAAGCTTCTTTCCAGTATTTCTCTGAGAATATTTTCTTTTTCACCATAGCCCTCTAAGGGCTTCCAAATATCACTTTACAAATTCCACAAGAACAGACGAAGCGAACGAATTCTTGAGGGGAAAGTTGTAACCCTGTGAGATGAATTAACAGAACACTAAGCAGTTTCTCAGAAAGCTTCTTTCCAGATTTCATCTGAGGATGTTTCCTTTTTCACCATAGCCCTCTATGGGCATCGAAATATCACTTTGAAAATTCCACAAGAACAGGCTTAGCGAAAGGCTGCTTGAAGGGAAAGCTGTAACTGTGTGAGATGATTTCACAGAACACAAAGAAGATTCTCAGAGAACTTTTTTCTCTTTCTGATCGGAGGATATTTCCTTTGGCCCTTTAGTCTTCAAAGGGATCCGAAATATCCGTTCTGAGATTCCACAGAAATAAGGCTAGCAAACAGATCCATGAAATACAGATGTAACTCTGTGAGTGGAAGTCACACATCACAAAGCAGTTTCTCAGAAAACTTCTTTCCACTTTTTCTCTGAGGATATTTTCTTTTTCACCATAGCCCTCTAGGGGCTTCCAAATATCACGTTGCAAATTCCACAAGAACAGGCTTAGCGAACGGATTCTTGAGGGGAAGGCTGTACCTCTGTGAGATGAATTAGCAGAACACTAAGCAGTTTATCAGAAAGCTTCTTTCCAGATTTCATCTGAGGATATATCCTTTTTCACCGTAGCCCTCTAGGGACATCGAAATATCACTTTGCCAATTCCACAAGAACAGGCTTAGCGAAAGTCTTGTTGAGGGGAAAGCTGTAATTCTGTGAGATGATTTCACAGAACACAAAGAAGTTTCTCAGAAAGCTTCTTTGTCTTTGTGATCGGAGGATATTTCCTTTGGCCCTATAGTGTTCAAAGGGATCCGAAATATCAGTTCTCAGATGCCACGGAATAAGGCTACCAAACAGATCCACGAAATACCGTTGTAACTCTGTGAGTGGAAGTCACACATCACAAACCAGTTTCCCAGAAAGCTTCTTTCCATTTTTTCTCTGAGGATATTTTCTTTTTCACGAAAGCCCTCTATGGACTTACAAATATTACTTTGCAAATTCCACAAGAACAGGCTTAGCGAACAGCTTCTTGAGGGGAAAGCTGTAACTCTGTGAGATGAATTAAGAGAACACTAACCAGTTTCTCAGAAACCTTCTTTCCAGATTTCGTCTGAGGATATTTCAGTTTTCGCCGTAGACCTCTATGGGCACCGAAATATGATTTTGCAAATTCCATAAGAACAGACTTAGCGAATGGTTTCTTGAAGGGAAAGCTGTATCTTTTTGAGATGATTTCACAGAACACAAAGAATTTTCTCAGAAAGCTTGTTTCTCTTTGTGATCGGAGGATATTTCCTTTGTCCCTATAGTCTTCAAAGGGATCCCAAATATCAGTTCTCAGATTCCACAGAAATAAGGCTCGCAAAAGATCCACGAAATACAGATGTAACTCTGTGAGTGGAAGTCACACATCACAAAGCAGTTTCTCAGAAAGCTTCTTTCCAGTTTTTCTCTGAGGATATTTTCTTTTTGACCATAGCCCTCTATGGGCATCCAAATATTACTTTGCAAATCCCAGAAGAACAGGCTTAGCGAACGGATCGTAAGGGGAAAGCTGTAACTCTGTGAGATGAATTAACAGAACACTAAGCAGTTTCTCAGAAAGCTTCTTTCCAGATTTCATCTGAGCATATTTCCTTTTTCACCTTAGCCCTCTATGGGCATCGAAATATCACTTTGCAAATTCCACCAGAACAGGCTTAGCGAAAGGCTTCTTGAGAGAAAGGTGAAACTCTGTGAGATGATTTCACAGAACACAAAGAAGTTTCTCAGAAAGCTTCTTTCTCTTTGTCATCGGAGGATATTTCCTTTGGCCCAATAGTCTTCAAAGGGATCCGAAATATCCGTTCTCAGATTCCACAGAAATAAGGCTAGCAAAGAGATCCAGGAAATACAGCTTTAACTCTCTGAGTTCAAGTCACACATCACAAAGCAGTTTCTCAGAAAGCTTCTTTCCAGTTTTTCTCGGAGGATATTTTCTTTTTCACCGTAGACCACTATGGGCTTCCAATATCACTTTGCAAATTCCACAAGAACAGGCTTAGCGAACGGCTTCTTGAGGGGAAAGCTGTAACTCTGTGAGATGAATCAGCAGAATACTAAGCGGTTTCTCAGAAAGCTTCTTTCCAGATTTCATCAGAGGATATTTTCTTTTTCACTAAAGCCCTCTATGCGCATCGAAATATCACTTTGCAAATTCCACAAGAACAGGCTTAGCGGAAGGCTTCTTGAGGGAAAAGCTGTAACTCTGTGAGATGATTTCACAGAACCAAAAGAAGTTTCTCAGCAAGCCTCTATCTCTTTGTTATCGGAGGATATTTCCTTTGGCCCTTTAGTCTTCAAAGGGATCCGAAATATCAGTTCTCAGATTCCACAGAAATAAGGCTAGCAAACAGATCTGCAAAATACAGATGTAACTCTCCGAGTGGAAGTCACACATCACAAAACAGTTTCTCAGAAACTTCTTTCCAGTTTTTCTCTGAGGATATTTTCTTTATCACCATAGACCTCTATGGGATTCCAAATATGACTTTGCAAATTCCAAAACAACAGGCTTAGAGAACGGGTTCTTGAGGCTAAAGCTGTAACTGTGTGAGGTGAATTAACAGAACACTAAGCAGTTTCTCAGAAAGCTTCTTTTCAGTTTTCATCTGAGGATATTTCCTTTTTCACCATAGCCCTCCATGGGCTTCCATATATCACTTTGCAAATTCCACAAGAACAGTCTTAGCGAAAGACTTCTTGAGGGGAAAGTTGTAATTCTGTGAGATGATTTCACAGAACACAAAGAACTTTCTCAGAAAGCTTCTTTCTCTTTGTTATTGGAGGATATTTCCTTTGGCCCTACAGACTTCAAAGGGATCAGAAATATCCGTTCTCAGATTCCACAGAAATAAGGCTAGCAAACAGATCCACGAAATACAGCTGTAACTCTGTGAGTGGAAGTCACACATCACAAACCAGTCTCCCAGAAAGCTTCTTTCCATTTTTTCTCTGAGGATATTTTCTTTTTCACCATAGCCCTCTATGGACTTCCAAATATCATTTTTCAAATTCCACAAGAACAGGCTTAACGAACGGCTTCTTGAGAAGAATGCTGTAACTCTGAGATGAGTTAACAGAACACTAAGCAGTTTCTCTGAAAGCTTCTTTCCAGAATTCATCTGAGGATATTTTCGTTTTCACTGTAGCCCTCTAAGGGCATCGAAATATCATTTTGCAAATTCCACAATAACAGGCTTTGGGAAGGGCTTCTTGAAGGAAAGCTGTAACTCTGTGAGATGATTTCACAGAACACGAAGAAGTTTCTCAGAAAGCTTCTTTCTCTTTGTTATCGGAGGATATTTCCTTTGACCCTATACTCTTCAAAGGGATCCCAAATATCAGTTCTCAGATTCCACAGAAATAAGGGTAGCAAACAGATCCAGGAAATACAGATGTAACTCTGTGAGTGGAAGTCACACATCACAAAGCAGTTTCTCAGAAAGCTTCTTTCCAGTTTTTCTCTGAGGATATTTTCTTTTTCACATAGCCCTGTATGGGCTTCCAAATATCACTTTGCCAATTTTACAAGAAAGGCTTAGCGAACGGCTTCTTGAGGGGAAAGCTGTAACTCTGTCAGATGAATTAACAGAACACTAAGCAGTTTCTCAGAATGCTTCTTTCCAGATTTCATCTGAGGATATTTCCTTTTTCACCGTAGCCCTCTTTGGGCATCCAAATATCACTTTTCAAATTCCACAAGAACAGGCTTAAGGAACGGCTTCTTGAGCGAAATGCTGTAACTCTGAGATGAATTAAGGGAACAATAAGCAGTTTCTCAGAAAGCTTCTTTCCAGTTTTCATCTGAGGATATTTCCGTTTTCACCGTAGCCCTCTATGGGCATCGAAATATCATTTTGCAAATTACACAAGAACAGGATTAGCGAAAGGCTTCTTGAAGGGAAAGCTGTAACTCTGTGAGATGATTTCACATAATACAAAGAATTTTCTCAGAAAGCTTCTTTCTCTTCGTGATCGGAGGATTTTTCCTTAGGCCCTGTTGTCTTCAAAGGGATCCCAAATATCAGTTCTCAGATTCCACAGAAAAAGGCAAGCAAACAGATCCAGGAAATACAGCTCTAACTCTGTAAGTGGAAGTCACACATCACAAAGCAGTTTCTCAGAAAGCTTCTTTCCAGTTTTTCTCTGAGGATATTTTATTTTTCACCATAGCCCACTATGGGCTTCCAAATATCACTTTGCCAATTCCACAACAACAGTCTTAGCGAAATGCTTCTTGAGGGGAAAGCTGTAACTATGTGAGATGATTTCACAGAACACAAAGGAGTTTCTCAGAAAGCTTCTTTCTCTTTGATATCTGAGGATATTTCCTTTGGCCCTATAGTCTTCAAGGCGATCCGAAATATCCCTTCGGAGATTCCACAGAAATAAGGCTAGCAAACAGATCCGCGAAATACAGCTGTAACTCTGTGAGTGGAAGCCACGCATCACAAAGCAGATTCTCAGAAAGCTTCTTTCCAGTTTTTCTCTTAGGATACTTTCTTTTTCACCATTGCCATCTAAGGGCTTCCAAATATCACTTTGCAAATTCCACAAGAACAGGCTTAGCGACAGGCTTCTTCAGGGGAAAGCTGTAACTCTGTGAGATGATTTCACAGAACCCAAAGAAGTTTCTCAGAAAGCTTCTATCTCTTTGTTTCGGAGGATATTTCCTTTGGCCCTATAGTCTTCAAATGGATCCGAAATATCCGTTCTCAGATGCCACAGAAATAAGGCTAGCAAACAGATCAACGAAATACAGATGGAACCATGTGAGTGGAAGTCACACATGACAAAGCAGTTTCTCAGAAAGCTTCTTTCTCTTTGTGATCGGAGGAGGTTTCCTTTGGTCCTACAGTCTTCAAAGGGATCCGAAATATCAGTTCTCAGATTCCACAGAAATAAGGCTAGCAAACATCCTCGAAACACAGCTGTAAATCTGTGAGTGGAAGTCACACATCACAAAGCAGTTTCTCAGAAATCTTCCTTCAGTATTTCTCTCAGGATATTTTCTTTTACACCATAGCCCTCTAAGGGCTTCCAAATATCACTTTTCAAATTCCACAAGAACAGGCGTAACGAACGGCTTCTTGAGGGGAATGGTGTAACCCTGAGATGAAGTAACAGAACACTAAGCAGTTTCTCAGAAAGCTTCTTCCGGATTTCAATTGAGGACATTTCGGTTTTCACCGTAGCCCTCTATGGGCATAGAAATATCATTTTGCAAATTCCACAAGAACAGGCTTTGCGAAAGGCTTCCTGAAGGGAAAGCTGTAACTCTGTGAGATGATTTCACAGAACACAAAGAAGTTTCTCAGAAAGCTTCTTTCTCTTTGTGATCGGAGGATATTTCCTTTGGCCCTATAGTCTTCAAAGGGATCCGAAATATCAGTTCTCAGATTCCACAGAAATAAGGCTAGGAAACCGATCCACGAAATACAGATGTAAATCTGTGAGTGGAAGTCACACATCACAAACCAGTCTCCCACAAAGCTTCTTTCCATTTTTTCTCTGAGGATATTTTCTTTTTCACCACAGCCCTCTATGGGCTTCCAAATATCAGTTTTCAAATTCCACAAGAACAGGATTAAAGAACGGCTTCTTGAGGGGAATGCTGTAACTCTGAGATGAGTTAACAGAACACTAAGCAGTTTCTCAGAAAGCTTCTTTCCAGTTTCATCTGAGGATATTTCCGTTTTCACCATAGCCCTCTATGGGCATCGAAATATCCTTTTGCAAATTCCACAAGAACAGTCTTAGCTAAAGGCTTCCTGAAGGGAAAGCTGTAACTCTGTGAGATGGTTTCACAGAACACAAAGAAGTTTCTCAGAAAGCTTCTTTCTCTTTGTTATAGGAGGATATTTCCTTTGGCCCTATAGTCTTCAAAGGGATCCGAAATATCAGTTCTCAAATTCGACAGAAATAAGGCTAACAAACAGATTCACGAAATACAGATGTAACTCTGTGAGTGGAAGTCACACATCACAAAGCAGTTTCTCAGAAAGCTTCTTTCCAATTTTTCTCTGAGGATATTTTATTTTTCACCATAGCCCTCTATCGGCTTCCAAATATCACTTTGCAAATTCCACAAGAACAGGCTTAGCGAACGGCTTCTTGAAGGGAAAGCTGTAACTGTGTGAGATGAACTAACAGAACACTAAGCAGTTTCTCAGAAAGCTTCTTTCCAGATTTCATCTGAGGATATTTCCTTTTTCACCGTAGCCCTCTATGGGCATCGAAATATCACTTGCAAATTCCACAAGAACAGGTTTAGCGAAAGGCTCCTTGAGGGGAAAGCTCTAACTCTGTGAGATGACTTCACGGAACACAAAGAAGTCTCTCGGAAAGGTTCTTTCTCTTTGGGATCGGAGGATGTTTCCTTTGGTCCTATAGTCTTCAAAGGGATCCGAAATATCAGTTCTCACATTCGACAGAAATAAGGCTAACAAACAGATTCACGAAATACAGATGTAACTCTGTGAGTGGAAGTCACACATCACAAAGCAGTCTCTCAGAAAGCTTCTTTCCAGTTTTTCTCTGAAGATATTTTCTTTTTCACCATAGCACTCTATGGGCATCCAAATATAACTTTGCAAATTCCACAAGAAGAGGCTTAACGAACGGCTTCTTGAGGGGAATGCTGTAACTCTGAGAAGAATTAACAGAACACTAACCAGTTTCTCAGAAAGCTTCTTTCCAGATTTCATCTGAGGATATTTCCGTGTTCATCGTAGCCCTCTATGGGCATCGAAATATCATTTTGCAAATTACACAAGAACAGGCTTAGCGAACGGATCGTGAGGGGAAAGCTGTGACTCTGTGAGATGAATTAACAGAACACTAAGCAGTTTCTCAGAAAGCTTCTTTCCAGATTTCATCTGAGGATATTTCCGTTTTCACCGTAGCCCTCTATGGGCATCGAAATATCACTTTACAAATTCCACAAGAACAGGCTTAGCAAAAGGCTTCTTGAGGGGAAAGCTGTAACTCCGTGAGAGGATTCCACAGAACACAAAGAAGTTTCTCAGAAAAATTCTTTCTCTTTGTGATGGGGGATACTCCCTTTGGCCCTTTAGTCTGCAACGGGATCAGAAATATCAGTTCTCAGATTCCACAGAAATAAGGCTAGCAAACAGATCCATGAAATGCAGAAGTAATTCTGTGAGTGGAAGTCACACGTCACAAAGCAATTTCTCAGAAAGCTTCTTTCCAGTATTTCTCTGAGAATATTTTCTTTTTCACCATAGCCCTCTAAGGGCTTCCAAATATCACTTTACAAATTCCACAAGAACAGACGAAGCGAACGAATTCTTGAGGGGAAAGTTGTAACCCTGTGAGATGAATTAACAGAACACTAAGCAGTTTCTCAGAAAGCTTCTTTCCAGATTTCATCTGAGGATGTTTCCTTTTTCACCATAGCCCTCTATGGGCATCGAAATATCACTTTGAAAATTCCACAAGAACAGGCTTAGCGAAAGGCTGCTTGAAGGGAAAGCTGTAACTGTGTGAGATGATTTCACAGAACACAAAGAAGATTCTCAGAGAACTTTTTTCTCTTTCTGATCGGAGGATATTTCCTTTGGCCCTTTAGTCTTCAAAGGGATCCGAAATATCCGTTCTGAGATTCCACAGAAATAAGGCTAGCAAACAGATCCATGAAATACAGATGTAACTCTGTGAGTGGAAGTCACACATCACAAAGCAGTTTCTCAGAAAACTTCTTTCCACTTTTTCTCTGAGGATATTTTCTTTTTCACCATAGCCCTCTAGGGGCTTCCAAATATCACGTTGCAAATTCCACAAGAACAGGCTTAGCGAACGGATTCTTGAGGGGAAGGCTGTACCTCTGTGAGATGAATTAGCAGAACACTAAGCAGTTTATCAGAAAGCTTCTTTCCAGATTTCATCTGAGGATATATCCTTTTTCACCGTAGCCCTCTAGGGACATCGAAATATCACTTTGCCAATTCCACAAGAACAGGCTTAGCGAAAGTCTTGTTGAGGGGAAAGCTGTAATTCTGTGAGATGATTTCACAGAACACAAAGAAGTTTCTCAGAAAGCTTCTTTGTCTTTGTGATCGGAGGATATTTCCTTTGGCCCTATAGTGTTCAAAGGGATCCGAAATATCAGTTCTCAGATGCCACGGAATAAGGCTACCAAACAGATCCACGAAATACCGTTGTAACTCTGTGAGTGGAAGTCACACATCACAAACCAGTTTCCCAGAAAGCTTCTTTCCATTTTTTCTCTGAGGATATTTTCTTTTTCACGAAAGCCCTCTATGGACTTACAAATATTACTTTGCAAATTCCACAAGAACAGGCTTAGCGAACAGCTTCTTGAGGGGAAAGCTGTAACTCTGTGAGATGAATTAAGAGAACACTAACCAGTTTCTCAGAAACCTTCTTTCCAGATTTCGTCTGAGGATATTTCAGTTTTCGCCGTAGACCTCTATGGGCACCGAAATATGATTTTGCAAATTCCATAAGAACAGACTTAGCGAATGGTTTCTTGAAGGGAAAGCTGTATCTTTTTGAGATGATTTCACAGAACACAAAGAATTTTCTCAGAAAGCTTGTTTCTCTTTGTGATCGGAGGATATTTCCTTTGTCCCTATAGTCTTCAAAGGGATCCCAAATATCAGTTCTCAGATTCCACAGAAATAAGGCTCGCAAAAGATCCACGAAATACAGATGTAACTCTGTGAGTGGAAGTCACACATCACAAAGCAGTTTCTCAGAAAGCTTCTTTCCAGTTTTTCTCTGAGGATATTTTCTTTTTGACCATAGCCCTCTATGGGCATCCAAATATTACTTTGCAAATCCCAGAAGAACAGGCTTAGCGAACGGATCGTAAGGGGAAAGCTGTAACTCTGTGAGATGAATTAACAGAACACTAAGCAGTTTCTCAGAAAGCTTCTTTCCAGATTTCATCTGAGCATATTTCCTTTTTCACCTTAGCCCTCTATGGGCATCGAAATATCACTTTGCAAATTCCACCAGAACAGGCTTAGCGAAAGGCTTCTTGAGAGAAAGGTGAAACTCTGTGAGATGATTTCACAGAACACAAAGAAGTTTCTCAGAAAGCTTCTTTCTCTTTGTCATCGGAGGATATTTCCTTTGGCCCAATAGTCTTCAAAGGGATCCGAAATATCCGTTCTCAGATTCCACAGAAATAAGGCTAGCAAAGAGATCCAGGAAATACAGCTTTAACTCTCTGAGTTCAAGTCACACATCACAAAGCAGTTTCTCAGAAAGCTTCTTTCCAGTTTTTCTCGGAGGATATTTTCTTTTTCACCGTAGACCACTATGGGCTTCCAATATCACTTTGCAAATTCCACAAGAACAGGCTTAGCGAACGGCTTCTTGAGGGGAAAGCTGTAACTCTGTGAGATGAATCAGCAGAATACTAAGCGGTTTCTCAGAAAGCTTCTTTCCAGATTTCATCAGAGGATATTTTCTTTTTCACTAAAGCCCTCTATGCGCATCGAAATATCACTTTGCAAATTCCACAAGAACAGGCTTAGCGGAAGGCTTCTTGAGGGAAAAGCTGTAACTCTGTGAGATGATTTCACAGAACCAAAAGAAGTTTCTCAGCAAGCCTCTATCTCTTTGTTATCGGAGGATATTTCCTTTGGCCCTTTAGTCTTCAAAGGGATCCGAAATATCAGTTCTCAGATTCCACAGAAATAAGGCTAGCAAACAGATCTGCAAAATACAGATGTAACTCTCCGAGTGGAAGTCACACATCACAAAACAGTTTCTCAGAAACTTCTTTCCAGTTTTTCTCTGAGGATATTTTCTTTATCACCATAGACCTCTATGGGATTCCAAATATGACTTTGCAAATTCCAAAACAACAGGCTTAGAGAACGGGTTCTTGAGGCTAAAGCTGTAACTGTGTGAGGTGAATTAACAGAACACTAAGCAGTTTCTCAGAAAGCTTCTTTTCAGTTTTCATCTGAGGATATTTCCTTTTTCACCATAGCCCTCCATGGGCTTCCATATATCACTTTGCAAATTCCACAAGAACAGTCTTAGCGAAAGACTTCTTGAGGGGAAAGTTGTAATTCTGTGAGATGATTTCACAGAACACAAAGAACTTTCTCAGAAAGCTTCTTTCTCTTTGTTATTGGAGGATATTTCCTTTGGCCCTACAGACTTCAAAGGGATCAGAAATATCCGTTCTCAGATTCCACAGAAATAAGGCTAGCAAACAGATCCACGAAATACAGCTGTAACTCTGTGAGTGGAAGTCACACATCACAAACCAGTCTCCCAGAAAGCTTCTTTCCATTTTTTCTCTGAGGATATTTTCTTTTTCACCATAGCCCTCTATGGACTTCCAAATATCATTTTTCAAATTCCACAAGAACAGGCTTAACGAACGGCTTCTTGAGAAGAATGCTGTAACTCTGAGATGAGTTAACAGAACACTAAGCAGTTTCTCTGAAAGCTTCTTTCCAGAATTCATCTGAGGATATTTTCGTTTTCACTGTAGCCCTCTAAGGGCATCGAAATATCATTTTGCAAATTCCACAATAACAGGCTTTGGGAAGGGCTTCTTGAAGGAAAGCTGTAACTCTGTGAGATGATTTCACAGAACACGAAGAAGTTTCTCAGAAAGCTTCTTTCTCTTTGTTATCGGAGGATATTTCCTTTGACCCTATACTCTTCAAAGGGATCCCAAATATCAGTTCTCAGATTCCACAGAAATAAGGGTAGCAAACAGATCCAGGAAATACAGATGTAACTCTGTGAGTGGAAGTCACACATCACAAAGCAGTTTCTCAGAAAGCTTCTTTCCAGTTTTTCTCTGAGGATATTTTCTTTTTCACATAGCCCTGTATGGGCTTCCAAATATCACTTTGCCAATTTTACAAGAAAGGCTTAGCGAACGGCTTCTTGAGGGGAAAGCTGTAACTCTGTCAGATGAATTAACAGAACACTAAGCAGTTTCTCAGAATGCTTCTTTCCAGATTTCATCTGAGGATATTTCCTTTTTCACCGTAGCCCTCTTTGGGCATCCAAATATCACTTTTCAAATTCCACAAGAACAGGCTTAAGGAACGGCTTCTTGAGCGAAATGCTGTAACTCTGAGATGAATTAAGGGAACAATAAGCAGTTTCTCAGAAAGCTTCTTTCCAGTTTTCATCTGAGGATATTTCCGTTTTCACCGTAGCCCTCTATGGGCATCGAAATATCATTTTGCAAATTACACAAGAACAGGATTAGCGAAAGGCTTCTTGAAGGGAAAGCTGTAACTCTGTGAGATGATTTCACATAATACAAAGAATTTTCTCAGAAAGCTTCTTTCTCTTCGTGATCGGAGGATTTTTCCTTAGGCCCTGTTGTCTTCAAAGGGATCCCAAATATCAGTTCTCAGATTCCACAGAAAAAGGCAAGCAAACAGATCCAGGAAATACAGCTCTAACTCTGTAAGTGGAAGTCACACATCACAAAGCAGTTTCTCAGAAAGCTTCTTTCCAGTTTTTCTCTGAGGATATTTTATTTTTCACCATAGCCCACGATGGGCTTCCAAATATCACTTTGCCAATTCCACAACAACAGTCTTAGCGAAATGCTTCTTGAGGGGAAAGCTGTAACTATGTGAGATGATTTCACAGAACACAAAGGAGTTTCTCAGAAAGCTTCTTTCTCTTTGATATCTGAGGATATTTCCTTTGGCCCTATAGTCTTCAAGGCGATCCGAAATATCCCTTCGGAGATTCCACAGAAATAAGGCTAGCAAACAGATCCGCGAAATACAGCTGTAACTCTGTGAGTGGAAGCCACGCATCACAAAGCAGATTCTCAGAAAGCTTCTTTCCAGTTTTTCTCTTAGGATACTTTCTTTTTCACCATTGCCATCTAAGGGCTTCCAAATATCACTTTGCAAATTCCACAAGAACAGGCTTAGCGACAGGCTTCTTCAGGGGAAAGCTGTAACTCTGTGAGATGATTTCACAGAACCCAAAGAAGTTTCTCAGAAAGCTTCTATCTCTTTGTTTCGGAGGATATTTCCTTTGGCCCTATAGTCTTCAAATGGATCCGAAATATCCGTTCTCAGATGCCACAGAAATAAGGCTAGCAAACAGATCAACGAAATACAGATGGAACCATGTGAGTGGAAGTCACACATGACAAAGCAGTTTCTCAGAAAGCTTCTTTCTCTTTGTGATCGGAGGAGGTTTCCTTTGGTCCTACAGTCTTCAAAGGGATCCGAAATATCAGTTCTCAGATTCCACAGAAATAAGGCTAGCAAACATCCTCGAAACACAGCTGTAAATCTGTGAGTGGAAGTCACACATCACAAAGCAGTTTCTCAGAAATCTTCCTTCAGTATTTCTCTCAGGATATTTTCTTTTACACCATAGCCCTCTAAGGGCTTCCAAATATCACTTTTCAAATTCCACAAGAACAGGCGTAACGAACGGCTTCTTGAGGGGAATGGTGTAACCCTGAGATGAAGTAACAGAACACTAAGCAGTTTCTCAGAAAGCTTCTTCCGGATTTCAATTGAGGACATTTCGGTTTTCACCGTAGCCCTCTATGGGCATAGAAATATCATTTTGCAAATTCCACAAGAACAGGCTTTGCGAAAGGCTTCCTGAAGGGAAAGCTGTAACTCTGTGAGATGATTTCACAGAACACAAAGAAGTTTCTCAGAAAGCTTCTTTCTCTTTGTGATCGGAGGATATTTCCTTTGGCCCTATAGTCTTCAAAGGGATCCGAAATATCAGTTCTCAGATTCCACAGAAATAAGGCTAGGAAACCGATCCACGAAATACAGATGTAAATCTGTGAGTGGAAGTCACACATCACAAACCAGTCTCCCACAAAGCTTCTTTCCATTTTTTCTCTGAGGATATTTTCTTTTTCACCACAGCCCTCTATGGGCTTCCAAATATCAGTTTTCAAATTCCACAAGAACAGGATTAAAGAACGGCTTCTTGAGGGGAATGCTGTAACTCTGAGATGAGTTAACAGAACACTAAGCAGTTTCTCAGAAAGCTTCTTTCCAGTTTCATCTGAGGATATTTCCGTTTTCACCATAGCCCTCTATGGGCATCGAAATATCCTTTTGCAAATTCCACAAGAACAGTCTTAGCTAAAGGCTTCCTGAAGGGAAAGCTGTAACTCTGTGAGATGGTTTCACAGAACACAAAGAAGTTTCTCAGAAAGCTTCTTTCTCTTTGTTATAGGAGGATATTTCCTTTGGCCCTATAGTCTTCAAAGGGATCCGAAATATCAGTTCTCAAATTCGACAGAAATAAGGCTAACAAACAGATTCACGAAATACAGATGTAACTCTGTGAGTGGAAGTCACACATCACAAAGCAGTTTCTCAGAAAGCTTCTTTCCAATTTTTCTCTGAGGATATTTTATTTTTCACCATAGCCCTCTATCGGCTTCCAAATATCACTTTGCAAATTCCACAAGAACAGGCTTAGCGAACGGCTTCTTGAAGGGAAAGCTGTAACTGTGTGAGATGAACTAACAGAACACTAAGCAGTTTCTCAGAAAGCTTCTTTCCAGATTTCATCTGAGGATATTTCCTTTTTCACCGTAGCCCTCTATGGGCATCGAAATATCACTTGCAAATTCCACAAGAACAGGTTTAGCGAAAGGCTCCTTGAGGGGAAAGCTCTAACTCTGTGAGATGACTTCACGGAACACAAAGAAGTCTCTCGGAAAGGTTCTTTCTCTTTGGGATCGGAGGATGTTTCCTTTGGTCCTATAGTCTTCAAAGGGATCCGAAATATCAGTTCTCACATTCGACAGAAATAAGGCTAACAAACAGATTCACGAAATACAGATGTAACTCTGTGAGTGGAAGTCACACATCACAAAGCAGTCTCTCAGAAAGCTTCTTTCCAGTTTTTCTCTGAAGATATTTTCTTTTTCACCATAGCACTCTATGGGCATCCAAATATAACTTTGCAAATTCCACAAGAAGAGGCTTAACGAACGGCTTCTTGAGGGGAATGCTGTAACTCTGAGAAGAATTAACAGAACACTAACCAGTTTCTCAGAAAGCTTCTTTCCAGATTTCATCTGAGGATATTTCCGTGTTCATCGTAGCCCTCTATGGGCATCGAAATATCATTTTGCAAATTACACAAGAACAGGCTTAGCGAACGGATCGTGAGGGGAAAGCTGTGACTCTGTGAGATGAATTAACAGAACACTAAGCAGTTTCTCAGAAAGCTTCTTTCCAGATTTCATCTGAGGATATTTCCGTTTTCACCGTAGCCCTCTATGGGCATCGAAATATCACTTTACAAATTCCACAAGAACAGGCTTAGCAAAAGGCTTCTTGAGGGGAAAGCTGTAACTCCGTGAGAGGATTCCACAGAACACAAAGAAGTTTCTCAGAAAAATTCTTTCTCTTTGTGATGGGGGATACTCCCTTTGGCCCTTTAGTCTGCAACGGGATCAGAAATATCAGTTCTCAGATTCCACAGAAATAAGGCTAGCAAACAGATCCATGAAATGCAGAAGTAATTCTGTGAGTGGAAGTCACACGTCACAAAGCAATTTCTCAGAAAGCTTCTTTCCAGTATTTCTCTGAGAATATTTTCTTTTTCACCATAGCCCTCTAAGGGCTTCCAAATATCACTTTACAAATTCCACAAGAACAGACGAAGCGAACGAATTCTTGAGGGGAAAGTTGTAACCCTGTGAGATGAATTAACAGAACACTAAGCAGTTTCTCAGAAAGCTTCTTTCCAGATTTCATCTGAGGATGTTTCCTTTTTCACCATAGCCCTCTATGGGCATCGAAATATCACTTTGAAAATTCCACAAGAACAGGCTTAGCGAAAGGCTGCTTGAAGGGAAAGCTGTAACTGTGTGAGATGATTTCACAGAACACAAAGAAGATTCTCAGAGAACTTTTTTCTCTTTCTGATCGGAGGATATTTCCTTTGGCCCTTTAGTCTTCAAAGGGATCCGAAATATCCGTTCTGAGATTCCACAGAAATAAGGCTAGCAAACAGATCCATGAAATACAGATGTAACTCTGTGAGTGGAAGTCACACATCACAAAGCAGTTTCTCAGAAAACTTCTTTCCACTTTTTCTCTGAGGATATTTTCTTTTTCACCATAGCCCTCTAGGGGCTTCCAAATATCACGTTGCAAATTCCACAAGAACAGGCTTAGCGAACGGATTCTTGAGGGGAAGGCTGTACCTCTGTGAGATGAATTAGCAGAACACTAAGCAGTTTATCAGAAAGCTTCTTTCCAGATTTCATCTGAGGATATATCCTTTTTCACCGTAGCCCTCTAGGGACATCGAAATATCACTTTGCCAATTCCACAAGAACAGGCTTAGCGAAAGTCTTGTTGAGGGGAAAGCTGTAATTCTGTGAGATGATTTCACAGAACACAAAGAAGTTTCTCAGAAAGCTTCTTTGTCTTTGTGATCGGAGGATATTTCCTTTGGCCCTATAGTGTTCAAAGGGATCCGAAATATCAGTTCTCAGATGCCACGGAATAAGGCTACCAAACAGATCCACGAAATACCGTTGTAACTCTGTGAGTGGAAGTCACACATCACAAACCAGTTTCCCAGAAAGCTTC